>NC_044390.1:23099177-23411895 GCF_006542625.1 Nomascus leucogenys
GAATCATTTAATTTACTCATCTATAAACAAAAACTGTTTATGATGCTGAAAATAGTGAAAAAGACAAACATTGTACCTTTGTTTTTTGATAGTTTATAATTTAGTTGCAGATACAGACAAGCCAACAGACAATAACAATAGTATGCTATTTATTAATATGGCAAAAAATATATTTGTTTAGAACATAAACTTCCAGGAGCTCTGGACAATTTATTTCTTCCAAGTAAAGACCTAATTATACCATCACTACCAATCATCATCATAACCATCATAATCATTTATTAGCCACGATTTATTAACCCATGCTGTATTCTCAGTTCTATGCTAGGTGCTATGTATACATCATCTTTAATCTTTGCTGTCTTAGAAGGTAGATAATATTATCCCTACTTTTAAAAAAGGGAAGAAAAAAACCCCAGAATAACAGACAGATGTCAGCTCACAGCTGACTTTGAACTAACATGTAGGCCACAGTCTTTCCTACTAAACATGAAAAATTTCTCAGTACACCAACATCAGACAAAGTTTGTGACCATGCCAACTTCATAATCATGTCTGAGTGCAGACAAAAACAAGAACATCATGTAAACACAAAAGTTTCCACAAAAGCAGTCCCATAGGAAAAGTTCACATGGTATGAAACTGAGACCTCATGCCAACAGCCCGCACCAACTAGCCACTTCCGTAAATGAGATATTACGGCCACCTATGCGAATGAAATACTATGGCCATTTATGTGAATGAGATAATCACAAAGGCAAATATTTCAGCCTCAATCAAGCCTTCAGCAACTACAGCCCCAGCCAACATCTTGACTGTGACCTCGTAAGATCCCAAACCAGATCCACCCAGTTAATCTGCTCCTGAATTCCTGACCCACAGAAACTGATGAGATAGTATAGGTTTAAACCACTTGTTATGCAGCAATAGATAATACATAACATTAACACAATTGTGTGTCAGTGAGTGTGTACTTTTCATTTCAAAGGGGCACAAAGTAGGTACTATAATTAAATATTCCTTAATACCATAGTTTCCTTTAATTCACCCAGTGTATTTTCTTTGAGCTCTTTGAACATATTCATAACAGCCACTGAAATCCAATACCTTAGCCCAATTAGGATCAGCACTTATTGACTTACTCTTTTTTTCCTAAATATGGGTCACACTATCCTTTAATTCTTTCATCATAGGTACTAAAATCCAGCATTAGGGCTTACTTGGAATTAGTTTCCTAAGTTAGAGTCACACTTCCCTTTTTTTTTTTTTTTAACATCTAGTAGTTTTTTTTTAGCTGAAAAATGGAATGGCAGATACTTTATTGTAGTGAATCTATGTTGTTTTCCTAAGGATTTGTGGTGGTGGTTGTTGTATTAATAGTAGGAAGTCAACTTGTTTTGACTCAAACTGTGAAAACTATCCCCCTTTCAGAGTGCAGCAGCTGATGTCTCTGCTTAGTTGCTTTTTATTTATCCACTGTCTGGTGGTATACCTGAGCCTGCAGAGTTTAGTAGTCAGATAAAGATTTGGGTAGATTTTCTAGTCAGATTTTGAGGCTTACCCTTTCTGTAGTTCCTTTTTTTACAATTCAAAGACTCCCTAGTCTAAATTTCCAGTTGCTCTGCCAAACTTGAATTTTGCCCTTTCATACAAGAATTCAATAAGGTTTCTGATATTTACTACCCAAGTTGTATGTACTTTAGGGAATACACTCTGTTGAAGGTGCAGCAAACTTGCAAATCTCTAGTCAGGGGAAGCTCTGCCTCTCAAAAGTTTTTTGCCAGTGTTTCTGCTAGGATTTCTAGGTCTCCCAGGCATGTGGAGTTAAGAGATCATTTGGGGATTCAGGCAGCGTAGCGTTTATACTCAGATCTTAGATCTCAGACCTTTTGTATCTCTCCTGTTTCCAGAATGTACCTCTTAAATTTGCACCTGCTCCGATCTCTGAATTTTGCATCACCACCTTGACCTGGTAAGGATGTGGTACTCCACTGCTAGATCTACGGGGGCTAGGAGCATCCCTAGCAAGATAGCCATAAACTCTGACTTCCTATCCAATCAGTCACAGTCTTGCAATAGTAACCTCTTCTTATATTTCTGCCTTTGGTCATTTTCCAGAATCTTACAGTTGTTTTTAATAATCTGGCCAGTTTTCATCATTGTTATTTGCAGAAGAATCTGACCTCTTCAAGCTACTGTTCCTTGAAATGTCCCTGGACTATTTTAATAGCCTCTTATATTGTATTCCTGTTTCTTCCCCTACCTTCCTTCACCTTTCTTACCTTCTCTTCTCCACACAGAAACCAGACTTTGAAACATAAATCACACGGTATCACATCACCACACAAAATTCTCAAAGAGCTTCGCATTTCACTCAGAATAAAAGCCAAGTACTGAGTATAGCCTACAAGTTTTATGTGAGGATATCCTGGGCTACCTCCAAATGCCATCTCTCACCAGTCTCACCAAGACTGCTCTGCTGTGTTTAAAATGCACCAAGCGTGCTCCAGCTTGGGCACCTGCTGTTCACTTCACCTGAAAGATATCCCTTTCTATATATTAGCTGAATTACCTTTCACAGTATCCCATCAGGCAGGTACTAAAGTTACCCCCACTTTACAGATGAGGAACTAATGGACAATGAGTTGAAGCAAACTGCCCAAGTTAGCACAGCTAATAAGTGCTGGAGTCAATATTTGAACCCAGGCAGTCTGTCTGGAAAGCCATAATTTATGCACTGAAAAGATAGTTATTTCTAACATATTTCCTTTCTATTTAAATATTTTATTCTAGTTCTTTTTAGATGAACAATGAAGAAGAAACTCTTAGGACTCTAATCAGACAAGAAGATCACCGGGCACGTGAAACCTACTGAAATGGATACACTGAGGATTTTAGAAAAAACTTTGTTCCATAAAACACCAAATGATTGTGCCGAACATCTGCTAGTGTGCTTTTCCAAACTGTGCATTGCAGCTCTGGGAATTATGTTTACTTGTAACTCCTCATAAAGTATCAGCATAAGACTGAGAGGTGACAGCGTGCTGGCAGCCCTCGCTCGCTCTCGGCGCCTCCTCGGCCTTGTCGCCCATTCTGGCCGCACTTGAGGAGTCCTTCAGCCCACCACTGCACTGTGGGAGCCCCTCTCTAGGCTGGCTGAGGCTGAAGCCGGATCCCTCAGCTTGCAGGGAGGTGTGGAGGGAGAGGTGTGGGCGGGAACCAGGGCTGCGAGCCACGCTTGCGGGCCAGCACGAGTTCCAGGTGGGTGTGGACTTGGCAGGCCCAGCACTCGGAGCAGCCAGCCGGCACCGCCAGCCCCAGGCAGTAAGGAGCTTAGCACCCGGAACAGCAGCTGCAGAGGATGCACCAGGTCCCCCAGCAGTGCCGGCCCACCAGCGCTGCTCTTGAATTCTTGCTGGGCCTCAGCTGCCTCCCCGCGGGGCACGGCTCAAGACCCACAGCCCGCCATGCCTGAGTCCCCCTCCCCCTGCCGTGGGCTCCTGCGCGACCCGAGCCTCCCCGACAAGCACCGCCTCCGGCTTCACAGCGCCAGGTCCCATTGACCACCCAAGGGCTGAGGAGTGCAGGCGCATGGCGTGGGACTGGTGGGCAGCTCCACCTGCGGCCCCAATGTGGGATCCACTAGGTGAAGCCAGCTGGGCTCCTGAGTCTAGTGGGGACTTGGATAACCTTTATATCTAGCTAATGGATTATAAATACACCAATCAGCACTCTGTGTCTAGCTCAAGATTTGTAAATGCACCAATCAGCACCCTGTGTCTAACTCAAGGTTTGTAAATGCACCAATCAGTGCTCTGTGTCTAGGTGATCTAGTGGGGACTTGGAGAACCTTTATGTCTAGCTAAGGGATTGTAAATACACCAATCAGCACTCTAGCTCAAGGTTTGTAAATGCACCAATCAGCACCCTGTGTCTAGCTCAAGGTTTGTAAACGCACTAATCAGTGCTCTGAGTCTAGCTAATCTAGTGGGGACTTGGAGAACTTTCATGCCTAGCTCAGGGATTGTAAATGTACCAATCAGCACCCTGTCAAAATGGACCAATCAGCTCTCTGTAAAACAGACCAATCAGCTCTCTGTAAAATGGACCAATAAGCAGGATGTGGGTGGGGCCAGATAAGGGAATAAAAGCAGGCTGCCCAAGCCAGCAGTGGCAACCCACTCGGGTCCCCTTCCACACTGTGGCAGCTTCGTTCTTTCACTCCTTGCAATAAATCTTGCTGCTGCTCACTCTTTGGGTCCACATTGCCTTTGTGAGTTGTAACACTCACCGTGAAGGTCTGGAGGCCAGCAAGACCATGAACCCACCGGGAGGAATGAACAACTCCAGATGCGTCTCCTTAAGAGCTGTAACACTCACTGCGAAGCTCTGCAGCTTCACTCCTGAAGCCAGTGAGACCACGAACCCACCAGAAGGAAGAAACTCCAAATACATCCGAACATCAGAAGGAACAAACTCCGGACACGCCACCTTTAAGAACTATAACACTCACCAAGAGGGTCCACAGCTTCATTCTTGAAGTCAGTGAGACCAAGAACCCAACAATTCCGGACACAAGACCATACTCCTTGTGAGTCCCTAGTGGAAATCTATTTTAGTCTCCTTGCAGCTCCTTAAACACACGATGTAGGCTCCCTCGTCAGGGCATTTCTGTTCCCTGTTGTCACTAAATGGACTGCTTTCCCTCCAGAGATCTTCATGGCTCAGTTTTTTTCTTATCTTTTCAGATTTAGGGTTACCTCAATGAGGCCTTGCCAGGACAACTTACTTAAAATTGCAAACATTTTCCTCTTCTTCCCCTTATTTACTCCTCCCGTATCTAGTATACTTTCTTTTTCTTTACAGCACTAAAAAAGTTTTGACTATCTTCTCCCTCTAGAATGCAAGCAAGATGAAGGTAGGGGCTTTTGTTTTTTGCACTGCTGTTTTCCTGACTCCTTGAAAAGTGCCAGGCACACAGTTGACACTTGGTAAATGTTTGCTGACTGAATGAATAAATGAACTTCCCCAAGATCAAAGAACTGGAAGAGGCAGAATTGGAATTTGAACCTTATTTGACTCCATATTTAACTGCTAAATATACGGTCCATAATAGCTAACAATTATTTAATAAGATACAAATCTGGTCATAGGATTCTAAAATCTCTTCTGATAGAAATAATGGACCTCATATAGCAATGGGGAAAAAACGCCCATCTTCACATAAACAAAAATTAAGATTTTCTGAAAAGCACAAATGATAAAAACTCACTCTTTTTAATATTACAAGTAGCTGACCATTTTTACAATGGCATAATTTGTATAAAAGTTTGTAGGATGACCAGAGACATTCCGAAAGTGAACAAACTAACCTAGATTCTATTGTTGTTGGATAGATACAAAATTGCTTGTAAGGTTTTCTCAAAAGATGTTAGCATTTTATTCCCAGCTTAAGAGAGCAAATAAGTGGTATTATTCATTCGTTCATTCATTTCATTACTCATTGCTAAGTATTTATCAGCCACATAATCTAGTGAGGCATTGATCTAATTGTTATAGGCACTAAGGATACAGCAGTGAACAAAAACAATTCTTACATTCTTAAAGGGAGGAACAGACAGTTTAAAAAAAAAAAAACAAGGAATGTAATAGTGTCATTAAATATTGATTGTGATAAGAAATGGACTTGGTAATTAATTGTTAAATAATTCAGAGTAGATTTTATCATGGTGGTGATGAGCTCAGATTCAAGTCAGATGACCCAGGTTTGGGAATCTTCCATTATAAGCTATATCCCTTGCAAATTAACTCAAGTTATAATTTCACAAATAGAGAATAACAGAACCTATCTTGCAAGGCTGATGTAAATATTAAAAGAGAAAATATACATGAAGACACTTAGCACACTACAGAGTATATAGTAAATATCAAATATTCCAATTATTATTATTAGAATATGTAAGACAATCTAACTCTACCATTGTCTGGAGACCAGGCTAAACACGTATTAAAGTCTTACGCTCTAAACTTGAGAGTAGTTTCATTTTATTTATTTAAAGCTAATATGAGTAATTCACTAATTCCTCCATTCAACAAATATTCATCCAGTATCTAATGTATGCCAAGTATTTTACCAAGTGCTGGGAATACATCAGTTGACAAATCAAAGACTCTGCTCTTTTGGAGTTTAAGTAAAACTGTCATGTCATCATAAGTGCCATATATTTATTATGAGAGCAAACTGAAGAAGTGCCTAACTTTTCAATAACAATGACTTAAAAAAACAACAAGTATTTACCAAGTGCTATTATAAGAGGTCCCTCTAGTGATGCTTTGCATTCAGAAAATGCTTGATGAATAAAGTTCACTAGTAAGGGTATGTTTGGGAAGCCTAGAAGGAAAGTAAAAATCCCAGGAGCTTGTTGGTGTCCATCATTCTACTTCCAAAATATGCTTGCCTGAGAAGAATCTACATTTCTTGAGGGTAGGAAAACCTCGAGCCTACAAAAATCCATGACACGTTAGGTACTTTAAAATAGTTTTTAAATGAAATGGTGAATATTCGAATACCACCCTAGTCCAAGATACAATCATCTGTTGTACTACTGAGATAGTCTCCTAACTGGCCTCTCAGCTTAAGCTTTTGCCCCCCTAGTCTATTTTTCAAATAATTCACAGTTATCTTTTCAAATGTGAATTAGGTCATTATGTTGCCTAAATAACCCCAAAGGTTTCCATCACACTTAAAATCCAAAATCCTTCCAAGGCCTAGAAAGGCCTGCGCCATCTGGCCTCTGCTTGCCTCCCGTCCTGCACCTGCAGCCCCTCACCTGGCTAGAGCCAAGCCTAGCCTGCGGTTCCCGCCGCCTGCAACCCCTTGCCGTGGCTCTGCAGGCTGGTGCCTTCTCACGTTCCTGACCTGCTAAATTGAGGCAGCCTCCTTACACAATCCCTACCACATTACACTTTTTATTTTCTACTTCATTACCACCATTTGAAATTATCTTTATTAACTGTTGAGTAATCTTCCACCACAGGCTGGAAGATTCCACCTAGAATTTATAAAACCTGTTGAGAGCACTGCTCCCCTAGTTTCCCTTGAGTCAATTATTATGGAATTACTAGATGAAGGAACTCCCCTGCCCTGTTTCCTGCTTTATTTAAATTGTGGAAATACACAAGCACCCAAAGAAAGAGTGATCCTGATTCCAAAGAACATTTCCCGCCCCACCCCTCAACTAATCCGACCCCTCCTAGGTTTCCCAGGGGGCCGCCCCGCCCCCGGCCGCGATCGCCTCGCCTCCGCCGCCCCGCACCTGGTTCTGCTGGCTTCCACCAGGGGGCTCGATTCGCCTGCCGGGACCTTCTCCTCCGCCTCCCTTCCCGCCCCGCCTACCCCGCCACCCACCTGCTTCCCCCTCTGCTTCCACTAAGGGGCGCGTCTCTGAGGGCCGTGCCTCCGCCTCCGACGCTGACTTCCTCAGCGCAGCCAGCACTGTCTCTGGTGGCAAGTCGACCAGCTCCTCCCACACGGATTCTGTGTAGAAATCCACGGTATGCGCATTGGAAATGGACAGGGCATCCCTCAGGAACTGCAGCAGTCCCTGCAAGTTGGCACGCAGCGTTGGCAGGTCCGGGGTCACCGGGAGAGGGCAAGAAGCCGCCATGACGCTCACCCTCCCAGGCTGTAGGTGGCGCAAACATGGCCGTGAGGCGCCAGCTCGGCCCAAATTAGCACAGGCAGGCTCAGTAGAGCTCCGAGCCGGATTCCTTCTGAGCGATTGATTGCTTCGGCTTGGTGACGTATTTTGTGGGCGTCAGTCGTGGTCCTCTGATGACGCAGTTAGTCGGTTGCAATGGCGCCGGTGAGGCGGTCTGCGAAGTGGCGGCCTGTTGGTATTGGGGCGCGTGGTGAAGGGGTTTCCACGGTCGGGTACCGGAATAAGAATGTGAAACAGAAGACATGGCGGCCTAACCACCCGCAAGCCTTCGTGGGGAGCGTTCGCGAGGGTATGTAAGAAGGCACCCATTTGCAAGTCCTCAGGCTTGCTAAGTCTTAGGATACAAGACCCGCTGAAGCTTGGAGGAAGGATTTAGGAACCAGATCCGGTCCTACTTGGGGCAGGGGAATTCATTCCTGAGTCCGCTAAAGCTGTGAGCTTCGCAGAGCTCTAGATAGGAAGACGGAGCAGTGTTGCTAACTTTAATTATTTAAACGTCTTTCCTGACGTAACCCTGTATTTCATCAGAACTTTTTTCCTATATTTTTCCTGAGAAACTGAGCAGAGAGAGTCTATGGCCCTGTGAACTTTTGCGCATGTAGTAAGGTAAAGGATAGAGAGGAGGACAGGGCCAGAAACACTGCTCCGAATTCTTCCTTATTACACATACCCGAGGCCCTCCAGCCTTCACTTTAATTTGTGTTTGTCCTTTTGTATTGCTGTCTGTAAGGTCCCTTAGATCCCACTTGGAATATATAAATGTTAAATTGAGTCTTCTGATAATAGCTAGCTTTTCACACAATACACTGTCCTTTTCTTTCGTGTTGAAACATTTTCGAAAACATACAGTTTTGTCCAAGGTAAGATACTAGATGTGGCATTTTTTTTCTGTTTTTTAAGCATTTATTGAAGGCTCAGATTAAGTGTTTTAGATGAACTAAGGAATTTGTTTTGATTTGTGAATACAGCTGTAAACTCAAGTTGTGCAACAGTCTGAACTGGTCAGTTTTTCTTTGAGATTCTTACTTGGATTTCTGCATGACTGTTAGCCTTGTCTTTTTGCAAAGGGCCAACTTGCTGTGCAATCCATCAGCTTAAATTTGTTGCTTGAAATAATTTTTTAAAGCAAAACATAATCCTAGAATCTGAATGTGATGACATTGAAAAAGTTTTCATTTGTAATTAACAGCTCCATTCTTCGCTCAACTTCTTCTTTTCTCTGAAAGTAATTTTGGATGATATTCCTCAATGTAGGACAAGGCTTTGCTTTTCGAAGAAAACTGAGAATACAGCAAAGTTACAAGAAATTGCTACGGAAGGAAAATAAGGCTCAAACGTCACTGGAATCTCAATTCACAGATCGATACCCAGATAATCTGAAACATCTCTATTTAGCTGAAGAGGAAAGACTTAGGAAGCAAACAAGAAAAGTCGACCATCCTTTGTCAGAACAAGTTCACCAGCCTTTGCTTGAAGAACAGTGTAGCATTGACCAGGCTTTATTTGAAGATCAGTGTAGCTTTGACCAGCCTCAGCCCGAAGAACAATGTATTAAAACAGCAAAGTATGTATTTTCTTCATTTGAAATCCTTTAAGTGTCTTTTTATTTAAAAGTACTATAGGATAATTTATATAGGAATTGGATTTTTTGTTATTTAATACATTTTAGAAGTCACAGTTTAATTAGGGAAACATTTTCATGGAGGCTCTATTTTTAGCTTCAATAACTGAATTAGGCTGGTTTAGCTTAATTGACAAAGTAACGTAATGGGAATTAAGAGCTCTGGAATTTGGGTTTCTTCCTCTCAAGTACAGGTGGTAACTTGATTGGACCATATGTTATGAATATATTTTTGAAAAATAACTTCTGAGAGGTGTTATAATTTTAGTCATTAACAGTATGGGTTCTAGAGCCAGACTCAACATGTTAGTGTCCCAGTGACCTCTTATTTAAAATGGGAAAAATAACACTATGTCCTCTTTAAATTGGGGAAGATAATACTGTAATGAATATATACTTCAGAGCTGCCATGTTGCACAGCTCCAGAATGGATTACTCACATAAACTCAGGTGTTCCTAAGGTGTTTCATGACATTATTGTGAAGACTCAGTGAGTTAATGTATATGAGGATCTTAAAGGGTATATATGGTACGTGGTTAGTGCTCTTGAGCGTTAGCTACTACTATTAATCTGGATTTTCTGCAGAGGACCAGAAATGGGTTGCAATTGCAAATGCACAGCTCCGTGACGCTTTGGTTTTATAAGAGTTAACTTATAAAAAACTATCGCTGCATACTTCAAGGTAAAAAACAATGCTAAAATCTAAAATTGCAAGAAGCTGGGTATTGGGAGCATAATTTTTTACTTCATTGAAACCATATCTTTTAAAGTCGTGAGCTATTTGCGCTAAAAATAACAGGAAATGGGACCATGGGGGGGAAAATGTAATTGGGGATGAAGGCAGAGACACAAAAAGTTTACTTTTGGTAGGCTTGATCATTATATTGTTAAATAATCAGTATAAAGTTCAGGGAAAAGATTAGCACTAGAAATGTAGATTTGAGTTATTCTCTGATAATTGAAGTAAGGAAGTTTAAATCATGAGGAAGGTAAAACATGCTTTTAAAGATTACGGTTTATTTTGGGGTGGAAACAGGGAAAATGTTGTCATTGAAGAAGTTAAGCTTTTCACGACTGGAGAAAGAGAGATACAGTGACAGCTCTGCCACAGAGAAAAGTTGTGTAGGGATTAGTCAGCTATCAAATATTGTGGTCCCCCGTTATCTGTTTGGAAGATGTTCTAAGACCCCCAGTGGATGCCATGAAACTGCAAATGGTACCAAACCCAGTTTCTGTCGATTGGAATATATTTCTGTTGATGTCTTTTACTTGGGAATTTAATGCCTTTTCCATCTTAAATCATGTACTGTGGCCATAACTTTTGCAGTTTGAAGTGTGACAGCAAAACTAGCATGAATTTCTTTTTCCTTCACAATTTGATGTATAGAACATTTCTTTTTAACCATAGATCTTAGCAACTTCAACATATGATTTTTTTCTTTCCTTATTAAGTCAAGAACTTTTACCTTTTCACTTAAAGCAAACACTCAGAGTGGTGTACAAATTAAAACATATGAATTGTTTATTTCTGGAATTTTTCAATTTAATATTTTTGGACCTCTGTTGACTGCAGGCAACTGAAACCGTGGAACAAGGAAACCATGGATAAGGGGTGTGCTACTCTACTATAAAGTTGAAGGTGGATAGGACTGAGAACAGGTCTCTGGATTTGTGGACTAGGCAGTTATATTGTAGTTATATAGTGAAAAGTTGAATGACAGAGGAAAGTTATTACTGAATCAAGGATACTGAGGAAATGAATGGAATTCCAAGTAGTTGGATTAGCCTTGGCAAAAAGGACATCTTCAGAGAGATGAGAAGTACTTAAAGATAGAACAGTTCAAAATGGTGTCTAGGTCCAAGATATGGTGATTCATGACTAAGTAGGTAAAATGGAATAGAGAGGAGGGGCTCAGAACTTTGAGATTAAAGTTGATATATACACATAATTTTCTTAACACCCTTAAACAACAAGTTTAATCCTTTTTTCAGTCTGGCATTTCTGTCATTCATATACTGGTTTCATTACTTTTAAGTTTTTTTTTTTTTTTTTTTTAACATTTTAGGATTTTTCATAGCTTTCTATATTTTTTCCTAGTTGAAATATTTCTCTAAGAATCCTCATTTGTGCCTTTTATTTAATGTATACTCTTAAAAGCTACAACTGTGTTTTTAATACCTTTTCAGACATTTTACTAAAAAAGTCCTGTTTCTTCATCCCCCAATTAAAAGCTCCTTTACAATTCCAAAGAAAAATAAAAAGAAAACATCAAATCAAAAAGCACAAGAAGAATATGAACAGGTACAAGCTAAACGTGCTGCTAAGAAACAAGTAAGTTCTACTTTAAAAATATTTAGTACAGTTTTTCTTATTTATCCTAAATATGTATACTATACCTGTTGTGCTTCTTGGTGCTGGGCACACAGTATTCTCTCTAACTATTTGTTGAATGAATGAGTAGTCTGAGCAAAGGTAGAGGATTGCATCTTATTCCAATTCCTTGCTTGTATTATCTCAAGCAATGCTAGTAGGTCAAAAATAGGATTTTGAACACATTGTTTATAGGTCAATATTGTGAACATCTGGGACAAAGTTTCTCTGAGTGTGGTCCAGGAACTTGCACTTGTTAAGCACCTCAAAAGATTTTTATGCATAATAAAACTTGAGAACCACTGACCTAAGAAAAATATAGATGATTTTCATAACATTACATTGAAGAAAGTAAAAGCAAAAGGGGAGGTGTTAGAATAAAATACTTTTTTACTATAAAGAGGTGTTCTTGCCTGTAAAAAAAAAAAAAAAAAACTACTATTTTAGCTTAGCAAAAGTTAGCACTCTATTATTTAGAAAACCAGAATTGTAGACCAGAATTAGACTTTTTTCAAATGAATACAGAATTACCCATAGTCTCAACAAAATTGTCATTTTGTTGCAACTGTGGTAGTTCTTGTTTTTGCATTGAAGTTTTATTAATCTGTAGCTTTAAAAAGTATAACGTGTCAGTTAAAAATACCCTAAAGATGATATGTAATTTTGCTTGTTTTTGCTTTAGAATATCTGTAATTAAGAATTCTTAACATCTAAAATGTTTTCATTGTTGTTAAGCTGGTGGCAGATTAGGAGAAAGCAGGAAAATTTCTTCATGGGAATAGTGGACCAGTATTAACTAGCACAGCTTTATGCTGTTTCCAACCATCTGTCACCTTTGGAAATAGTATTATCAGATGAAGCGCAGTAATGACCATTATGCTGTAAAACATTTAATGTCCTTTTAAAATTTTCTTTATATAGAGCTGGGGCTTTGTGATCATGAAAATTCTGTTATACCATGTGTCGTTATAATGTGAAGGCAAAGAGGGTACTTTGCTTCAATTAGGAGAAAGTGCACATCTTGCAAAATAGAAGAGACAAACCTTAGAGTGTTTGCTTAGTAATAGCTATTTCAAAACAATTTCTGAACTGTATCTACTGTTTGTTGCTAATGAAAGTTACATATGTTAATAATTTTAGGAATTCGAGAGGAGAAAACAGGAGAGAGAAGAAGCCCAAAGGCAGTACAAAAAGAAGAAAATGGAAGTGTTTAAAATATTGAACAAAAAGACTAAAAAGGGCCAACCAAACTTGAATGTACAAATGGAGTACCTTCTTCAAAAAATACAAGAAAAATGTTAAACATTTTGTTCCTACAGGTTAAAATATCTGCTGCCTATTAGGTTCTTCTGTGACAAGTGCCTCCCAGCAGTGAACTAAATTTGTCGACATAAACTGGATTGCTAAACTATGCTTAATATAAGATGTTCACATATTTTTATTATGGTAAAAAATTTTCTAAATATGTTCTACATATGTTTCTTATTTATTTGCCTCTGAAGGAAGGTTGGCCTGAAGAACTGAAAGAACCTCTTACTTGCAAGATAGGCCCAAGCATGTAATACTTTTGTGCCATATGAGATTTATATAGAAATAAATTTTTTTAAAAAATAAGGAATCAGAGCTATCAATGAAGCGTTTCAATGAAATGTTTCAATTTAGTAAACAGTTATGTTGTTTTAAAATTTATTTTAATGATGAGGGTGGCAAAGACTCCCCTTGGACTTTTTATTTATTTTAAGTACATGTTACAGGGTGATGGGTGCTGAAATAAACTGCCCTCACCACATAACAAAGCGACCTTGATAAAGCAGTGAACTCAAAAGTCTTATATTTATAAACATTCCCTTAAATGGAAGTACATGGCTTGTTAGTCTAAGGTCTTTTAAATAATGCTGGAGACCCCACAGTGTCACAGCAAGAATTAAGCTTTCCAGTTCCTATGGACCCTATACTTTAAGAACATTATCTCTGTCTCCCTTGTTGGTACCCTTGTGAACTGAGATAAGCTACTGGGATAACTGCTTCTCATGCTTTGCAAATTGCAGAAGAATGAGAAAGGCTTAACTATATATATAGTCATTGTAAGCAAAAAGGGCTGACCAATAATACTTGCCAAATATTGAATAATAAAATTTTATAAATGATAGCAAATACAGTCTGAAATTGCATTAAGATTTTAGGGAGCTCTTTCAGTCTACTAATTTATTCTGCATTTCAAGATCAGTAGAAAGTGCTTAGATAACACTGAACTTAATCTTCATTGCATAGAAAAGCAATGCTTTAGAAATTTGCATTGCCCTATATTGCATTTAAAATAAGCAGCCCAGAAAGCCTAAATTTGGCTGCATTGGTGAAGACAGCACATCATGATGCAGGATAAATTATTTCAGTAAATTGCTTTATAATTTTTGTGCATTTTCACTTCTAGACACTTAATCATAACAAAACATGGAAGGAGATCTAGTCCTTTTGAGAGACAAGTGAAAGTCAAGTTATATTCATTTTAACAACTTTGTTAAACAGCTACTTTATGCAAGGCTTATATTAAGGAGTTACTCTTTAAAATTCCAAAGTTCTTGTAGAGGAATAAGTGCCAAGTAATGATATAATAGGGGAAAAAGTAATCAGTGACAATCAGATAAAGCAAAAGGTTCAGATTTTAGTGTATCAATGAAGCACCCAAGAAGCTTTTCCTTTTTTGTTTTCTTATTTTGGTGGTGGACAGTCTCCCGCCCAGGCTGGAGTGCAGTGGTGTGATCATGGCTCACTGCAGCCTCGGACTCTTGGCCTCAAGTGATCCTACTCAGCCTCACGAGTAGCTGGGACTACATGTGCGTGCCAACACCTGGCTAACATTTTCTGTAGAGATGAGGTCTTGCCATGTTCAGCCTTGCCTGGGCTGGTTTTGAACTGGCCTCAGGGATCCTCTTGGCTCAACCTTGGCCATACAAAGTGCTGAGATTATAGGTGTGAGCCACTGAGCCTGGCCTATAGGCTTCTTAAGAGGCATGTTTGAGGACCCTACGCTAAGGGATTTGGATGCTGTAGATGGGCTTAGTAATGGATGTTTTAACAGGCAACCCCAGTGATTCTGCTGTGGTTGCTCCTCGCCACACTTTAAAAATGTTGGACCAGGGCCTCAGAGAAGAAAGAGGTTTTGTTTGGTTTAAGAAATTAGAGAAAGTTTCATGTGTGCAATAGCATTTGAGGAAAGCCTTCAAGGTTAAAAAGATTAGAAGTGAAATAGCATGAGGGAAGTTACAAAGGGAAGCAAGCTTGGTATTATTTAAATATCTAATAAATAGTTAGAATATATTATTATTGATGGAGGTAATACTTCCTATCAGTTCCCTATTGTTTCCTTCCATGTGGAGAAGACACCATCATCCAAACACTCATGCTATCTTTACTTCTTGTCCCACTTGTTCCACCTAGGGGAGGTAAAGTAATAAATGATGTCTGGGAGGAGGACCTGGGCTGTCAGCAGAGTGCATGTACTCTTAATTGCTATTCTAATACTATAAGTGAAGAACAGGCTACATTGATAAATGTTAGAAGGGGGATGGATATTTTTTAAAATATATCTAGAAATTTGTGCTGTATGGGTTAGTACATCAAGAAATAAAATAGGAATAAAATTTGAAGGAGCACAACATAGAGAGGCTTAATTGTGGCCATAGCTAATGGTTTCTGGTTTCAGACCTTAATGTATACGAGAGCCTTGATCTTGGTAGTTTGTAGAGGCTTCTATTAGGGCTATTAATTTGATTTTGTAAGTGTGAAGTAGGCTTTTAGTTGCAGTTTTGGCAAGAGGCTTTAAGACTTAAGGCACATGGGATTTTGACCTAAAAGTTTAGGGTATCTTTGTCCAGAGAAATTGGTAATTTCTATGGAGACAACATGCAATACTGGGCTTTAAGCACATATGTGCAGACCTCAATGAAGCAGAGTTTGAGTGAGGGTGATGGAGACACATTGGCTTCAGCAAAGACAAAGTGGAAGAGGGGCTCACCCAAATGCTGGCCTCATGGATGTCCTCACCAGATGCCAGCCCAAGGTGAGGCTTAGCAAGCTACTGTAGTGCTGGCATCAACAAAGGCACTGGCATGTGCAAGTGGTCTCATGCAGGCTACTGCAGCTTGACTGTGGCCTACATTAAATATGCATGTGTGAGCAGCAAAGGCCTCATCAGATGCTGCTAAGTCGACACCAGAAAACAGTTTTATTCGCGGCAAGGATTTAATGATATAAGAAGAAATATTCATAGCTATGCTAGATGTTAATGACTGTATCAGTATTTGCTACTTTTAAACTTAAAGACAGATGTGCCTTGGTTGCAATATAAAGTTCTAGAAAAGCTCAAGGTCTAAATTGTTCTGAGAGTCATTGAAATGCTGTGTAAAAGAGAAAATTTTGAATCTGAAGATATTTGAACATACTGGGAAAAGATCAGGTCTCCTTTGACTTGGTGATTGGGACTGGACCACTCCAAATTCTATACTTGGTTAGATAGCATCAGTGTTTCAGATGTCACTTTCTGAAAGGGAAGATACAGGGTGCCATGCTAAATACATGGTGAAAAGTTTAACTTCTTGCTGACAAATTTCTTCCAACTTAGTTTAAGTGTGCAGCTCATGTGACTGGCATTCTGATGAGGCTAAAGCCATCACTGGTTATCCTCCTTCCTACTGATTCATGAGTTCCTGCCATAGAGTTTCTGCTACATGTAGTCTTTGGCAATAAATACTACTGAGTTCTGGGAGCATAATTTTGTACAGGATAACTGCCTTTTAAATTTGGTGGATATAAGGCAAGTATTGTAATTATCTTGGGTGTTTTATTAACTCTCCAGACCTTTTGTAAGTTGAGGCACACCATAGAGTTGTTGAATTAATTTAACTTCTGAAGTGCCAAATGAATGTGTTGTATCCATATCCAAAAAGAGACAGCCAGGCTGCAGCTGCTGAAGGAATCCTGAGAGGCATTAAGAACATTTCTGCCTGTGAGTGAATCCAATAAGAAACTGGGAAGGGCTTTAATTTTATTAAACTTTTACCTTATTACAGTGAGAGAATTTGATTCTGGGTTTTGATTATTTTGGTCTTTGGATATTAACTTGAAAGGTAACTTAATATGTAGACTTAATTTTTTCCCCAGGAGTTTGATAAGAGGAAAGATTTATACTGAAAGGTGGGACATCTGCATTTTGCTGGCAGATTAACATGGGGTGCTCTTTTTGCATTTGGGTAATTCCCATTGAGAACACTTGATTGAATCACCCATTGAGCTGATAGGCCTGTGGTGGAAATGCTACTTATGGGCCTGATGACCTTGGGTTTTGCAAAAAGATATATTGAGGTATAATTGACTGAGCATACATAAAATGTTCAATTTGGTGACTTGACACGTATATACTCATGAAACCATGGCAATCAACTACCTATCACCATCACTTCCTAACGTTTCCTCATGGTCTGTTGTAATCAATCCCAGGCAGCCACTTATCTGCTCTCTGTCACTAGTATGCATTTTCAAAATTTTTATATAATCAGAATCATATACTATAAACTTTTTTGTCTGGGCCTCTTTAAGTCAGCGTAATTATTTGGAGATTCATCCATGTTGTTGGATTTATCAAAAGTTTGCTCCTTTGTATTGCCAAGTGTTCTATTGTATGGACATACAATTTGTTTATCCATTCACCTGTTGATAGGCATGATAGACATTCTTTTTTTTTTTTTTTTTTTTTTTTTTGAGACTGAGTCTCACTCTGTTGCTCAGGCTGGAGTGCACCAGTGCATTCTCAGCTCACTGCAACCTCCGCCACCTGGGTTCATATGATTCTCCTTCCTCAGCCTCTCAAGTAGCTGAGATTACAGACGCATGCCACCACACCTGACTAATTTTTGTATTTTTAGTGGAGATGGGGTTTTGCGATGTTGAACAGGCTGGTCACGAACTCCTGACCTCAAGGGATTAGCCCTCCTTGGCCACCCAAAGTGCTGGAATTACATGTGTGAGCCACCACTCCTGGCCTGGCTCTTAAAGCTACTATGAACATTTGTGTATAAGTCTTGTATGGGCATACACTTTAATTTCTCTTAGATGACTACCTAGGAGTAGAATGACTGAGACACATGGTAGTTAGGTATTTAACTTTTTGGAAAATATGACATCTGTAAAATGACTGGGTGCTGGAAAAGGAGCTTCCTGGTGAAACGGATCAGGAGCCTGTGAAGTCAAATTAGTGGTCCAACAATGACACTCCTCTAAGGACCTCAGTAACAAACACCTCATTGTCTGCTCTGTGTTTTATCTATTTGAGGGTTGGCCTTCCAATTCCTAGAGGATATGCATGCTGTATTTTCTACCTTAAATTTCACCACTTTATCTCAGTCTGTTCTTCAGAGAACCAATAAAATAACTGGGGACAGTGTCTCCAGCAAACACTGATAGGCTATGATTTTACCAGACTTGTAACTTTTCCCAATTTCAGTTGTGTGAAACTAACTACAACTAACTTATTGCTCCAGCTAACTTATGGAGACTTACTCTGTAATGGTGTTATGAAATTAAAGTACACCAGAAGGCAGCACATTGGAACAACCCAAATTACAGCAGATCCTTTGCATCTATTGGACTCTCCTGGTGCACTGTTAGATCAGACTACTTTTAGTCTTCAGGCTAAAGATTCTACTGATGAGAGAAATATTTGCAATTGACCTAGTAAGGTTCAAATAAATCCTTATAACCCCCCACCAACGTCATTCCAATATCTACACAAACCTGAAGAAATCACAGGAATAAAATCTATTATTGAGTCTTTATAAGAATAAGGACAGCCATATCTCAGTCCTTGCAATTTTCCCATATAGCCGTTTAAGAAGCCTATCAGGAAAGAATACCCATTTATTCAAGAACTCAGGGTAAGCAATAAAATTACGATTTCTAGATTCCTGGTAGTTTCCAATACGAATCTGTCTTGTCATCCAATTTCATAGTGGTAGATGTATGTGCAGCATTCTTTAGTACACTTGTAGATACAGTTAACATTTGTCCACTATTTTTGTGGGAAAATTAACAGCATATGGGGCTATATACCATAGTTGCTCCACCCCCTGCCCAACCCTCTGCATCCCTGGTTTTGCTTTTCAAAGTTTCAGTTACGTGTGGCCAACTGCGATTCAAAAATATTAAATGGAAAATTCCAGATTCCTAAGTTTTAAATTGTATGTTGTTGTGAGTAGCATGATGAAATCGCACACCATCTCATTCTGTCCTTCCTGAAATGTGAATCATATCCAGCGTATCCCAGCAGTGTATGCTATCTGTCTTAGGCACTTAGTAGCCATCTGGGTTATCAGATCAAAAAATAATAATAATATGTATATAGAGTTTGCTACTATCCATGGTTTTATGCATCCTCTAGGGGTCTTGAAACATATGTCCCACTGATAAGAGGGGTCTACTATACCACATATTGGATTTATGGACTCCTCATCAATTTGTTTTCAATCTAAACAAAATGACTTTTCTTTGAGGGTCCATTCTCACACAATATGTAGATGATATTTTGCAGTGCCCTCTTGATCTAAGTATTTCACAGAGACTCCATTTTCTTTTCAAGATTAGCTGAAAAGGGGCATAAGGAATCTAGAGAAATGTGATTTTGCCAAGAAACTGAACAAATTATTTGAGTCATAATCTGTCAGTACATGGGTATTTTCTTTCGTACACCAAAACAAAGAAAATTCCATTTTACTAAAGCTCTAAAAAGACAACGAAAAAATTTTTAGGATTGACTGGTTATTGCAAGCAATAAATACCTATTTTTTAAAAAAGTTGCTCAGTCCTCTTATGAACTTACTATGACAACAATTCCTGAGACTTTCTTGTGTGATATAAAAGTAGAAGAAGCTTTCTCATCTTTGAATTGTTCTCTTTAACAACATCCCACTTTGGGTGTCCCTGATCATCTAAAAACCTCTCTTTTGTTCAAGAAAGACAAGATGATGCATTGGGAATGTTAACTCAAGAGAAGTCTGTTTATTGTCTCTCTTAGCATATCCCTTGGTTTGTAACTAAGATCTAACCCAATTTTCATGTTTGCAGGAGGTGGCAGCAGCTGCCAAACTGGTGAAAGCTTCTGCCAATGTGGCATTTGCTTTTCACTAACTCTGTGGTTTGCATGTACTGGGCAATCAGTGTTACTTCTAGGCAACACTCGACATTTCTCTATCAACAACTTTTACATTTATGAAGCCCTTTTATTCTTTGTGCATCACTGTTTACCATTGTTCAAATTGTACTCTTATAACTTGAATTCTTCAAGAAGGGAAAACATGACTATAGCAATAACTCAGGAATTAAGCATACCCAGGTCAGACCTTACAAACACCTTTTTAGTTAATTCTGATTTAATATAGTTTATAGATGGTTTTTTACTTTAAGAAAATGACAATGGCATCCCCTTCTTTCTGTATCCACTGAAAATGCAGCCATTAAAGCTGCTCATTACATTGTATTCTATCTTCCCAGGTAGCTGAATTAATAGCTCTGACTAAAGCTTGTATTGTGACAAAAGATAAAAAGAGAACAGATGTGCTTTTAAGAATTGTTCATGATTTTGGAATGTTATGAAAACTGGAAGGATTTATGACCTCAAGATATTTTGACTACCAGTGGAAAAATATTAATGTTTTAGTGGAAGTGATTAAAAACTCACAAGGAGATCCTAGTTATTCAGATAGAAGTGCATACGCAGATCAAAATCTGAGGGCAATGCTCTCGCAAGGTTACATGCTAAATGAGCTGCTTTTCACATCCCAGCTAAAAGGGATGCTTTAAAATGGACATCTCTCTCCATCAAACTTTCAGAAGAATTGTCTCAAAAACTGGCTATAGTTGACTTACAGTGATTAGCTCAACCTTCTGAAAGGCAAAGTTGGGGACCCCCTTTCCATAAAGATAGATTTTGGCAATTTTGGGATTTAGTGCCCTATAGCACCACAATCCCACCAATGAACCCAGGTCAAGTTATTCTATGATTGTTCACGTTATAGAATTTAAAAAAATTGCTTTTGCATTAAATAAGTAATGGTAGATAACAAGCATAATCCAGGTACATCTGTTAAGGTGAGGCATGGTTCAGTTCCTCTACTCAAGAGTCTTGAGGATTTACAGATGGGCTTTATACAACTGCCTAAATCTTTAGGCTATGTATACACATTAGTTATTGTTGCTAAAAATTTCTGGCTAGATAGATGCTTTTCCTTGCCAAAGAGCTAACACTGTCACAGTTGTTAAAATATTAAACCATACATTCCCAAATGGAAATACTCATTTCATGAGAATAAGCATAAAGAACCTCTGTTAGATCTTTCCACTAACCCAGAAAATTCACTGTTAGCATTACCCCAGTCTTAAAGAGAAGTAGAATGAGTAAAGGAGACACTGAAGATGACACTGTCCAAATTTTCATAAACATTTAATTTTCCCTGGTCTACATTTTCCCACTATCATTAATAACCATGTAGTCCTCTCCTCAGAGCCCCCATGGACTTTCTATAAGATCATTACAAGACACCTTCTGCCACTAGGAAAAACTTACTGATGCATGCAGACCTACCTGGATGCTGTCAGAAACTAACCTCCTTTACTCAGTCTTATGCACAGCAGGGATGAACTACCTCTTCAAAGGAAACAACTCTTAAAATTTGCATGACCTCCAACCCAGGAAGTGTGTCGTTTAGAAGATACATTGTGTTAGTTTCCTAGGGCTACAATAACAAAGTACTACAAAGTCAGTGTCTTAGAACACAAAAATGTATTGTCTTACTGTTCTGGAGGCCAAAAGTCTGAAACCCAAAATCAAGGTGTAAGGAGGGCCATGCTCCCTTTGAAGATGCATCACAGGGAAAGATTGGTTCCAGGATTCTCTTCTGGCTCTGGTTAATTCCCTTGGCTTATGGCATCATAACTCCAGTCTTCACAAGTTATTCTTCCTGTGTGTATGTCTCTGTGCCCAAATTTTCTTTTTTATTAGGACACCAGTCATTGAATTAGGGTCTACCGTAATTACTGCATTTTAATTCGATTTCATATGTAAAGATTCTATCTCCAAATGAAGTAACATTCTGAGGTCCTGGAGGATATAACTCCAACGTATTTTTTTGAGGACACACAATGCATAACACATCAATGTAAAAATGCTTTACAACATTGCTGGGACACCATTTTTGTTTCTTCTGTGTCACTGTGGAAACAACTGCCAACCCAAATCAGTAGGTTTCTTTCACGTGAGATATTAAACTGAGGCTACATCAAAAGTCTTCAGAAGCAGACAACTTTAAGAGACAGTCATCCTGCCCAATAACCCTGAACCAAGGAGATGACAGTGGTATCATCTTCTGTCCCTGAGACAACAAAATAAAACACGGCAGAATGAATTCCTTAGGAAACCTTTCCCTTTTAATAATTATCATTCTGGCATTCTTTGGGGATTTAGCCTAAATATCATGAGATCATTCTTTTTTTCTCGCACTTAACCACATTCAGTTCTTAGTACTGTATATTCAAAATACATAGTGACAGCCTGTGCATTTGTATTGCAAAAATGACTGTGTATATGAAAACTTCCTTTTTCATACACACAATATCTCCATACTACCAGTCCCTTGTAATTCCAGTTATTCCACATCTGTGATTGCTCTAGTCCCCAGTGGTCATAATCACCTTGAGGTTTGTGAAACCTTTCTTGTGCTTCTCTGAAGAGGCCCAATTTACCTGATTGAAAATTATACAAGTCATGTGGTCTGAATGGGGACAACCTTTGTTATAACTCAGATTCAGGGGCTAAAAACAATAATAGTTCTCATCACAAATATGTCAGTTTCAGCAATATTTGAGAAATGAAAAATATCAAAGTAATAAAGGGAAATAAGACAAAAAGTCTTCAGTGCAAGTCCTAAAGCTTGATTTGTAAGTAACTCCTTCCTCCCTATTCCAATTGGGTTTGTGGAACTAGAGCTTATTGGCTATTACCTGCTAACCGATTAGGCTTAGTCATTTAGACTTCCTTATGTCAGTCTTGCAGATTGACAGGATCTATTAAAGATGTCAAGGAAATATTTTTTTCCATCAAAAATAGTTCATCACTGGCCAGGTGGGTTCGTTAGTTCAAGGAAAATTTTGACTTGTTTTGTTTATAGCAATACAAGTCGATGTATACGTTTCAGAAAATTATTATCTCAATGAAACAACTCCATGGCTGAAATTCTGATATATGGTGACATTTAAATGATAATATATCCTAGAGTTGACTGAATTCCTTACGGTCAAATCTTCTCCTCTGGGAGAGAGGAAAAACTACAGGAAGGAACTGATGAAGTTTCACGCCTTGGACACATCACCAACAAAGCAGAGTTAACCAAATGCTATAATACCAAATTAGGGAACTCACACAGCAGAGGAGCTTAGACAGTCTAAAATACACCACACAAACAATCCAACCAGCTCAGTATTTACTTAATCCACAAACTCAGATATAGCCATCCCGAGAACATCACTGAGAAACTTTACTTTCCTAATAAAGAACAGAGATGGTTCAGGATCTTGGAAATATAGAGGATCTACTCTATTTCTCCTTCTCCAAGTTTCTTTTGTGGGAGCCTCCAATATGATATACATATGCATACACATACATATATATGTATGTATATAGGTACATATATACACATATGCATACATATACATATATATGTGTGTATATATACACACATATATATACACATATATACATATATACACATATATACATATATATACACACATACACATATATATGTTTTATGTATTATGTATAAAATTTTACAACAGGAATAGAAAAACAAGTAGAGGAACCTTGCTTGGGTTAAAAAGTGTTGAGTTTGTTAGATTTACACCTGAGTAGGCCTCAAATTATCTGTTCACAGCAGTGGAGAAAGTCAAGTGCATCTTTAATACCATTCATTCCCTCTTGCCATCCTTAAGAAAAAATCTTTTGGAAATTCTACTTGAGTCACTGTGGCTATACATTTTGAAGGTTAATTTTTATGCTTTTAAGTGTAGATTAAAAAGTGAATTTATTTTAGAAGCATTGGCATTTTTGTGTGACTAGCATTTTATGCTTGCATGTTGAAAATGGTATTTTGGATTTCTTTTGTCCTCATCTATGTACAATTTGGCACTAATATATCATCTTAAGTTATAAACATTCACAATAACTGTTTTCCCTAGTAAAACATGATAAACTACTGGTAAATTCATTCATTACATTCTTACTCCCAAACTGCATTTCTAGGCAAATTTATTTTTGGTGTGCTTTATTAATAGAGTAAGAAGAAAATCAAAGTTTTGAATCAGAGAAGAGAGGCTTACAATTTACAACAACCCATGGCTAGCCACTTAAAAATTTTTGAGATGTATTCTGCAATATGAATAATTATGATCTATAATTATGGACATTCATCTATTCTTTAAAGAGTATATGCTCTATCGTCAATTCTGAGGTCTTATCTGCATTCTTCAATTTTATAGGGATGTTTTTACATTAGTAGCCTAAAAAGTGGACCACTCATATGAGTCATGCCTACAACCTTTTTGTATGCATAGAAATTTTATCAGTAAGACGTATGTACTGTTCTAGGAAATTAGAAACCACCAATCTAATATGAAAAGTGAGAATTGTTCTTTGCTGTTGGTTGAAATAGTTTATCAGTATGCAGTGTTCTGCTGTTCCAATAATTACTGAAATTGAGAAACATTATTAATGATTTATGTAGAGTATGATAGGAACAAATACGTTTGAATTATTAACTTACATATTTACAGCTTGGCTAAGGATGGAATCTGTTTTTAGAATTGTGATTACAAAATTATTATTCAGTTGTCACTTTAAAAAACCAATTAAAGACTTTTTGAGAACTAGCTTAATTAAATGTTTTATCTTGGAATACACTGCAGAAATGGCAAATCTGAGTTTGGTTTCTGACACAGTGAAACTGGGACATAGAGCTTCAAGATTAGACACTGAAGTAATAATGAATACTACTCTAAGGCCTTCCTAAAAATGGCTCAATTAACTAAACTTATATATATTTCTTTCATTTAGAATTCATGGTAACAGAATTCTAAATGTAATTTAGAATTTATAAATGGAAAGAGATGAAGTAAAATACTTCTTATTTATTCAAGGTCACCTAATAATCTGGTTTCTGAGCTAGAAACAGGAATCAGTTTCCTAACACCCATCCCAAGCTGCTATATAGATATCTCTAGAAATTCCATCTGTGAAATTTCAATCAAGACAGATGTCGTTAAGCCCATTGAAGGCTTTTCTTGTTCTGTCATTCCACATTTCACCCTGATTATTATATAGTAATTCACAGTGGGGTTTTTGAACAGTAGAAACTGGCACAGCACTTGGCACCCTGTCAGTGCAACCTTGACACACATACACATTCAAATTAATTAATGTCCCAGCTTCAACCGACTCATCTGGGCTGACCAATGGGATCTTCTCAAGACAAATGACTTTTTTTTTTTTTTTAAGCTAGCAATATTGGGAGCAGTAAGCTGTTCTTTTTTTTTAACTTTTAGGTTCAGGAGTACACGTGTAAGTTTGTTATATAGCTAGTGAGTCACGGGGGTCTGGTATATAGATTATTTTGTCACCTGGTTAGTAAGTATAGTGCCCTATAGGTAGTTTTTCCATCTTAAAATGACATTCATCTACAGGTGTGCATCTAGCATTCCATTTCTGAGGTTCTGTAGTAAAGGAAAAAGGAAGGCGGATGGAAGAAACATTTAAAACCATATTAAATGTTTACATGGAAATAAATCACATTTCAACTGCTTACTGGCAGTGCAATTTTGCAAAATCATTTACCTTTTCTGTGCCCCAGTTTACCCATCTGTAAAATGAGTATGATATAGGTTCATAATATTTTTTCCCAAAACTCTGGAGTCTGGGGGTATTTCAGAATTCTGGATATTTAGGATTTAAAAAAATAGTTCAGTGGATACCATACATTTATGTAACAGTCAGAGCAGAGCCTCAGGCGTATTAAAATCGCTGCAGCAAAATAAATAAATATTCAAACTAAGATACATAATTCAAGAATATAAATAGCTTCATATCAATCCAAGTCAGATTTCTACCTGTGTGAGAATAAATGAAACAAAGTTTTCAGAGGTTTTTGGCTTTCAAAATAATAGGTAAGAAATTGTAGACCTAAAATAATATGTACATCATAAGAACTTAAGTGGTTGAATACAGTATTCCCTGCAATGCACTTAGAACAGCAACTGGCACATAGTAAATGCTCATATATGTTAGCTATTATTGTTTATTATATTAACTCTGATATGTTATACATCAATTTTATATTGTTTGCAATGAAGTACAGTCAGAAAAAGTTTTCCACCAAATGTGTCATGGATGGATTTGGCAGGTTTGCTGATAAAATTTGTGTTGGATTAAAGGCCAAAAATAATAACTGCTTTAGAAAAAAGCCTATATGTGTCAACATAAAGCACCTGTAATTACCTGTAATTGCAATTATTTCTCTGTAGTATTATAGGTGTTAATTACATTATATTTCATATGAATAATCTTTTCTTTATACCCCAGAGAGGCAGTAATAATAATCTTTAACATAATTTTTATATTGCCAAGTTGAAAATCATGCAGAGTTGTCGTTGTCACAGGATATAAACTTGTTCAATCAATGGCAATTAAAACCCTTAAAGGAGGATACAAAAATTCTCAAATGACACTTAAGAGTGTTGAATACCTTACAAATAATATCTGCCAATATTTTAATTACTTACCCTTGTCTCCTTATTCCTGCAAACTTTATAGACACTTAATGTTACTCAGAAAATAATATTTTGGCTGGGCACGGTGGCTCATGCCTATAATCCCAGCACTTTGGGAGGTGGGGGCGGGAGGATCACTTGTTCAAAGCCCAGGAGTTTGGAGACCAGCCTGGGGAACAAAAGTGAGATCCCAACTCTACAATCAATCAATCAATCAATCAATCAATCAATAAGCAAGCCAGGTTTGGTAGCATGTGCCTATGGTCCCACCTACATGCGAGATGGTAGGCAGGAGAATCACTTGAGCCCAGGAGTTCAAGGCTGCAGTGAGCTATGTTAATGCCAGTGCACTCCAGCAAGGGCATCAGAGCAAGACCAAGTCTCAAAATAATAATAATTATTTTAAGTATATGATACAAATTAGACTTCATATTCCTCTCAGTTTAATTGCAGATACTTTTTTAAGCGGACTAATGCAGGCACCACAAAAAGGGTAATGATGTTTTTCACTGAAAAAGCCTTTGAAAACTGGCACAAGACAGGGATGCCCTCTCTCACCATTCCTATTCAACATAGTATTGGAAGTTCTGGCCAGGGCAATCAGGCAGGAGAAGGAAATAAAGAGTACTCGATTAGAAAAAGAGGAAGTCAAATTGTCCCTGTATGCAGATGACATGATTGTATATTTAGAAAACCCCATCATCTCAGCCCAAAATCTCCTGAAGCTGATAAGCAGCTTCAGGAAAGTCTCAGTATACAACATCAATGTACAAAAATCACAAGCATTCTTGTACACCAATCACAGACAAACAGAGAGCCAAACCATGAATGAACTCCCATTCACAACTGCTTCAAAGAGAATAAAATATCTAGGAATACAACTTACAAGGGATGTGAAGGACCTCTTCAAGGAGAACTACAAACCACTGCTCAATGAAATAAAAGAGGACTCAAACAAATGGAAGAACATTCCATGCTCATGGGTAGGAAGAATCAATATCATGAAAATGGCCATACTGCCCAAGGTAATTTATAGATTCAATGCCATCCCCATCAAGCGACCAATGACTTTCCTCACAGAATTGGAAAAAACTACTTTAAAGTTCATATGGAACCAAAAAAGAGCCCGCATCGCCAAGTCAATCCTAAGCCAAAGGAACAAAGCTGGAGGCATCACTCTACCTGACTTCAAACTATACTACAAGGCTACAGTAACCAAAACAGCATGGTGCTGGTACCAAAACAGAGATATAGAGCAATGGAACAGAACAGAGCCCTCAGAAATAATGCCGCATATCGACAACTATCTGATCTTTGACAAACCTGATAAAAACCCGAAATGGGGAAAGGATTCCCTATTTAATAAATGGTGCTGGGAAAACTGGCTAGCCATATGTAGAAAGCTGAAACTGGATCCCTTCCTTACACCTTATACAAAAATTAATTCAAGATGGATTAAAGACTTAAATGTTAGACCTAAAACCATAAAAACCCTAGAAGAAAACCTAGGCAATACCATTCAGGACATAGGCATGGGCAAGGACTTCATGTCTAAAACACCAAAAGCAATGGCAACAAAAGCCAAAATTGACAAATGGGATCTAATTAAACTAAAGAGCTTCTGTACAGCAAAAGAAACTACCATCAGAGTGAACAGGCAACCTACAGAATGGGAGAAAATTTTTGCAATCTGCTCATCTGGCAAAGGGCTAATATCCAGAATCTACAAAGAACCCAAACAAATTTACAAGAAAAAAAACAAACAACCCCATCAAAAAGTGGGTGAAGGATATGAACAGACACTTCTCAAAAGAAGACATTTATGCAGCCAAAAGACACATGAAAAAATGCTCATCATCACTGGTCATCAGAGAAATGCAAATCAAAACCACAATGAAATACCATCTCACACCAGTTAGAATGGTCGTCATTAAAAAAATCAGGAAACAACAGGTGCTGGAGAGGATGTGGAGAAATAGGAACACTTTTACACTGTTGGTGGGACTGTAAACTAGTTCAACCATTGTGGAAGTCAGTGTGGCGATTCCTCAGGGATCTAGAACTAGAAATACCATTTGACCCAGCCATCCCATTACTGGGTATATACCCAAAGGATTATAAATCATGCTGCTATAAAAACACATGCACACGTATGTTTATTGTGGCACTATTCACAATAGCAAAGACTTGGAACCAACCCAAATGTCCAACAATGATAGACTGGATTAAGAAAATGTGGCACATATACACCATGGAATACTATGCAGCCATAAAAAAGGATGAGTTCATGTCCTTTGTAGGGACATGGATGAAGCTGGAAACCATCATTCTCAGCAAACTATCGCAAGGACAAAAAACCAAACACTGCTTGTTCTCACTCATAGGTGGGAATTATACAACGAGAACACATGGATACAGGAAGGGGAGCATCACACACCAGGGCCTGTTGTGGGGCGGGGGGAGTGGGGAGGGATAGCATTAGGAGATATACCTAATGTAAACGACAAGTTAATGGGTGCAGCACACCAACATGGCATATGTATACATATGTAACTAACCTGCACGTTGTGCACATGTACCCTAAAACTTAAAGTATAATAAAAAAAAAGAAAGAAAAAGCCCATTTTCAGAAGTAGATTTCTAAACATATTTTCATATTAATGTAAGCTAAGAGTTTGGACATTCTCGACCTTGGAAGTACTTTGCTGAATGTTAAGCATATTATTTTTCCTCTCATAACACAATTACCAAATATTTCCACATGAAAGATAAGTAGGCATTTTGAGGCCAATTAATAGCAAATTAGTAATTTGGGATCATGAAAGAAATAACGTTAGAGGAGCATGTAGATATTGAGACACCATTAATCTGGTACTATACATATTTAGGAAGTAAAATTACTATTTTTATTGTTATTCATATAAGTACCTGGCACTGTGTAAGAGATTTGTGAATAGTATCTCATTTAATCTCACAATGAACCCTATGATTCCACTTAATCCTATGATTGGTTGAATAATAACATGAAAATTATAAAATAGTAATATTAAAATTGTCCAATACTGCATTGTCTCATTTAATCCTCTCAACAATTCTCCAATAAATACTATTATTGCTGTCATTTTTCAGTTGAGAAAGTTATGCTTTGTGTCCCTTCACCATATTTAATAAATTATGTGCAATCCAGGATCCATACACTTCGTACATAGAATAGTATGCATCTCAATTAAATTACTCAATATTTGTTTTTTGTGTACAGAATTTTCCAACTTAGTACACTACTTGATTCAAGCATTTTGTTTCCAAATAGGAATGATATTAATTATCTATTAATAAAAGTTTCTTTTAAGCCAGTGTTTCATTTCACAATTGCAAAAATGAAGAAAAGATACTCAAAACTTACCAAACTGGCATATGTTTCCAAAGAAAGTGTAACTAAAAAACAGCTATACATACTTATCTTGTTTTCTAGTATCAAAGGTTTATGCAAAATGATTCAGTTATCTGATGACCAAGAAATTTTTATACAGTATTCATTCTGCTAATGAATAAACTGAGTAACAGTATATTTTTAGGATGCATATGTATATAAATGCTATATTTAGAAAAATATAAATGTTAGTGTCACAGATAGAAATGGAGTTTTTTAAAAGAAACATGATTTAGAATTACTAATGATTAATACATTGGTATACATCTTCCCAATAGTATAGTGTTTCCTTTCTTTCTTTCTTTCTTCTTTCTTTCTTTCTTTCTTTCTTTCTTTCTTTCTTTCTTTCTTTCTTTCTTTCTTTCTTCTCTTTCTTTCTTCTTTCTTTCTTTTTCTTTCTTTCTTTTCCTTTCTTTCTTTCTTTCTCTTTCTCTTTCTCTTTCTCTTTCTTTCTTTCTTTTTCTTTCTTTCCTCTCTCTCTCTTTCTTTCTTTCCTTCTTTCTTTCTTTCTTTCTTTCCTTCTTTCTTTCTTTCTTTTTTTTTTTTTGGAGAAGGAGGAGTCTCACTTTTGTTACCCAGGCTGCAGTGCAATGGCGTGATCTCAGCTCACTGCAACCTCTGCCTCCTGGGTTCAAGCTATTGTCCTGCCTCAGCCTCCCGTGTAGTTGGGATTACAGGTGCCTACCACCACAGCCAGTTATTATTTTTTTTTTTTTTTTGTATTTTTAGTAGAGACGGAGTTTCACCATGTTGGCCAGGCTGGTCTTGAACTCCTGACCTCAGGTGATCTGCCTGCCTTGGCCTCCCAAAATGCTGGGATTACAGGCGTAAGCCACCATGGCCGGCCGTTTTTCTTACTATATTAAAAACATGTTTTTACATCTTCAACTATTCTAAATCAGCATTCTAGTGATTCATAGTTGAATAATATTTATTATAATTTTGTGCCATAATCTTTTAATTCCAAATTTTGACTTTTCAATTATGACTATCCTAAAATAAAAGACAATGTAATGAAATTTGTGTATATAAATCTTTAAACGTTTTTCTAATGAGTTTTCCTTTAAAATTTTCTGTTTCATACTAAATATTTCTAAATAAATTTATATCACATGTGTATTTGGGAAGCTTTAGCATATTAACTGTCATGATAAATATATATCAAGTGTATATTGCAAAGTATTCCATTTTGAGTTTTTTTAAAAACTCCCCTGGATAGCCCAAATAATCGGTTTTACTGAAAAGGAAATGTAGAAAAACAGTATTGCATGGTTCTGAAAGACAGTGAGAGAAAAATGATTATTTTCCAATATCTTATTTACATTTATTTAAATATAAAAGTGCCTAATTAAGTTATCAAAAAGTTCCAACAATTTCCATGATTTCTAAGAGAAAGCATATTTTATTTTCCTAATTAACTTGAAGCAAAATAGCTGCCACATTTCTTTTCAATAATATCTGATATATTGTAGTATGCTCTTTGAAACTTTTAGTTCTCTAGAGGGTTTCGTTTTATTCAGATCTTTCAGGAAAGAAATATGCTTTCATAAAATAATTTTATTTTTTCATTTAAAGAGATTAGCATTAGATATTAACATTTCGAGTTATGTTCCTATCCCTTAAAAAACAAAACAAAACAAAACATGGAAACCCATACTGGGGTACCCAAGAATGTGGGTTTGATAAACAGAGGTTATAGGGAGATTGGGGCCCTGGACTATGTATTTGTTAATTCTGCTTTTCCCCACTTCCTGTGCACATAAAGAACCATTAACATTGCAATGATTAATTTCAGAATAGCAGAAAACTCTAGCTATTACCCTGACATTTATAAAAGAATCCTTTCCTTGGAACACATAACATTTGTTCTTTCTTTCTATTAGATATATACTCTTTGAACAAAAGCTAGACAGTTATTAAAGCCTGTCTGGCCTGAAGAATTCTTTATGGGGCTTAGAAAAGAAAGGCAAATTGATCTTTCCACCTAGCATTTATTCTTATTTTACAAATGTCTTCTTCTGTACTGCTTTATAAAAACTCAAGATTCCACGGTCTAGTTTTTTCTAGCAATTGAAGAATATTTAACATGAAGTTGTTTCAAGTGTTCAGAGAGTTGTCTGTTCTATCTTATAGTGAAAATCATTCTTTAGAAATCAGTATGTCTTACATTTTTGGATTAAATTGGGCCTGAGAGATGTTGTTGAGTGAAGAAAAACAGGATAAATAAATATAGGAGTAGGACATCATGCACGTAGATATTACTTAGTTTTTCTCATAGGGGTCTCATAGAAAGTTACTTCTTTATCGTATTTTATCTTTAAAAATGAATTATAATGAAATGATACCTTCTAGATCTTTTTAGATGACCAAAAAAGACTAAGATCCATGAATTTAAGTTACACTTAATTTGCAAGTAATGCAGCCAATCCACACTTTATATTAATAAATATTACTGCAACACAGATTATGTAGGTAATACAAAATAGACAGAGAGAACTATAGACATGCTTTGTCTTGACACTTATTGTCAATAAGTGCAGTAGCTGGGTGCAGTGGCTCACGCTTGTCATTCCAGCACTTTGGGAGGCCAAGATAGGAGAATCACTTGAGGCGAGGAGTTCGAGACCAGCCTGGGCAACATAGCAAGACTGTGTCTCTACAAAAAAAAAAAAAAAATCAATCAAATTAGCCAAGGATGGTGGTGCACCCCTGTAGTGCTAGCTGCTCGGGAGGCTGAGGTGAGTGGATGGCTTGAGCCCAGGAGTTTGAGGCTGCAGCAAGCTAGGATCACACCACTGCATTCCAGCTTGGGTGGCAGAGTAAAACCTTGACTCTTAAAAAAAAAAAAGGTGCAGTAGTTCAGGTAGGGAGACCTTTGTATGTGTTGACACTATCTCACGTAATGTAGTTTAACATTTATTCAGTGATACTAATCAAAATAAAGAATTCAGTAAGTCTTTACATTGTCTAAATTGTGTTAAACTTAATAATTCCCAGGTTGTAACATAAATTAGGCTTTAATATAATGCATTTTGGTTTCTAAAATGAGATGAGAACATATAATTTGCACTCTCTGTAGTCACAGCATAAGACTGCTTAAACTCTGCAGCTGGATGTTTATAGTTACTTCTTTCCTAATTCTCTTTGCAGTGCTATAACTGAATGTGCTACATATTAAAATCCATGTCTTTTGTGCTGATGCGTTAATGCTTTTTCTAAAGCTGAGCATTTAACTGCAAAAACAAAAATATTATGGACATATAAAGGGCTCTGCTACCCCTATTTTTTTCTGTTGCTGTAATTTAAAGAAAAATGAACTTCTTATTATGACATGGAAGAACCTATGCAACTTAGTTCCTTATTATACAACTTCTTCTGAGGCTCCAGTGTATACATTATACAATGAATGTTATACTAAAATTCTCATCACTCAGTAAGCATCGAACCATGATGCCACACTGCATGGGGTCACTGTGTTTAGAAGATATGTTAGCTGTATATTTAAGAGGTGAAATGGATGGGACTTGGTATTTAATTAACTGAAGTGGGATGCAGTCGGCAAGGGAGAATCTTGGATTACCTCCCAATTTATTTTTTTTGTGAGAAATATTAAAATAAAGTCATAGGCAGAGTCTGTGTGTTTATGGGGAAGTGGGGAGTAAGAACCTGGAAATGTTACTGTAATCAGGTTTTGGCACAATCCTTGTGATTTTCCTATACCTCGTCTGTACCTGTGTAAATGGTTTATTTATGAACCTCTTCTCTAGTTGATTTGTGTCATCTGCTTTCTGCCAGGAACCTGATTGGTACAATAATTGTAATAAGAAGCAGCCCCAGGAAACAGAACTTCAAATTTAGGAAATGAATTGCTTACATATTTGAGGAGTATTGGGAAGAAATGAGATATGGATAATTCATTATGTGTATTGACATTACTATTACTCAAATGATTACAGCTTTTGTCATGGGATGAAATACATGAGCCGGCGAGGGATTGGGATATTAAATGATTATGAAACTTGGCTGCAATGGCTAACAGAGTAATTATAAACTTTTTGGTGTCACCCGGCTTCTTCTGATAACACCAGAGAGTGTAGATGTAGAAATTGTGTTATCATTCTCAGTAAACTATCGCAAGGACAAAAAACCAAACACCGCATGTTCTCACTCATAGGTGGGAATTGAACAATGAGAACTCATGGACACAGGAAGGGGAACATCACACTCCGGGGACTGTTGTGGGGTTGGGGGAGGGGGGAGGGACAGCATTAGGAGATATACCTAATGCTAAATGACGAGTTAATGGGTGCAGGAAATCAACGTGGCACATGGTTACATATGTAACAAACCTGCACATTGTGCACATGTACCCTAAAACCTAAAGTATAATAATAATAATAATAAAGAAATTGTGCTATTGAAAATTTAAAATATCTGGCATGGATGATCAGAAAGCCTAAAGAGCAGATTTGAATGAGCCTCTCATTTCCTATGGCCATAGAGAAGATACATAAGAGAACTAAGTCCAAGGTTTGATTGTGACAGTTGCGGAGTTTTAATTCAAATAAATTCTCAACATCTCTGGGTCTCTTATGCTGATAGAAAAGTATCAGTGGAAAAGGGGTGAAATTTTAAACCACAAGACAGAGACGTTTGAGCAGCATAGATAAGGCTGAGAATTTTCGTGTTCTTCCCAGTCCCACCATCAATTTCGTCAAATAGAAGACAGTAAAAAAAGAAAAAAAAAACACAAAAACAAAAACAAATCTCTTCTGTATAAAAAATCTTTGAACGAATACACTTGCCTCACAAACTCATTCTTCTCATGGTGCACCTATAATTTCTTCCAGACCTAGAATGGATGAAAAGTAGTGCAAGAATTTCAGCACTTCACCATTCCGTATTGACAAGAGAATGTGTGTGGGAATGGATTTTAAGGGATTATACCAAGGAAGATAAAATGTAAGGTGCAATTGTGTTGAACTCATTGTCATGGATGCATTCACCCATAATATGGAATTTAATATTTTGACTAACACATGTAAAAAGACATTAATAACCTGGTAAGTTGACTAATTGAAGTGTGGACTCACCAATAACCCATGTTTTAAAAAGTGGAAATGCCTGAACTTTGCTGGCATTCTCTAAAGGATGAAGTCCAAACACCCAAAAAAACAGAAATGTTGGAATGAATCTGCCCAGCCCCTTTTTACTTCACCTTAAAGTGGGGCAATTGAGGATACTTCCTTCTCAAGGCACTAACAAATGTGTTATTGAGGAAGGTGTGAGCCTGGTAAGCATGGAATTTTGCAAACTGGCTGCTAAACACAGCTATCCATAAAATTAGACTAATTAACTGAAAAGACTATTGTAAAAATAATTATTATTTCCCCAACTACATATCTGTGTGAAGCAGGAACATCTTCAAATACTTGAGCAAAAACAACATATTGCGACAGATTGAATGCAAGTGCATATATGGGGGCCTGCACCTGTAGTCCCAGCTATTCGGGAGACTGAGGCAGGAGGACTGCTTAAGCCTAGGAGTTTGAGGATGTAGCACACCATGATCATGCCTGTGGACAGCTGTTATACTCCAGCATAGTCCTTGACATTATAAGACTCTATCTCTTAAATATATATATATTTACATATATATGATTATCATAAAATAGCAGATGGACACCTGTCAAAATTTATTCAACTTATTAATTAATGAGATAACTATCAGGAAGACTAAACTGGTTCAAATAAACAGGAATTATATTCTCACTGGAAAAATAATACTGAGTGAGCTTGCCAGTGAGACACAAAACTTGTTAATATCCTATAAAGCAATAAAACCGTAATTTCCGGGATTATATTTTCTACTGAAAGGAAATACCAGACAAAATTACACAAGTTAACATGTAAAGTTACATAGTTTGAGTCTTTAATCAGTAGTAGATAATTCTTTAAACATAGCAATAGAATTATTGATTTCCCTAGATAAAGGACTATTTCTTGAGTTGATCAATGTTTGAATTTGACATTAAAAGGATATGCTGCTCTCCCTTTGCCTTATTTCCAAATTTTGGATAATTTTTCTTAAGCATCCCCTTATAATGATCATAAGTAATTTCTAAAGGTTGTTCCAAATTACAAAGCTGGCTAGTTTCATAGTATTTTAACCTGATTATTTACATAGGTACCTTGAGAAGTGTTAATTAATATAAGCCTCATAGGGCATATAGGGTTGAACAAATTGTGATTAGAAAATCAACTATGGTCTGAATATTTCAGAAGGAAAACGGTTAGACTTTTAAATTTCTCTTTTTTGCTCTTTTATTTTGAGTCTAGAAAACAAAAAACAAAAGTCTTTTTATACAAGATTTATTGCAGTGTCTATAAATTTGAGTGAATTTTCTCTTTGCAATCACTCAAATATTCTTAGATTCCTGGCTAGGAAGTGACTTTCCTTGTCACTTGCAAGACTGGGACTTTGTCAAGTCATATCATAGGTGACAGTCCAGTTTGGTGTGAGGATGCTCTGGGTATTTGCTCCATATGTGAAGTTAAATACTTATCTTTTTAATGATGAGCTCTAGAGAGTTATGATCAAGTGTAATTCTATAATATGACCTGAGCGGTACTGTCAATTTGTCCCGGTAAAAGGAAGGATGGATTCTTATTGAACCTATGAAATAAATGTGTTGACATGAATAAAAAGGCTCAGTACAGTCATCTGTTTCTGAATTTGGAGAAGTCTCTGAGAAACAGATATCATTTTTAAAAAGTTTCATTTCAAATTGCAAAACTATAATCTACTGAATTAAGGGTTAGAGATAAATTAATCATAAAGGGAAACATTTCCTTTAAAATGCATCACAAAATAGATTTATAAAAATAATACTAATAGCATGCCAGAAGAAATAACCACAATTAAATATGCTTTACTAATATATTTGATCCCATGTAATTAATTTCTGTTCTTCTGGATCTGTTTTCTTGAACCTTGCATCTGGACTAAAATGATTCCTGGAAATCATAATCCAGTCCTCTGGTGGAGTCTAAATGTTGCCTGAGTATTGTTCTCATTAAATCCCAAACCTATAACCATGAGTTACAGTTACAGGTTATTTTAGGAAAGATTACCTGGCCTTTCAACAAATCTCTGAGACTGACTCAATCTTTTGCATGTAGTGCATAACAGAACCTTCAAGAAAACATGAAATAAAAGAAGAAATTAGCATTGTTGATAAGACCAAATGACAGTAGTTAATTTACTAGAACAACCAAAAATATCAGAACGAAAGAGGACATGGAATGGTCAGACAATAAAACCAGATTCCCATTAATTGATAACTACAAATGGAAAATAACTTACTGACCCTGTGCAAACCAGATTTATGTACACGTTTCCTGTCTTAATGTCCAACAAACTCTGTGACTTCTCATTTTGTTCAGCCCTTTTGAACATCATTTATACTTTAACTCCAACCTGCCATCCTGAACTGGCCTAACAGTGTGCGAAAGACCTAAAATATGCAAAACAATTTTGAAAAAGAAGAAAAAAATTGAAAATTTAGCTATTTGATTTCAAAACTTGTCACAAAGTTACATTGATCCAGACAGTGTGCAAGTAGCATAAAAGTAGATATAAAGATGAATAAAACACCATCGAGTCCAGAATTGACATTAAAAGGATATGCTGCATGTACAGTCAATCAATTTTTTTCATTGTTAACAAGGTAATTCAGGAGGAAAAGCATTAGCCTTTCAATGCATGGTGGTTAATCAATGTTCATATGAAATATTCAATTCTGCAATATTCATATGCAGAAATAAAAGAACTTTGGCCTGTATAAAACTTAAAATGATTCATAGTTCTAAATATAAAAGCTAAAAATATATTTCTAGAAGAATCTTTGTGATTTTGACTTAGGAAAAGGTTACTTAGATTAAAGTATGATACGTAGGCCGGGTGCAGTGGCTCACGCCTGTAATCCCAGCACTTTGGGAGGCTGAGGTGAGCAGATCATGAGGTCAAGAGATCGAGACCATCCTGGCCAACATGGTGAAACCCCCATCTCTACTAAGAATACAAAAATTAGCTGGGTGTGGTGGCATGCGCCTGTAGTCCCAGCTAGTTGGGAGGCTGAGGCAGGAGAATCACTTGAACCTGGGCGGTGGAGGTTGCAGTGAACAGAGATCATGCCACTGCACTCCAGCCTGGCAAAAGAGCGAGACTCTGTCAAAAAAAAAAAAAAAAAAAGTATGATGCATAAAGTAAAACATTGATAACTATGACTTCGTCAACATAAAAAAACTTCTGTTCTTTGAAAGGCATCATTAAGAAAATGGAAACACAAGCCACAGACTGGGAGAAAGTATTTGCACATTATGTATCTGACAAAGGACTTGCTTCCAAAATATATAAATCTTACAACTCAATAACAAGAAAACAAACAATCCATTGTAAAATGGGGCCAACGATCTGAAGATACACATCACCAAAGAAAATATATAAATGGCAATAAGCACAGGAAAATATGCCTTGTATCATTAGTTATTAGGGAAATGTGAATTAAAACCATATCTCTTAGAATGGCCGAGATGATATGAAGGGTGGATGTGGTTATGGAGAAACTGGAACTTTCTGTCAAAAACTGCAAAGGGTCTGAGATTTTACCCAACTTGCAAGCTAACAAATCAGCCTCCACATTTCATGAATACTGGTAGAAGAGACAAGATTCTTGACTCAGAGACAGAGAACAGTTTATTATTTACAACAATAGCAGTAGCCAGAGTATTGTCATTTTTTTTTCACCAGTTCCCTGAAACCTGATCCCCACAGGGTTCTTCAATAAAGGCCAGGTGGATGCTATAAATGCAGTGGGTTTTTATCACAGCAGGGGAACTCTGAGCTTAGAAAATCTGTATCTTTTGTGATTTGCCCAAACTTTGACCCAGAGGGAGGCATTGTCTTTATTATATTAGACAGTAAACAAACCTACTGTCAGCTCTCTCAACGCTGTTCACTGTAGAAATAGTCCTTAAAAAAAAAGATAGTCTGAAATAAAAGAGCAGTTAATTCCTTTGCTCCCAAAATGGGCAGAAACTTGAAAAAATAGATTCCAATTACCACCTTAGCACCAGGCTTAAGACCCTTACCCTGTTAATGGTTCTCAACACTCACTGTGCTTTTGAATTACCTGAAGAGCTTAAAAAAAAAAAAAAAAAAGAAAAGAAAAAGAAATCAAAAAACAAACAAAAAACAGCACAGGAGAACCAGTGCCTATCTCCAAGATTTTGATTCAATCAACTTGAGCACAGTATTTTTTCTTTGTTTATTCTCTAATTGATTCTAAGGTGCAGCCAAGGTTGAGGAAAAAAATATTGCACTACATTTCTGGCATAATTTTGAAACTATATAGGGAATCAATATTGCTGTCACAGGTGATCACAGCCAGCCCCCAATGAAACCTGTGGAAAACAAGTGGGGAGAACGTGTTATCATTTACCTAATTTGTAAAGCTGTTGCTCTGAGCACAGGGTGGGCTTTGAAGAGGTGGTTTTCAACATCCATTGGGGAGTTTTCCGAAATATGAGTGCTGGAAAATTCCCCTGCTGCCTCTCTCCTCTCCTCACCTGAATTTCATGGACATGACTGCTGGAAGGTTAGCATTTCTTTTACCTTTTGTGGGTAATAAATGAAAAATAAAGAGGAATTATGATAGAGCCTATGACCTAAAATGTACAGAACAAACCTTATGTCCTGAAAGATATATAGGAATATCTCATTTTAGCTGTCTATCTTTGAATTTTAATTTTTATTAAGATGTTAAATTATAAAAAATATTAATACCCATTTTAATTAGTAAAAACGTTCAAAAATGTATATAAAAAAATTAAAATTTCCCCCCACCCTCTCCATTCCTACCTCATTGATAGCTGCTATAAAGGGCCTAGTCCTTTCCTTCCACAACTTCTTTTATGCTGACCCAAACATGAAAAATCATATATAAATGCCATATTGTTGTGACTGCTTTTTAAAATTATTTATCATGGTTCATCTTAATGATTCATCATTAGCAATACACATTTCTTTCTGACATATATATAATTATATATTTTATTTAAATAATTATATAATGAAATGTACTAAAATATATTCAAGTATTTTATATTTGATTAATATTAGAATGTTGCCTGTTTTTTGCCATCACAAACAAATTACATTATGTGTCACCAGATGCATGTCCTTTGGTGTTGGTACATTATTTTCGTTGGAGATATTCTCCAAGTGAAATTACTTCAGCAAAAGTTGTGTGCCTGTGTGTGTGTGTGTGTGTGTGTGTGTCTTTGATTTATTGATATTGCCAAAATATTTTTTAAATGATTGCAGCAGCTTGCACTGGATGTTGTTATATTTTGAATTTTTGCCAATTAGCCCAAGGCTTAAGTATCCTGTTAATGAGTTGTAATCCTCACTGTGCATTTTACTTTTATTCTCCTTGACTATTAGTGAGGACAAGCAGGATTTTGTATGTTTATTGACTATTTAGATTTCTTCTGTGAATTTCCTTAGCATAAATCTTTGCTTATTTTTCTGTTGAGTTCCTTTTCTATTTCTCACCAATTTATAGAAGCTTTTTGTATATTAGGGAATTTATGCCTTTATCTATCATATCTGTTGCAATATTTGCCCCAATCATTTGCCTTTGATGTTGTTTATGGTGTTTTCCTTTTATGAAAATATGTGTGTAGTTAAATATGACTATTTTTTCCCTTATCACTGCTAAGCTTCCTGTTTTGTTTAGAAAGACCTTTCCCATCTAAAGATAGGACATTCTTCAAAATATTTTTGCAAAGATTATATTAATTTAATGTTTATATTTAAATTTTTAAAATTCCATCTGGAATTTGTTTTGGTTTAGAGTATGAAGTAGATGTATATCTTTGTTTTATTTTCGAAATATGACCAACTATTTAAGTATACATTGATTAATAAACTCCTAATTCCCAACTTGATTAAATTGTCATGCTTGTAACAATTCCTTAAATTCCTAACACACTCTTTTGGATGCTCTACTCTTTACACTGATCTTTTTCTTTCTTTTTTAATTTTTCCTGTGCCTGCCTCAAACTGTTTTTTTTTTTTTTCAGTTTTAATTTCGGTGAGTATATAGGTGTATGTAGTAATGGGGTATATGAGATATTTTGATACAGGCATATGATGTATATCATCCCAGCACTTTGGAGTGCTGAGGTGGAAGGATTGCTTGAGGCTGAGAGTTCCAGGCCTCAAACTATTTTGATTATTGTGATTTTATATTATAGTAATAGCCTTTCAGTATCACTTTTTATGATATAAACTGTATTTTTTAGGGTTGAAAGAGGATAAGTATATTTTAACTTGAATTTTTATTATAGTTGAAGTCATTATGCAACATATAAAGTTTCTGTTTTTCAATGCTAGATTATTATAGAAATATGTGAATGACTTTATAAAGTTAAACTACCCTTATAAGGCCAGCAGAGGGAGTTCAAGGCACTGTTTTACTAGTGGGGAATTACAAATTGTTTAAGAATGTATTCTTTTACTGATTTATGGAATAAAGTTAAGAATTCAAAATATTCACTCAAATATCTTGATTGGTCAAAGTTTACACGTACATAATCAAAAAGTGCTTATATATTTATAGCCCTCCTAAAGTCAAATAATTTAGGAATGAATCTGAATTTCCTTTTGAAGGAGGGAAAGTTTTGACATACATTTAGTTTATGTACACAATGCAGATAACATAAAATTGAAATGAGTATATTAAATGTGATTTCTACTTACCTTTTATAACCAAAGTCAGAAAAAAATCAGAAGACTGTAAAATAGTTAATAAATATATAAATATATATTCTTTTGTCTTGTTTGATCACATGAGCATAGTTTTCAAATGTAAGAATATACCTAGAAACAGAAGAAAACCTTGAATGAATAATACATCTAAATATTTTTAAGTGCTTTTCCCCTTCAAGTGTAGGAAATTAGAAAAGGATGAAAACATAACCAGCTAAAAGGGGATTGACCATTTAGCAGGAACTTATAAATGAGCTAATCTTGGGTATGTTGTTCCAATGGAAGTTTTGTTTGCAGCCTGCTGCTCTATGCTATTTATAAATATTAGAATGATGGAGACTGCTAGGAAGCAGAAAATGCTTCACTGAACCTCTCAGTGACAGTAATTCAATCAAGCAAAGGTTACAAAAGCCCTGTGGGCTGCTTGTTATGTGATAGCAGAGGTAGACCTGATTTTGTTGTATCAGATATTATTTAAGTCAGGAAGCTTAGTGTTAAATTTAATGCTCTATCAAAGTAACTCTATCATTCTGAGTTTGATATATCCATTTCATTTTTGTTCTAGATTTTGTTCTGTTTGTTTTCTATATATATTATCTGCTGTGTGTGTGTGTATGTGTGTATATACAGGCATACCTCATTTTATTGCCCTTCGCTTTATTGTACTTCTACTGTGGGTAGAATGCTATCAAACAGCATTAAATGCTACAGGCTACAGAGAAATCTTTTCTGAAGAGAAAAATTGCTTGATGAGGCAAACTTCATTGTTATTGTCTTATTTTGAGAAATTGCCACAGCCATCCCAACCGTTAGCAACCACCACCTTGATTAGCCAGCAACTATCAACATGGAGGCAAGACTCTCCACTGACAAAAAAATTACGACTTCCTGAAGGCTCAGATGATCAATAGCATTTTTTTAGCAATAGAGTATTTTTAAATTAAGGTATATACATTGGGTTTTTTTAGACATAATGCTTTTGCACAGTTAATAGACTACAGTATAGTGTAAACATAATTTTTATATGCACTGGGAAACCAAAAGATTCATGTGACTCACTTTATTACCATATATACTTTATTGTGGTGATCTGGCACTGAACCCACAGTATCTCTGAAATAAGCCTATATAGATTTACTTAAATATATAATATTGTGATGTGCAATTTATTTTATGAAGCACAATATATTATAAATAAAATTGAATATTTAAAGGTACAATAATGTGTTGATAAAGGTTTTAAAATTTATTTTAAAACTAAAATTTCTCTCATTTTGTAGGTTGTCTGTTCACTCTGATGGTAGTTTCTTTTGCTGTGCAGAAGCTCTTTAGTTTAATTAGATGTCATTTGTCAATTTTGGCTTTTGTTGCCATTGCTTTTGGTGTTTTAGACATGAAGTCCTTGCCCATGCCTATGTCCTGAATGGTATTGCCTAAGTTTTCTTCTAGGGTTTCTATGGTTTTAGGTCTAACATGTAAGTCTTTAATCCATCTTGAATTAATTTTTGTATAAGGTGTAAGGAAGGGATCCAGTTTCAGCTTTCTACATATGGCTAGCCAGTTTTCCCAGCACCATTTATTAAATAGGGAATCCTTTCCCCATTTCGGGTTTTTATCAGGTTTGTCAAAGATCAGATAGTTGTCGATATGCGGCATTATTTCTGAGGGCTCTGTTCTGTTCCATTGATCTATGTCTCTGTTGTGGTACCAGTACCATGCTGTTTTGGTTACTGTAGCCTTGTAGTATAGTTTGAAGTCAGATAGCGTGATGCCTCCAGCTTTGTTCCTTTGGCTTAGGATTGACTTGGCGATGCGGGCTCTTTTTTGGTTCCATATGAACTTTAAAGTAGTTTTTTCCAGTTCTGTGAAGAAAGTCGTTGGTAGCTTGATGGGGATGGCATTGAATCTATAAATTACCTTGGGCAGTATGGCCATTTTCACGATATTGATTCTTCCTACCCATGAGCATGGAATGTTCTTCCATTTGTTTGTATCCTCTTTTATTTCATTGAGCAGTGGTTTGTAGTTCTCCTTGAAGAGGTCCTTTACATCCCTTGTAAGTTGTATTCCTAGGTATTTTATTCTCTTTGAAGCAGTTGTGAATGGGAGTTCACTCATGATTTGGCTCTCTGTTTGTCTGTGATTGGTGTACAAGAATGCTTTTGATTTTTGTACATTGATTTTGTATCCTGAGACTTTGCTGAAGTTGCTTATCAGCTTAAGGAGATTTTGGGGAGAAAATTTTCTCAACCTACTCATCTGACAAAGGGCTAATATCCAGAATCTACAATGAACTCAAACAAATTTACAAGAAAAAAACGAACAACCCCATCAAAAAGTGGGTGAAGGATATGAACAGACACTTCTCAAAAGAAGACATTTATGCAGCCAAAAAACACATGCAAAAATGCTCATCATCACTGGCCATCAGAGAAATGCAAATCAAAACCACAATTAGATACCATCTCACATCAGTTAGAATGGCCATCATTAAAAAGTCAGGAAACAACAGGTGCTGGAGAGGATGGGGAGAAATAGGAACACTTTTACACTGTTGGTGGGACTGTAAACTAGTTCAACCATTGTGGAAGTCAGTGTGGCAATTCCTCAGGGATCTAGAACTAGAAATACCATTTGACCTAGCCATCCCATTACTGGGTATATACCCAAAGGATTATAAATCATGCTGCTATAAAGACACATGCACACGTATGTTTATTGCGGCACTATTCACAATAGCAAAGACTTGGAACCAACCCAAATGTCCAACAACGATAGACTGGATTAAGAAAATGTGGCACATATACACCATGGAATACTATGCAGCCATAAAAAATGATGGGTTCACGTCCTTTGTAGGGACATGGATGAAACTGGAAACCATCATTCTCAGTAAACTATTGCAAGGACAAAAAAACTAAACACTGCATGTTCTCACTCATAGGTGGGAATTGAACAATGAGAACTCATGGACACAGGAAGGGGAATATCACACTCTGGTGACTGTTGTGGGGTGGGGGGAGGGGAGAGGGACAGCATTAGGAGATATACCTAATGCTAAATGAGGAGTTACTGGGTGTAGCACACCAACATGGCACATGGATACATATGTAACAAACCTGCACACTGTGCACATGTACACTAAAACTTAAAGTATAATAATAAAAAAAGAACTAAAATTTCTCAAGTATATGCTATACATAGTACAGCCATAATCAAATTTTGAAAAAATATTCAGAATGATATATTTAAACTCTTATCATTATTGAATTTTCCATGCTTTCATTTTAAATATTTTACATAAAATGAGCATTTAAGTTTTGAATTTTGCTAGGAAACACAAATATTACAACTTTTGAATTCCTAGTCATACTTCACAAAAAGTTGTATTCTTGTAAAATACACTCATTTTAAAACAGGCTTAGAAAACGATTGGAAATAATATATTTGATTATCCATCTTTTCTTGGAGATAAGAAATAATAGAGTATTACCCTAAGGTGCATCATAAAGCAAAAAGTTGTACACATTTTAGTATATAAACTTAAAAATATTTCTATATATTTAAGTAAATATAAGCAGTTAGAAGGCAAGCTTCAAACTGGGAAAAGACATTTATACAATATATTAAAGACCATAGATCACAGAATAAACTTTTCTGATTCACAGAATAAAGTTTCCCAATTCAATATTTTTTTAAAAGCATGCATTTCCAAGTATAGGTATTTCTTAAAAGAAAAAAATAAAAATTATTTCTAGATACATTCTCAGCAGAATAAGCAAATTTGAACAATGAAGTTTTCCATGTGTGTTTTTTGCCTTTCAATTTGGCTAATGAAAACAATGATAATATACAGTATTGAAATTTGGGGAAGCAGTAACTCAGGTGCATTTTCAGAGTGTCTAATTTGATGCAATTTTTCAGACAATTTCTTGACATTTATCAAGAAGTTAAAAAATATCCACACACTTTGACCTGATAATTACATTTCTGATAATTTATCCTAAAGATATAATCTTTGGCATTTTACACTGACTCTCCTTTTTTTCCTGGAAGCTCTTCCTCAGATAGCTACATGGCTAACTCCCCACTGTCTTCTCATCTATCTTTACTCATATGTCACCTGTTCGATAAGGTCTTCCCTAACTAGCCTGTTTAAAATGCAGATCGAATCCTTCCAACTCAAACTCCCTTATTCTGCCTTTTTTTTCTTTACTCCATAGCACAGTGCATCTTCCAACATACTTATAATTTGTGTACTTATCATGTGTATTGGTTATCATGTCTTCCCTCAGTTGAATTTAGGCTCAACAAGGACTGAAACCCTTGCCTTGCTCCATGATGTCTCATTTCCCCAATTTTCTGGAAGAGTATCCAGCATGGAGTAGGTGTTTATAATAAATATTTGTTGAATGAATGAATGTCAAGGATATTAATTTTAGCATAATTAATGATAGCAAAATTTTTTTAAAAAGAAAAAATTCATCTTAAAAATTCCTCTGGGAATGGTTAAGTAAATCATGATCTATCCATGTGTATTATTTTCCTAGGGCTGTCATAACAAATTACCACAATCTGGGTGGTTTATGACAACAAAAAATGTATTGTGTCACAGTTCTGTGGGCCAGTGTCTAGAATGGAAGTGCTGATTCCTTCTGGAATCTCTGAAGAAGAATGAGTTCCATGCCTCTTAACTTCTAGTGGCCACTGGAATTTTTGGTGTATCACTGCAATCTATGCTTCAATCTTCACAACACCTTCTCTCTGTCTTTTGCCACTTCTATACTCTCCTAAGGTCACATATCATTGGATTTAAGGCCCACCCTAATCCAGGATTATCTTATTTTAAGATCCTTAACTTAATCACATTTGCAAAGATTCTTTTTCCCAAATAAGGTCACAGATTCATGTAGACATATTTTGGAGGGCCACCATTCAACCCACTATAATATGTTACATTGTTACAGAACTATTTAAAAATCTTAGTTTGGTTACTGTTTAAAATCTTTAAAAATGTTCATAATGTAATGTTTAATTATCAAAGTAGGCTGAGCCCAGTGGCTCATGCTTGTAACAGAGAGAGATTTTGTCTCTGCAAAAAATAAAAATTATCTGGGTATGGTGGTGTGTGTCTGTAGTACTAGCTACTGACGAGGCTGAGGTTGGAGGGTAACTTGAACCCAGAAGTTTGAGGCTGCAGTGAACTGTGATTGCGCCAATACACTCCAGCCTGGGCTACAGAGCAAGACTCTGTCTCTAAGAAAGAAAAAGAATAAAAGGAGGATACAAAACTTTATTTCTACGTGCATATGTGTGTATGTTTGTGTGTGTGTGTGTGTGTATATATATATATATATATACACACACATATATTTATTTGTATTTTCACACAGAGAAAATAATCCAAATTTTGACTTTTTTTTTTTTTGAGATAGAGTCTTGCTCTGTCGCCCAGGCTGCATTGCAGTGGTGTGATCTCGGCTCACTGCAACCTCTGCCTTTTGAGTTCAAGCAATTCTGATGCCTCAGCCTCCCAAGTAGCTGAGATTACAGGTGTGCACCACCACCACCAGCTAATTTTAGTATTTTTAGTAGAGATGGGGTTTCACCGTGTTGGCCAGGCTGGTTTTGAACTCCTGACCTCAGGTGATCCGCCCACTTTGGCCTCCCAAAGTGCTGGGATTACACGCATGAGCCACAGCGCCTGGCCAAATTTTTGAATTAATAATGTGAAGGAGGTGCCGGGCACGGTGGCTCATGCCTGTAATCCCAGCATTTTGGTAGGCCGAGGTGGTTGGATCACCTGAAGTCGGGAGTTTGAGGCCAACCTGATGAACATGACAAAACCCCGTATCTACTAAAAATACAAAAATTAGCAGGGCGTGTGACGGTGGGCACCTGTAATCCCAGCTACTTGGGAGGCTGAGACATGAGAATAGCTTGAACCCGGGAGGCAGAGGTTGCAGCGTACCGAGATCGTGCCATTGTGCTCCAGCCTGGATGACAGAGTGAGACTCTGTCTGAAAAAAAAAAATACAAATAATAATAAAATAATAATGTGAAGGAGGAAATATACCAAAGAAATTAAAGAAAGTCTAATGCTGGGATGCTGGTTGGTAGGTAGGAATATAGGTGGTTAATTTTTCTATTCATAATTTCTAGCATTTTTCAGAATTTCTATTACAAAGCTGATTTAAATTTTTATATTTACAATTCTCTTACTATTAAAAAAACTAAATTAAAATAGACCTCATAAAATGATTTATTGGAAAACTAGAAAAAATTAAGTTTCAAAATGGCACAGCAATTAACCATTTCTTTTATATCTAACACCATCAAGTTTACCATCATGAAATTTTTATGTCAATCTGTTCTGGAGGCTACGAAGTCACTTGTCCCTAGGGGTTTTCAGGAAAAGATGAGAGAACTATTCAGTTGGGAAGTTTAGAAATTCACCTTTCAGAGAACAAGAAGTGAAGCTAACACACTCTTGGACTCCCTTGTAGTCTTATGATTTAGTCAGTTTTAGCATAGTATACATTTTATGATTTACCAAAAGCATATTAATTAGATCAAAAGTGCTCATCTTGTCTTTATACTTGTCTTGTTTGGCCTGCTTTTTACATTTGACCTTATTATGCTCCATTTCTTCAATTCCTCTATTTTCCTAATTGATTAATGTCACAAGTGTCACCATTCTGTGTTCTCTCTCTATTTCTCTGCCTTTTCCTCGTGTTTTCCTTGCCTTACCCAGTGAGCTTGAATTTGTATTTGGGAGCATTTTCAGTCATGAATGTGGGAGCAGGTGCTTACACAGGAGGCTTGCATTTGGGCTGTCTGAGGAGCTAGTCTCCCCTGTCTACCTGCTTAATAGCACATACGAGGTTACTTCCGCAAAACACAATAGGCACCACACAGGAGTCTGGTCTGTGCCAGGACTGGATGGAAGCCATGGAGGGAATTGTGAATATAAATGTCACAGAGATTCCTGGGGTTTTGTTCTCATTTATTTGAACCTTGATTGACCCAATTATTATGTGCAAAAACAAAACAAAACAAAACTGTGGAAGTAGAGTCTCCAAGATAACTGGTTATATACACTGGATGATCCTGGGAAGAAGGTAAAGATAGGGAAGGAAAATAAATAATTAGTCCTGTTTTAATATTTTAACGATTAAATTATTTAATGCAATGTGCAATTTTTTTTCTAGTGATATGTATGTGGGAGATCTCCCAAATGTATATATAGTGTACAATAAAGTCAAATATACTTAATCTGTTCATATTTATTAATAAACATGAATTAATTGAAGCAGGGAAGAACTTGATTTGCAAACATTACGTATATTATCGGAGGCATAAATGAGAGCAGTTTCCTAAATTTGCTAATTGTTCTGTCCTGCTGTGGACATTAGCCAGTATTAGGCCCTTTAGCCCCAATATGAGCACTTCCATTTTGAATCTCCTTCAAAAGATGATACCTCCTGGAATTCAGCAACCCTTTACTTTGAAAATCTATCCAGAGTACCTCTACAGAAATCTACTGGATTGTCTCTCAATTAGTCAGCTAAGTCTAATTCTCTCAAAGCCATTTAGCACCACATCAATGATTGGAGAAGCTACATTTTATCAGATTGCACTTAAACTGGTGAAAAGAGTCACTTGCCCTATTTTGCACATGATACTGAGTACACTCTGGTGATGACCACTCCTCAGCCTTCAAATGTGAGCATGTCAGTTACACATGAGGAAAGTAGCCAAGTCCCTGCCAATGGTCTTTCTTGATCTTAATCTTTGGTTCTTCTATTTACCTTAGATAACATTTGTAAAATAGAAGGGGTGGTTACATTTTAAGCTAAGTGACATAAATATTTTGTGCCCAACCTCTGATGGCTTCTGGAGGTGAGGGTCATCAAACTGGAAGAAAGACTGACACTAAGCCTTGGACTTTCTTCTGGTGTCGTGTGTCTTCTGAGAATTAGATTTTTTTCCTTGGTTATTTTTAGAAGAGGCATGATTGCTGCTACCCAGGGATTAAGAACAGCAAACCATGTGCTCTATGAAACATTTTCAAGTCAGGACTGTGCCATATTCATCTTTATAATATGTGTAATGTGCCTAACGTCATCAAATTCCAATAAACTTTTCTTCAATGCACCTAGGTTCAAGTCTCTGCTGGGCCACATAAACATGAGCCAGCCATTTAAGTTCCCTGAGGCTCATTTTCTCCACCTATAAAATGAATGTTTTAAGACGCTGCTATTGTCCATTTTGAGGAAAAAACAGGCTAATGTTAATAAATATATTTTTAATCTATGGCATTGTGTGAGAAAACAATTACCATTTTCACATGCTAAAAGTGTTTATAGATAAATAAATGCTGTATTGTTGAGGCTATGAGATAAGTTTAAAAGAAGTTGTTGGAATACCCAATTTGAATCTTGACAAGAAACATTGGTATACAATTTTTTGTCATAATACCCCAGTTAATTTTTATACATAGCACTTTAATCACATATTTACTTGTTTGTTTTAAATATTTTCTCACTTGTTAATAACATTTACTGAGGAAGAGACCTTGGCCTACCATGTTCCCAGCTGAATCCTGAGCAGTTAAAAATAACATCTCTCACCAAGTAGACACTCAACTATTTTTGAAATAGATCAATACTACTTCATTGCAGAGAACCACTCACCACTGGATCTCAGTCTGCTAATGTTTATGTCTGCTTAGTATTTTTGAAACTTCTTGAGACTGGAGAATAGGAATGATTTTTAAGATCACATTTTTTGTATCTTATGTAAATGGAAAAGAAAAATATTCAAAAGCATATGTTTGGAGAAATATGTTTTGCCGCTGAAAATTACAGGATTATGCAGGGAGACAAATTATTAAACCACAGTTGTATGGCAGGCAATATATGTTTTACTTTAGATCATTAAACTTAACCTTTTGTGATTAATATCATACTCTTATGTGACATTTTCTAGGAAACAGATTTCAGCATTTGTTTTATGTTTAAAAGCATTACTGGCTTTCCTACTAACAAAAAAACATTTTTGAGTGGAATCTTATAATCCATAGCAAAATCTTGTATTTAATCAGCATATACAAATATTGTTTCATGTTTATTCAAGCATGCACTAAAGTGACTGGCATATTTTTGGCAGTTCTGGTCAAAGTTTTTCCCCTTTTCAGAAATGTTCAAACCAAACTGACAGTTTGGATTATCTGACAGCCTTCATCCACAATTGTCTAATTTTTTCACAATGTGAGCCAAATTATTTTCTTGTATATAGAGTACAAAAAAGATTGAAAGGTGATTTCCTATGATTGTTGCTTTGCAATTTGAGAATTTATGGAGACATTATAGCTACTTGCAAAGACATGCATAGTTGATATGAAATATTCCTGAAAGAATCATGTTAAGGATTTTAGAAACCTTTTATATTCCACTTGCTTTGGTGGAGGTAATTTAAATTTCATTCTGAATTTGAACATTTTATTTTTGCGTCTTTCACTTGAACACTTTTTAAAGATGTCTGTCTTTCATTTCTCTCTGAATATCATTATACATTTTGATAATTTGTTCTTCTCTGACTGATAATGAAATTTATTTTAGCATTTTAAGTTCTAGATGAGAGTTGCTGGGTCAACTGGCACTTTCTCAGTCTTAAAAAAAATTCCTTTACATTTTTTTTCTGTTTTGGCAAAAAAAAAAACTTTAAAAAATTGACAACTTATTTTAATTGATGTTCACTTAATCTAATGATATTCAATATTTTAACCTAGAGGAAAATATCTAAATTCCTTATCACTGTCTTCCTTTATCTAATATTGTGATAGTAATTCCAATTTAAAAATAATTCTTATCAGTATATAACATGCAGGGAAAATACAATTAGTCCCACTAATTTTGAGAGAAACTACTTCAATATAGCATGTTAGAACCTATATTGTATTTCACTTGATAGAGAAATATTACAGAATTAATTAGTACCATTGCCTTAATCAAAACTCTGTTGACTGCAAACAATAGAAACTAATATGAGTGAATTTAAGAGAAATAGGAAATTTAATAATAGATGTTGAGTTATCCAAGGAACTGAAGGGCAGAAGAGCCTCTCTTGAGTAGAGTCAAGACCAAGAAAATCATTAGAATTCCTAGCTATAATAATCTGTCTCTTTGCTCTGTTTTTCTCTGAACGTCTGTCTCACTACAAAGAAGTTTGTAGACAGACTTCTTTTGCTTCTTTATATCCATGATGGAAAATAATTACTAACAAATACCAAGCTTATCATCAACATTGTTTCATCTATTCAAATTGGCTATCTCTGACCCTCAGTTTCAAGTTCTTGATACATTTCTTTTGTTCTCCTTTTTTTTTTTTTTTTCTAATTTGACTTTGACACTGTGGTAATCATCAGTAATACCATTCACCAAATATTTCTGTCTTTGTTTCCACCTTGCAAGCATATGATAGGATTTTACTTCCTAGCTCCATTATAGTTGGGTGAGTCCATGTGACTTATTCTGGTCAATGAGCTGTGAGCAGTAGTGATGTGTGTCATTTAAATATCAGGAAGGGACTCTATAGAGGGTGATTTTCCTCTGTTTTGATGATCAGTAACGTTACAGTTAATGGTTGCTTTATCGGCCTGAGTTCATGAATAAAGAGAAGGTAAATTAAGGTCCCCATCCATCCTTCAATGAAGCCAGAAATAAACTTTACTGTTTTAAGTCACTGGGATTTGGGGATTGTTTGTTTGTCTGTTTGTTTGTTTGTTTTTAGCAGACATAGCCAAGCTGTTTGGACTAATATATATATGAAATTGTGTTACATTTGCAATATTAGCATTTGGATTGATGTGTTATTTTAAACCCCTGGGCCACTATTTTGTTCCTCTGTTTACTCTGCATTCACACTATTTTCTTGCCTTTGTCTCAGTACCCATTTTCTTCTCTCATGCCCTGCTGCTGTTGTAAGAATTCTCAAAGGATATATAGACAAAGGCATTAAAGTGTATTGGAACAAGCATTCACCTATGAGTTAGGATACATACATTCTTTTATGCATCTATCAGCCATGTGACAATGTGGCATTTTATAATTTGGGAATTCAGTTTCTTCATAAAAAATAGATCATACTCTGCCTACCTCAATCAGAGTGTATAAAGAGTAACATACTACATTAAACAAATATATGTTCTATTGTCTATTAATCTAGGTATCTATCATCTATTTTTCTTTATATAAATTGCTTAGGTATATTTTCCCAAGGTGTAGCTGGGAATTATTTCATTTGCTCAGTTTAGACAATAAATATGCAAGCATATAAATTCATAAATAATGACAATGATATGTAACAAACTGGTAGTCATTACTTTAAAATACTGTAATTGCTTCTAAACTTCTGTTTCCTTACTATTTCTGAAATTGTGCTTGAATATAGTGATGAAACCAAATGATAATTCATATGGATCATGTCTAGGTGGAGATTTAACTGTGTTGCCCATTGAGTGTCAATAGATAGCACTAAGTTTATACCACTGCATCTATGTTTCTGATTGCACACTGTGATCTATCAATCAAGAGCAGTGGCATGAGATTTGGAAGACAGGAGCAGTCTTTCTGTCCTCTTTGAGTGTCATTCTGTGAGAAACAAAGTCCTGGAGAAGTGAAGTCTGTCTGCAGCTGCTTCTCAGCCTTCATTCTTCAGCTTTTGGTATTGAGAGAGACATATCTGGCATAAATAATAATAGCTTTTTAACTTCAGCATCCTGACACTTTGCAGTTATAGCTTATGTTCTTGAAACCAGTTATTCCAGTAGTAGATAAGGAGGTGGTAACTTCAGCAGGTCAGTTCTTTTTCTGTTCTTTATTTTTGGAGGCACAGTTCAGAGGTTGCTCTTGTAGCTTTCTCAATTATACTGTAAGCATCTAACCTGTATTAAATTTATTCTTACATAAAACATTTAGAGAAATAGTTCTAAAACTTTGATACACCTCAGTATGAGGTGGTGGGCTCTTAAAAAATCATATTATCTGGCTTCGCTGCCAAAATTCTGATTTATTAGGCATGGAGTAGGATCCAAGAATATGGCTATATGAGAAGTTCCCAGATTGCTGAATCACAGACCACACTTGAAGAACCATCAACTTAGAGTATTTTCTCTTCCTATTCAGAATCTGTAATTAAATAGACCTTGTCCTCAGATGTATCAAATAATCTAGGCCAACCACAATTATTTCTCAAACATTCAATAATTGGGTTCATTATTTAGTGTTGCATCCTAAATGGACACTGTTAATTGAATTTACAACAAAATGTTTATCAATAGGTTTCAATACAGACTTAATAATCATTAAGGAATTCTAGAATTACTTATGTTGAGTGTATATTTTAATTTTTATTCTTTGCAATAAAGCTTGTTTCAGTGATGTCATACAGTAACAGTATCATACAGTGACATATACTTCTTTTTTCCCCTGATATTTCTGCCATCTGAATATAAATTAAGCTCAGACAGGTAATATTTTTGTCACTACGGATATTTTTAATAACTTCTGTTTTTAAAATAGAAACTTAAACAGAGCTACCATTTAAAATTTTGTCATTATTTTATACTGTACATATGGTAAATATTCTCATTTTAGATTTTAGTTTAATCATCATATTTTAACTTAGTTCAACCCTATAAATTTTATATAAGGATTTTGAGATCCAAAGATATAAGAACTTAGAGAAAGAGTTGAAGCTAGAAACTAAATCATTTCACACCTAGTCCAGTATTAAAAAATTAATACGTGTTATTTTTAGAGCAGTTTTAGATTCACAGCAGAATTCTGCAGAAAGTACAGAGAGTTTTCGTATATATCATCCCTTGACACTCCTAGTTTTCCCCACTATCAGCACGCCACATCAGAGTTACGCATTTGTTACAATCGATGAACCTACATCGAAACATCAAAATCATTGTTTCCATTAGGGTTCCCTCTTGGAGTTGTACATCCTGTGAGTTTAGACTAAAGTATAATGACATGTATCCACCATTGTGGAATCATAATTTTACTGCCCTAAAATCCTCTGCACTCCACCTGTTCATCCCTCCTTCCCCCTTTCTTTATCTATTGATACAATCATTTTTTTCTTCTTTCACCTGGTAATACGATAAGCTTACTTTTGAATTTTGAACCAGTCTGCATGTATGAGAAAACTCCCACTTAGTCAAGGTGCATAATTCTTTTTATACCTTGATGAATTGTGTGTACTTTTGTTTAGGATTTCCGCATCTATGTTCGTGAGAGATAATGGTCCGTAGTTTTCTTTTCTTGTAATGTCTTTGTCTGGGTTTGGTATTAGATTACTACTGGCCTTACGAATAAATTAGAAGGCATTTCTTCGCTTCTGTCTTCTGGGAGAGATTGTAGAGAAGTGGTATAATTTCTTCATTAAATGTTTTATAGAATTCAACAGTGAACCCATCTGGACTGTGTGCTTTCTCTTTTGGAAGGTTATTATTTATGCAATTTCTTTAATAGACATGGCCTTATTCAGATTGTCTATGTCTAATAGAAAAAATTATATTTCTTTTTGTGTAAATTTTGGCAGATTGTGTCTTTTAAGAAATTGATGAGGGGTCCGTTCGAAGATGGCCAAATAGGAACAGCTCCAGGCTGCAGCTCCCAGCGTGATGGACACAGAAGACGGGTGATTTCTGCATTTTCAACTGAGGTACCTAGTTCATCTCATTGGGACTGGTTGGACAGTAGGCGCAGACCATGGAGGGTGAGCCAAGGCCTCACCCGGGAAGTTCAAGGGGTCGGGGGATTTCCCTTTTCTAGCCAAGGCAAGCCATGGCAGACTACCTGGAAAACTGTATAGTCCCACCCAAATACTGTGCTTTCCCCACAGTCTTAGCAACCAGCAGACCAGGACATTCTCTCCTGTGTCTGGCTTGGCGGGTCCCATGCCCACAGAGCCTTGTTCACTGCTAGCGCAGCAGTCTGAGATTCACCTGCAAGGCTGCAGCCTGGCGGGAGGAGGGGTGTCCGCCAATGCTGAGGCTTGAGTAGGTAAACAAAGTGGCTGGGAAGCTCAAACTGGGCAGAGCCCAGCTAAATTCAGCAAGGCCTACTGCCTGTATAGATTCCACCTCTGTGGGCAGGGCATAGCAGAATTAAAGGCAACAGAAACCTCTGAAGACTTAAACGTCCCTGTCTGACAGCTCTGAAGAGAGACACACATAGGCTCAAAATAAAGGGATAGAGGAAGATCTACCAAGCAAATGGAAAACAAAAAAAAGCAAGGGTTGCAATCCTAGTCTCTGATAAAACAAACTTTAAACCAACAAAGATCAAAAGAGACAAAGAAGGCCATTACATAACGGTAAAGGGATCAATTCAACAAGAAGAGCTAACTATCCTAAATAAATATGCACCCAATACAGGAGCACCCAGATTCATTAAGCAAGTCCTTAGAGACCCACAAAGAGACTTAGACTCCCACACAATAATAATGGGAGACTTTAACACCCCACTGTCAACATTAGACAGATCAACAAGACAGAAAGTGAACAAGGATATCCAGGAATTGAACTCAGCTCTGCACCAAGTGGACCTAATAGACATCTACAGAACTCTTCACCCCAAATCAGCAAAATATACATTCTTGTCAGCACCATATCACACTTATTCCAAAATTGACCACATAGTTGGAAGTAAAGCACTCCTCAGCAAAACAAAACAAAACAAAACAAAACAAAACAGAAATCACAACAAACTGTCTCTCAGACCACAGTGCAATCAAATTAGAGCTCAGGATTAAGAAACTCACTCAAAACCGCACAACTACATGGAAATTGAACAACTGCTCCTGAATGACTACTGGATAAATAACGAAATGAAGGCAGAAATAAAGATGTTCTTTGAAACCAATGAGAACAAAGACACAACATACGAGAATCTCTGGGACACATTTAAAGCAGTGTGTAGAGGGAAATTTATAGAACTAAATGCCCACAAGAGAAAGCAGAAAAGATCTAAATGTCAACACCCTAACATCACAATTAAAAGAACTAGAGGAGCAAGGGCAAACACATTCAAAAGCTAGCAGAAGTCAAGAAATAACTAAGATCAGAGCAGAACTGAAGGAGATAGAGACACAAAAAACCCTTCAAAAAATCAGTGATCCAGGAGCTGGTTTTTTTGAAAAGATCAACAAAATTGATAGATCGCTAGCAAGACTAATGAAGAAAAGAGAGAAGAATCAAATAGACACAATAAAAAATGCTAAAGGGGATATCACCACCGATCCCACAAAAATACAAACTACCATCAGAGAATACTATAAACACCTCTCTGCAAATAAACTAGGAAATCTAGAAAAAATGGATAAATTCCTGGACACATACACCCTCTCAAGACGAAACAAGGAAGAAGTTGAATCTCTGAATAGATCAATAACAGCTTCTGAAACTAAGGCAATAATTAATAGCCTACCGGCCAAAAAAAGTCCAGGACCAGACGGATTATCAGCCGAATTCTACCAGATATACAAAGAGGAGCTGGTACCATTCCATCTGAAACTATTCCAATCAATAAAAAAGAGGGAATCCTCCATAACTCATTTTATGAGGCCAGCATCACCCTGATACCAAAGCCTGGCAGAGACACAACAAAAAAGGAGAATTTTAGGTCAATATCCCTGATGAACATTGATGCAAGAATCCTCAGTAAAATACTGGCAAACCACATCCAGCAGCATATCAAAAAGCTTATCCACCACAATCAAGTTGGCTTCATCCCTGGGATGCAAGGCTGGTTCAATATACACAAATCAATAAATGTAATCCATCACATTAACAGAACCAATGACAAAAACCACATGATTATCTCAACAGATGCAGAAAAGGCCTTCGACAAAATTCAACAGCCCTTCATGCTAAAAACTCTCAATAAACTAGGTATTAATGGAACATATCTCAAAATAATAAGAGCTATTTATGACAAACCCACAGCCAATATCATACTGAATGGGCAAATACTGGAAGCATTCCTTTTCAAAACTGGCACAAGACAGGGATGCCCTCTCTCACCACTCCTATTCAACATAGTGTTGGAAGTTCTGGCCAGGGCAATCAGGCAAGAGAAAGAAATGAAGGGTATTCAATTGGGAAAAGAGGAAGTCAAATTGTCCCTGTTTGCAGATGACAAGATTGTATATTTAGAAAACCCCATCGTCTCAGCCCAAAATCTCTTTAAGCTGATAAGCAACTTCAGCAAAGTCTCAGGATACAAAATCAATGTGCAAAAATCACAAAAATTCCTATACACCAATTACAGACAAACAGCCAAATCATGAGTGAACTCCCATTCACAATTGCTATAAAGAGAATAAAATATCTGGGAATACAACTTACAAGGAATGTGAAGGAGCTCTTTAAGGAGAACTACAAACCACTGCTCAATGAAATAAAAGAGGACACAAACAAATGGAAGAACATTCCATGCTCATGGATAGGAAGAATCAACATCATGAAAATGGCCATACTGCCCAAGGGAATTTATAGATTCAATGCCATCCCCATCAAGCTACCAATGAATTTCTTCACAGAATTGGAAAAAACTACTTTAAAATTCATATGGAACCAAAAAAGAGCTCACATAGCCAAGACAATCCTAAGCAAAAAGAACAAAGCTGGAGGCATCACACTGCCTAACTTCAAACTATACTACAAGGCTACAGTAACCAAAACAGCATGGTACTGGTACCAAAACTGATACATAGACCAATGGAACAGAATAGAGGCCTCAGAAATAACAGCACACATGTACAGCCACCTTATCTTTGCAAACCTGACAAAAACCCGAAATGGGGAAAGGATTCTCTCTTTAATAAATGGTGCTGGGAAAACTGGCTAGCCACATGTAGAAAGCTAAAACTGGATCCCTTCCTTACACCTTATACAAAAATTAATTCAAGATGGATTAAATACTTAAATGTAAGATCTAAAACCATAAAAACCCTAGAAGAAAACCTAGGCAATACCCTTCAGGACATAGGCATGGACAAATACTTCGTGTCTATAACACCAGAAGCAATAGCAACAAAAGCCAAAATTGACAAATGGGATCTAATTAAACTAAAGAATTGCACAGCAAAAGAAACTACCATCAGAGTGAACAAGCAGCCTACAGAATGGGAGAAAATTTTTCAATCTACCCATCTGACAAAGGGCTAATATCCACAATCTACAAGGAACTTAAATTTACAAGAAAAAGAAAACAACCCCATCAAAAAGTGAGCAAAGGATATGAACAGACACTTCTCAAAAGAAGACATTTATGCAGCCAACAGACACATGAAAAGATGCTCATCATCACTGGTCATCAGAGAAATGCAAATCAAAACCACAATTCGATACCACCTCACTCACGCCAGTTAGAATAGCAATCATTAGAAAGTAAGGAGACAACTGATGCTGGAGAGGATGTGGAAAAACAGGAATGCTTTTACACTGTTGGTGGGAGTGTAAATTAGTTCGACCATTGTGGAATACAGTGTGTCAATTCCTCAAGGATCTAGAACTAGAATTACCATTTGAACCAGTGATCCCATTACTGGGTATATACCCAAAGGATTATAAATCATGCTACTATAAAGACACATGCACACGTATGTTTATTGTGTCACTAGTCACAATAGCAAAGACTTGGAACCAACCTAAATGTCCATCAATAATAGACTGGATTAAGAAAATGTGGCACGTACACACCATGGAATACTATGCAGTTATAAAAAAGGATGAGTTCATGTTTTTTGCAGGGACATGGATGAAGCTGGAAACCATTATTCTCAGCAAACTATCGCAAGGACAGAAAACCAAATACCACATGTTCTCACTCATAGGTGGGAGTTGAAAGTGAGAACACTTGGACACAGGGTGGGAAACATCACACACTGGGGCCTGTTAGGGGGTGGGAGGTTGTGGGAGGTATAGCATTAGGAGAAATACCTAATGTAAATGACGAGTTGATGGGTGCAGCAAACCAACATGGGACATGTATACCTGTGTAACAAACCTGCACATTGTGCACATGTACCCTAGAACTTAATGTATAATGATTAAAAAAAAGAAATTGATCTATTTCATCTAGGCTATCAAATTTTGGGGCATAGAGTTGTTTATAGTATCCTTTATTACCATTTTAATGTCCATGGGATCTGTGGTGGTGTCCCCTCTTTCAATTCTGATATTAGTAGTTTGTGTCTTCTCTCCCTTTTCTATTTTCTTAGTCTGTCTAGAGGCTTACTGATTACATTGATCTTTTCTAATATCAATTTGAATTAAAAAACCCACCAGTTATTTACATTGTCTATCTCTATTGATTTCCTGTTTCCAGTTTTATTGATCTCTGCCCCAATCATTATTATTTATTTTCTTCTGCTTACTTTAGTCTTACTCTTCTTTTTGTAGTTTCCTAAGGTGGAAAGCTTTGACTATTGAGTTTTAGATCACTGCTCTTTCTAATAGATGCATTCAATGCTATAAATTTCTCTCTATGCACTGCTGTGCACCTAAAATTTTCATACTTTTTTTCATTTTTTATTCAGCTTAAAAATGTTTAAATTCCTCCTGAGATTTCTTCTTTATTTCATTTGTTATTTAGAAGTGTATTGTTTAATTTTTAAGTATTTTGGGATTTTCTGGCTACTTTCTGGTTATTGATTTCTAGTTTAATTCCATTGTGGTATGAGAGCAACTATTGCGTCATTTCTATTTTTTGACTTTTAAAGAATTTTTTAAAAAATATTTTAAATTTGTTATATTTGTTTAAATTTGTTAAATTATGCTGTATGGCCTAGAATTTGTTCCCTCTTTGTGAATGTTCCATATGAGCTTGAGAAGAATGTATATTATGCTGTTGTTGGATAAAGTAGTTAGGTCAATTATATCCAGGTGATTGATGGTTCTCCTGAGTTTGACTATGTCCTTATTGATCTTCTGTCTGATGCATGTGTCCATGTCTAATTAAGGGGTATTAAAGTATTCAATTATGTAATAGTGAATTTGTCTATTTCACTTTGCAAATCTATCATGTATTTTGAGCCTCACATATTTTCATCCTCTGTAGTTAGGTGCATACATATTAAGGGTTGTTTTGTCATCTTGCAGTATTAGTCACCCTATCATTATGTAATGCCATTCTTTATCCCTTATAATTTATCACTGATAACTTTCCTTGCTCTGAAGACTGCTCTGTCTGTGGTTAATAATGCTACTTCTGCTTTCTTTGATTTGTGTTAGCATGGTATATATTCCTCCATCCCTTTATTCTTAATCTATACGTCTTTATCTTTATAGTGAATTACTTGTATACAATGTAAAGTTGGGTCTTGTTTTGATCCCAATCTCTGAGGATTGACAATCAATCTCTGTCTTTTAATTGGTGCATTTAGACCACTGACTTTCAAAGTAATTATTGATATAGTTGGATTAATAACTACCATATGTGTTACATTTTCTATTTGTTAACCTTGCTCTTTGTCCCTATTTTTGTCTTTCACTTTTTCCCTGCCTTTTCTTGGTTTTAATCAATTTTCTCACATTTATTCGCATATCCATTATACTTTATTTTAAAACTCTTTTATTTTATATATATATATATATATATATTTTATTTTTGAGACAGAGTCTCATTCTGTCACCCAGGCTGGAGTGCAGTGGCGGGACCTTGGCTCACTGCAACCTCCACCTACCGGGTTCAAGTGATTCTCCTGCCTCAGTCTCCTGAGTAGCTGGGATTACAGGTGCGCACCACCACGCCTGGCTCATTTTTGTACTTTTTTGGTATAGACAGGGTTTCACCATATTGGTCAGGCTGGTCTTGAACTCCTGACCTTGTGATCTGCCCTCCTAGGCCTGTGCTGGGATTACAGGCATGAGCCATCATGCCCAGCCTTAAAACTCTTTGTTTTCCTTGGAGTTTGCATTGCACATTTACAAGTTTTCCAAGTCAATTTTCAACTTATACTGTATCACATCACAAATAGTGTGATTACCTTATAATAACAAGATATTCTTAATTTCTTCTCCCTGTACCTTTTATCATTGCTATCATTCATATCTCAAATATTTATGTATCAGCATACATAAGCATATATGTACACATAAAGCATGTACATAAACATACATAATCAAACACACTGCTGCTATTATTATCTTGAACAAACTGTTATCTGATAGATCAATGAAGAATAAGAAAAATAAAAGTTTTTAATTTAACCTTCACTTAATTCCCTTTCTGATGCTCTTCTTTTCTTTATATAGATCTGAGTTTCTGACCTGTACATTTTCATTCTCTCTGAGGAACGTCTTTCAACAATTGCTTGCAAGGTAAATCTATTGGAAACAAATTCCCTCAATTCTTTATTTCTATTTCACTTTTGATGAAAATTTTTCAGGGTAAGGAATTCTAGGTTGTTGTTTCTTTTTTTTTCTGCCTCCCAACACTAAATATTTCACTCTACTCTCTTCTTACTTGTGTGTTTCCTGAAGAGAAGTTATATGTAATTCTTATCTTTTCTCCTCTGTATGTAAAGGTTGTTTTATTTTTCACCTTTGGCTTTTTTCAAGATTTTTTCTTTGATATTCTGAAATTTAAATATAATATGCCTATGTATAGTTTTTGTTTTGTTCTGTTTGAATTTATCTGGCTTGATATTTTCTAAGCTTACTGGATCTGTGCTTCAGTATCTGACTTTAATTTTGGGAAATTTCTGTCATTATTGCTTCAAATATTGTTTCTGTTTCTTCCTTGTTTGCATTTTCATTGCACATATGTCACACCTATGTAGTGTTTTCATAATTCTGGAATATTATGTTCTATTTTGTTAATTTTTTTCTTTGTTTTACAGTTTTTGAAGCTTTATTATATCCACAGGCTCAGAGATTCTTTCCTTAGCTCCGTCCAGTCTACTAAGGAACCCATCAAAGGCATTATTCATTTCTGTTACAGTGTCTTTGACCTCTAACATTTCTTTTTGGATCTTTCTTAGAATTTCCATTTGTCAGTTTACATTATATGTTGGTTCTCACATGTCAGTTTTTTCACCCTTAGCATGTTATTAACATATATATGTATACATATACGTGTATGTGTATGTGTGTATATATTTAATTCCTTATTTGGTTATTCCAACACTTTTGCCACATCTGTCACTAGTCTGATGATTGTTAAATCTCTTCAAACTATATTTTTTTTTACCTTTTAGTATGACTTGTAATATTGTGTTGAAAGACATGATATACTAGGTTAAAGGAACTCTAGTAAATAGGCATTTAGTGGTGTGATGGTATATTTTAAGGGAAGGGGAAGCACTATATACTCTTAGGATTATATCTCAGACTTATGATGAACATGTATTCCTGAACTTTGAACTCCACCAGTGGTTCGAAGTTTTCTTTCTTGCTTAGGTAGGACAGGATGGCTACAGTGGACTGAAGTTGGGTATTTCCTTTCCTCCTGGTATGTTAGGCTCTGATAAAACTCCAGCGTGTTAGCCTGTAGTAAAACAGTTTATCATGAGGACAGGCCTTGTTAAGAAGAACAGAATGCTCTGTTGTATTTTTTAAATGGTTACTTTTTCCCTCCCTTTTCTGGAAACATATGAGAATTTTTCTCCAATATTTATTGTGAGGACTTGGTAGAGCTCCCAGAGGTAAAACTCACAAAAGGGAGAGGGCACCTCTGTGACTGTGTCCTTCTGGAGTTTTTAACACTCAGAGATGTCCATAGTCAACCTCCAGGTATTTGTCAATTACAGTTCAAGTTTTCCTACCCCGGCACTGGTTCTCATGGACATTTCTTCTGGGTAGTTCCTGCTTAATAAGTTGTGATTCTCCACTTCTATTTGTCTGTCTCTACAATTTGGGGGCAGTGGTTTGCCCTGTGATCTCACTTCTCTGACAGATCTAAGAAGAGCTGTTAATTTTTCAGTTTGTTCAGCTTTTTACTTATTGTTAGGACGTAGTGCTGACTACCAACCTCCTTTCCAGTGTTCTTGTCATTATTGCTCCAAATCTTTTTGGAGTGTAGATTTCATCATTACCTATTTCATCTATGTGTGTGTGTTCAAATTAGCAATAAAAATTTTGCTATGTTTGGAACAAACGGGTTTGATTTTGTTTTGTTTTGAGATGGAATCTCACTCTTTTGCCAGACTGGAGTGCTCCAGTTGCAACCTAAATTTTTAAAGCTTTTCACACCTTCATGAAAAGCTTTCACTGCATTCCTGGTTCTTCATGAGGTTGCCTAGATCACCACGGAAGGATATTTTCCATGGACCAGAACTGACAACAGAAGCAAGAATGAACCAAACACTGTTCAGTTGCCCAAGAGACTAGACTGTGTTAGAAATTTCCACATTATTATATGCTTTTTAATTGGATGTGAAAGCATATCAGAAGAGATTGACAATCATCCCAAGTTGATTTAAAAATAGCAAAGCCTCAAGAATAATCAATTAATGGCGAGTTGTTTATTCTTTTCAATTGCTTTAATCATTGTAGAAAAGAAAAGCAATTTTTAAAGAAAAAAATCACGTTTCAGAAATGATAAATATGGGGAAAAAACAAAAAGACGAAACTAAAATGTATTTTGTTATCCAAGACCTGGGGAGAGAAGCTATTGACTGCTGAGTTCAATTAAGTTTCAGAGAAGAAAGTCAGAATTAGTAAATCCTTAACAGGCCACTCTGGCAGGAAATTAATTTTTGATTAAATAACATGATTATAGAGTGAGGGAGTTTAATTCATAGGGATATATTGGATGACTTCCAAATATATTACTTCTTTCTAAGAATTAAAGAGTAACTTAAAATGGCATGAAATCATATTTTAAACAGCATAATAATAACAACTTAAGATTGGCAGCAACTAGTAATCTCTGGTTAATACTTAAATACTAGGTTGGGTTTGGCAATGTAATCGTACTAGTGATTTTAAAAAACTTTTGTTCGGGCTGGGTGCAGTGGCTCACGCCTGTAATTCCAGCACTTTGGGAGGCTCAGGCGGGCGGATCACGAGGTCAAGAGATTGAGACCATCCTGGCCAACATGATGAAACCCCATCTCTAATAAAAATAGAAAAATTAGCTGGATGTAGTGGCACACGCCTGTAGTCCCAGCCTCTTGGGAGGCTGAGGCAGGAGAATGGCTGGAACCCAGGAGGCAGAGGTTGCAGTGAGCCGAGATTGTGCCACTGCACTCCAGCCTGGCGACAGAGTGAGATTCCTTCTCAAAAAAAAAAAAAAATTGATATGTTTAGAGTTGGTATGCATTCTTTCCTCTGGCATTGTCCTTAGTCATACTATTGCTTGTATAAAAAATATAAATTTTAAGTCTATTTAAAGTGTTTTTTGTAAATCTCTTCTCAAAGTTTAATTAAGTAAAACTGAATTCCAGAAATTAATCCTATCTTAATTTTTTTTTGCCAATCAATAATTAGTAACGAAACTCATATTCCTTATTTAAAATGACAAATAAGTGTTGTAGGAAAAATGAGAGCATCTACACCAAAGTCTGCAAATATGATGTTGTAATTCATAAGTAAGCAGTAGATTCAAACTTTCTGGGGTTAATAGCATGAATCATAACCTCAAAAAAATTGGCATAATATAACCCAAACATCATAATATTAAGGTGTTCAGGGAGCATCTCATGGGACTCCATGTTAAGACCACTTTAAAACAAGCATTTCCACACTTGTCCTCTAAGACAGGTGACAGAAGTAAGAATATTGGAAATATGTTAAAGACAAAGTGTACTACAAAAATTATAACAGAAATATAGTCTTAATATCTTTAAAATTTAAAGATAATCAAAATCATAAGATAAAGACTCCAATAAGTAAGTAATTACTCTGATTTCATAATAAATAAAAGAAGAAACAGTGAAGTAAAACATGGAAAAATGTTTATTTATTTATTTATTTTTTTATGCTTTTATTTTTTTTTTTATTTTTATTTTTTATTTTTTTTTTTATTATACTTTAGGGTTTTAGGGTACATGTGCACAATGTGCAGGTTTGTTACATATGTATCCATGTGCCATGTTGATTTCCTGCACCCATTAACTCGTCATTTAGCATTAGGTGTATCTCCTAATGCTGTCCCTCCCCCCTACCCCCACCCCACAACAGTCCCCGGAGTGTGATGTTCCCCTTCCTCTGTCCATGAGTTCTCATTGTTCAATTCCCACCTATGAGAGAGAACATGCGGTGTTTGGTTTTTTGTCCTTGCGATAGTTTACTGAGAATGATGTTTTCCAGTTTCATCCATGTCCCTACAAAGGACACGAACTCATCATTTTTTATGGCTGCATAGTATTCCATGGTGTATATGTGCCACATTTTCTTAATCCAGTCTATCGTTGTTGGACATTTGGGTTGGTTCCAACTCTTTGCTATTGTGAATAGTGCCGCAAGAAACATACGTGTGCATGTGTCTTTATAGCAGCATGATTTATAGTCCTTTGGGTATATACCCAGTGATGGGATGGCTGGGTCAAATGGTATTTCTAGTTCGAGATCCCTGAGGAATCGCCACACTGACTTCCACAATGGTTGAACTAGTTTACAGTCCCACCAACAGTGTAAAAGTGTTCCTATTTCTCCACATCCTCTCCAGCACCTGTTGTTTCCTGATTTTTTTAATGATGGCCATTCTAACTGGTGTGAGATGGTATCTCACTGTGGTTTTGATTTGCATTTCTCTGATGGCCAGTGATGATGAGCATTTCTTCATGTGTTTTCTGGCTGCATAAATGTCTTCTTTTGAGAAGTGTCTGTTCATGTCCTCTGCCCACTTTTTGATGGGGTTGTTTGTTTTTTTCTTGTAAATTTGTTTGAGTTCATTGTAGATCCTGGATATTAGCCCTTTGTCAGATGAGTAGGTTGCAAAAATTTTCTCCCATTCTGTAGGTTGCCTGTTCATTCTGATGATAGTTTCTTTTGCTGTGCAGAAGCTCTTTAGTTTAATGAGATCCCATTTGTAGATTTTGGCTTTTGTTGCCATTGCTTTTGGTGTTTTAGATATGAAGTCCTTGCCCACGCCTATGTCCTGAATGGTATTGCCTAGGTTTTCTTGTAGGATTTTAATGGTTTTAGGTCTAACATATAAGTCTTTAATCCATCTTGAATTAATTTTTGTATAAGGTGTAAGGAAGGGATCCAGTTGCAGCTTTCTACATATGGCTAGCCAGTTTTCCCAGCACCATTTATTAAATAGGGAATCCTTTCCCCATTTCTTGTTTTTGTCAGGTTTGTCAAAGATCAGATAGTTGTAGCTATGTGGCATCATTTCTGAGGGCTCTGTTCTGTTCCATTGATCTATGTCTCTGTTGTGGTACCAGTACCATGCTGTTTTGGTTACTGTAGCCTTGTAGTATAGTTTAAAGTCAGGTAGCGTGATGCCTCCAGCTTTGTTCTTTTGGCTTAGGATTGACTTGGCGATGCGGGCTCTTTTTTGGTTCCATATGAACTTTAAAGTAGTTTTTTCCAATTCTGTGAAGAAAGTCATTGGTAGCTTGATGGGGATGGCATTGAATCTATAAATTACCTTGGGCAGTATGGCCATTTTCACGATATTGATTCTTCCAACCCATGAGCATGGAATGTTCTTCCATTTGTTTGTATCCTCTTTTATTTCATTGAGCAGTGGTTTGTAGTTCTCCTTGAAGAGGTCCTTCACATCCCTTGTAAGTTGGATTCCTAGGTATTTTATTCTCTTTGAAGCAATTGTGAATGGGAGTTCACTCATGATTTGGCTCTCTGTTTGTCTGTTATTGGTGTACAAGAATGCTTGTGATTTTTGTACATTGATTTTGTATCCTGAGACTTCGCTGAAGTTGCTAATCAGCTTAAGGAGATTTTGGGCTGAGACAATGGGGTTTTCTAGATATACAATCATGTCATCTGCAAACAGGGACAGTTTGACTTCCTCTTTTCCTAATTGAATACCTTTTATTTCCTTCTCCTGCCTGATTGCTCTGGCCAGGACTTCGAGCACTATGTTGAATAGGAGCGGTGAGAGAGGGCATCCCTGTCTTGTGCCAGTTTTCAGAGGGAATGCTTCCAGTTTTTGCCCATTCAGTATGATATTGGCTGTGGGTTTGTCGTAGATAGCTCTTAATATTTTGAGATACGTCCCATCAATACCTAATTTATTGAGAGTTTTTAGCATGAAGAGTTGTTGAATTTTGTCAAAGGCCTTTTCTGCATCTATTGAGATAATCATGTGGTTTTTGTCTTTGGTTCTGTTTATATGCTGGAAAAATGTTTATTTTTTATACTGGGGCTGGAACTAGGGTAAAGCAAGCAAGATACCTAGGACACAAAATATAAAAAGGGACTCTCTCTCTTGGTCATGTATGTTCAGAGTTGGCACACAAGGATGAGTACCTCCTTACATTTTGCCCCTTTGATGCTTCACTTGCCTCACTCTGGTCCCAGCTCTGCTTTGCACTAATCAAAGAAATTCAAATTACAGGTGGGCTAATCAGTCTACCCCTCCTCCTGGTATTCATGGCTTTGTATATGGTATTCATAAACACATGCCATCCCATGAAAAGTAGAATATGCCTAAAGCAATGGCATGTGATAATTAGGCTACTGCCTTACTCTCACTTCTTGGGGAAGCTCTCACTCTGAGGGAAGCCAGATGCCATTTTGTAAGGTCACACAAACAGCTCTGTGCAGAAGTCCAAGAGATAAGGAAGTGAAGTCTCTTGCCAACAGCCATGAAGGAGCCATTGTGGAAGCAGATATTTTAGCTGCTGTCATGCTTTCAGATAACTGTAGCCTCAGCCAACATCTTAATTACAACCTCATTAAGAAACCCTAAGCCATAATTTTTTATTTTGGCTACTCTTGAATTCCTAATGCAAATAAACTTATAGATAATAAATGCTTATCATTTTAAGCATTAAGCCATTTTATCGTTTGTACATAAAGAGAAAGAAATTCTGTGTTGGTATTACAGTCTTGTCTTAGTGCAATGGTTACAAATACAGACACTTGAGCCAAACTGTCTCACTTTGAATTTTGGATTTGTTGCTTATTAGCTGTGTGTGCTGCGGAAAATTTCTTATTTCTATTTTACATTCTTCATCTATCTGTAATTAGGAAAAACAATAGTACCCATACTTCAGGACTGATGGGAAAAATTAAGAAAGTGAATGTATATAAAGTATCTACCAATTAATATACATTATACATGTGTATTATACAGTTAATTTTTCTGTGCTTATTTCTCATGTAGACATGTGTATTGTCACCAAAGAGTGAAGCACAGCTTTCTTTATGGGCAAATATATTTCACTAATACCTTCTTTACTAATACCTCAGATAGATGTGCATGGCTCTTGAAAAAGTATTTTGTATCTTCAGAGGAGGAGAAGTGGGATTTCTCCCACTTTGGTTTTAGGTGGGGAAAATTTTCTAGATTAAGTACAGGAAAATTTTATTTTATGGTTATTTCCTTCTTGCCATATTAGGAATGCTCCCAGTTTTATTGTCCAAATGTTTAATGCCTACAACATTTGCCATGCACTTCCCTGGAAATGAATCTTTTCTTCTCTCACATTCATTTTTTGTGTGCATGTGTGTGACCTACATGCATTCTTTTCTCTTTAAAGGAATGTTTTTACTGCTCTGCAGACATCAAGTAGCCTGAGCTGGAGGTTACCATGGTGATATGGTCATACACGATGACTTCAAGTCTACATCTTGCTGAGTGGTTTTCAGGGAGAATTGAGGATTGTTGTCTTTTGCTGATAGACTCTACTTAAACTTGACCTTCTCTGCCATTTCTTCTAAGAATAATTAAATAATCTTGGTGTTAGTGGATGTCCAGGATGGCTGTTTTCAAAAGTATAAAGTAGGTAACATTTATAATCTTTACACTTTCCTTTTTTTGTGACCTTTCCCCAGCAACAGTATTATTCATTTTCTCTAGGCATTTGATGACCTAATATTACCGCAGACCTTTTTAACAAGAAATATGTGAATCTATTAATCCCATTTATACTGTGATTTAAAAATCAAAATCATATCACTATATTTGAGTTGCATTATGTAGACTCACCTCAGAAATCATGACTGTACAGTGAGTTACTTTAGAGAAAAAAAATTTGGGGGGAAAGTGACACTGGTGGTAGAAATCTCTGTGTCAAAAGTAGGCAATAAACTATTTTTAGTTTACAACTGCCGTCATGCATTGCTTGATGACAGATACACAGCCTGAGAAATGTGTTTTTAGGTGATCTAGTCATCATCCTAACAAAATAAAGTGCACTTATAAAAACCTAGATAGTCTAGGCTATGCTACACACCTAGGCTATTAGGCATAGCTTATTTCTCCTAGGTTACAAATCTGTATACCATGTCACTCTACTGAATACTGTAGGCAGATGGAACATAGTGGTAAGAATTTATGCATCTAAACATATCTAAACATACAAAAGGTCTGGTAAGAATATGGTGTTATAATCTTATGGGACCACTGTTGTACATGCTGTATATATGGTCTGTCATTGATCAAAATGTCATTATGCAATGCATGAGTGTATAAAACATATAACTAGTTTTCAAATAATTCCCAGTATATACATATATATATATATCAGAACAACCAAATATATCAATTTCTACTCAAAACAGAACAGTTTTTTCCCTGTCCCAAACATTTACTCGACTTGAAAATGGCTTCAGTTTAATTATCTTTTCTTAGTAAGTATTGTTTACATTAAAACTTTTTTGAATTGTCTAGCATAGTTCTTTAGAGTTTCTCAAAGTTTTGTTACCAGATTATATACCAAGTTGGGAATCAAAATTTTTAAAAAATGCAATTACATTTCAATAATGAAGAAAACAGAAAGAAATGTTGCCAATAATGATCTTGTAACATAAATACATTTGAATATTTGTTCTTATTACGTGTAAGAACATAAGAACAATAGTTCTTATTATGTGTATCAGTCATTTTTCTAGCATCTAACATTTACCACCAAGTATTTACATAGCTTTTCATGTGTTCAGTTGTGTCCTCATATAAAGGAACAACTTCTTGATTGTAGGAATCATGCCTAATATTTTGTTGTTTGTTTCCAGATAGCATTTAATTAGCAATTTAGTAAACATTAATTGAATGGAAAATTTGTTTAGAAACAAAGTATGAAAAGTTTCAGGGAAAGGGATTTCTCATCTTTTTTTGTTGTTGTTAGTTTGGCACTAGTTCTTCAAGTTTTATTTCTTCTTTGGTAAAGAGGGATAATGTGTTTATTTATGTACTCAACAAATTCTTACTGAGTACTACGGTCTGTTCTTTGAGATGTCAACCCAGGTCAGAAGAACTCTACTTTTATGAAGCTTGCATTAGTGAGAGGAAACAAACAAACAAATAAGCACTTACACAATATATAATTCCAATGAATATAAAGAACCTCATGATACAGTGACTGTGGAGCTATGTTAGTAGACTCATCCTCCCTGAAGAGGTGACGAAGAACCAGGAATAGCTAGGCGCGTGGAAACCAGAAGTAGTATTAGTTAGGGCAAACTTAAGTATGTTGAGTTTTAAGATAAAAAGAAGGCCAATGTTGCTGAAGTATAAAGGACTACTAATGAGAGAAGAGGCTAATTAGATAATGTCAAAGAAAGAGACTCTGGAGTGTTCTTTGTAAACTGGGGTAAAGAATTTGGATTTTTTTTAAAGTACAATGGGAATCCATTGGAAGGTTTTAAGGAAGAATGAAACAAAATCTAATTTACATTTTTAACAGTTTTTAAAGTACTAGGTTATGAGGTAGGGAGAAGTTGGACAGCTAAGTCTGAAATATTTATTTGACATTCATGTCGAGATATCAGGTGGAAAGTTGTTGCCTAGGACTCCAGATAGGTTCTAGGTCAGGGCTGGAGCCCTTGATATTTAGTTGATATTTAAAGCCATGAATCCTATGAGATAAGCTAGAAATATTACCTTGTGGGAATATTGAGAGTGACTTAAAACAGAGCCTCAAAGCATCCAGCATTTAGCAGTTCAGTAGGGAAGAAAAGATCATAAAGGAGCAGTGTAGCAAGACAGAAGCAAAGAATAAGACGAGGCAAGAGGAGAGAATAAAGTTAATACGGTAGGCACACAGAAGCATAAGTAAGATATAAACAGAAAGGTGAACATGAGATTCGGTTTCACGGAAGTTGTTGATGGCTTTGACATAAACAGTACCAAATGGAGTAATGAGGACAAAGCCAGATTAGAGTGAGTTTTCCTATGGCACTATGAAAACAATGAAAAGATCAAAATGTAATGTGTGCCTCATAACATATGTAGTAGTAATAGGACTGTTAATTGAATAAAAACAGCAATTATGTAATGGGTGTTAGCTTTCCATCTGACATTTTGCTAAGCACTTTTCATGTATTATTTTATTTAATCCTTATAATAGCACTTTAAAATCAACATTATTTTGTACCTTCATTTTAGAGACAAGGAAATAGACATCTTTCCCAGGTCACGTGGCTTTGTCACAAACATGAGAGTTACAGAATCAATCTTAATCTAAAGAAATAAAAGGAGCAGATAATTATTGTGTATATTTATTTTTTATAAAATTTTGCTTTTTAAAGTAGCATTTCACTTATGCTAAGTTCTGTTTTTAGAGTTTATTTGCATAATTGAATCACAGAAAAGTGATAATCTCCTCAGCAAGATAAACAATTGATGGCTACAGAATGTGATGTTTCTGATTTTTTAGTTCTAAAATTCAAACCTGGAGGACTTAAAAATATCTCTAAAATGTATTTGTGTCAAAAGTTACAGACATAAAGAACGTATTTCGGACTGAGAGAAAAAGTATAAATAGCTTCTTACTTAATGCCTTTTTTTCTGAGAATTACAGTAAAATAGCTAGAATGATCTATATTTAGGCAGTTAAGATTCTTGAAATCAACATGAGTGATTTTAAGAATAATCAGGCTAAAAACACTTATAACTTGTAAAAAATGTATCTAAAAATGGAAGTATGCTGTAATAATATATTGTGTTGTGCTAATTAATGTAAAATAATTGGCTACTTATACTAATTTCAGAAAGATTATAGAATGAAACATTAAAACAAACACAATAGGAAATGTAGTCTTTTAAAGAATAATATAGGATTGAGGGCGACATGAAAGAAAATAAGAAAAGAAAGTATTGACAGATTTGACTAAACAATTTTCTTCTTAAATCACCATACAAAAGTTAAAAAAATAAGTGAATAACTGGGGAAAATGTATATAGCATATATAAAAGACAAATGGATAATATCTACATGAATAGCCTTTGCAAATAAATGAAAGAAAAATGAGCAGTCCAACGAAAAATAGAGCACAAATATGAACAGGCAATTCACAGTAGGCATGATGTCCAAAGAACTTATTAAAAGATGTTCAATCTCAGCAATAATGCAAAGGATATATTTGAAACAATGTCGAAGTAGTTGACTCCACTCCGTTTAACAAAAAGAAAGAAAAAGAAATTACTAATAATAACTAGTATTTGCCAGAGTGTGGGGAAACAGACACTTTCAAACTTTGTAAGCAGGAGTGGCAAACATTTGTTATAGGGGAATTTTCAGAAAAATCTCCAATTAATGAAAGTTGAATAATTTCTTTTCTACTAATGTGACTGGATAAAACGAGTCCTACAGATATCAATTGTAAATGAGGTCTTCCAGTTGTCACTGGAATATAATGCTGCTTCTCCAAGGTAGAGGTTCTCACTCTGCCTGCACATGAGAAACACCTGGGTATCATTTAGACAATACCAATGCTAGATACCTCCAACCAATCAGCTCAAAATCTCTGGCACTGGAGCATAGATATTGCTAATTTTTAGCATACTCCCAGGGGATTCTAACAAGCACTAGGTTGAGATCTCTGTCATTATTATCCTCACCTTTCCTATTAGGGAGAGTAAAAAATGTATCTAAAGCCCATTCGTGAGCCTCTAGTGTTCAGCAAACTTGCTAACTAAACTTAATGGAGAGAAAAGTATTTTATTTCTCAGCTGAGCATGTCTAAAGAGATTTTGGTTAAATAGAGGCCTACAGGGAAAAATCCTGAGAGGCTGGCTAGATTTCACTGTTGACATTGATCTCTGTCCAGGGAAAATGATCATGGACCAAAGCATCTGTCCTTCCTTTCTTTTTTTTTTTTTTTTTTTTTAGCTGGAGTCTCACTCTATCACCAGGCTGGAGTGCAGTGATGCGATCTCGACTCACTGCAACCTCCGCCTCCTGGGTTCCAGCCATTCTCCTGCCTCAGCCTCCCAAGCAGCTGGGACCACAGGCATGTGCCACCATGCCCAGCCAATTTTTGTATTTTTAGTAGACACAGGGTTTCACCACGTTGGCCAGGATGGTCTTGATCTCTTGACGTTGTGGTCCACCCGCCTCAGCCTCCCAAAGTGCTGGAATTACAGGCATGAGCCACCACGCCTGGCCCCTTATTTTTCCTTATTTACCTTCTAATATGTCTGGAACTTAGGACTCTTCAAAGGAGTAAACTCTCACCTTCAGGGACAAGACTAAAATCAGAGTGGATAATATTCAAACATTTTAGGTACATTATGTTTAATCAGGACTAAAAGGCAGATGAAGGCATTTAATTTTATTTTGTTTCTCTGTGCCTTGCAATTTCCCTTTCATTGCAATTATGAGAATCACAATATGATCCATCCAAGAGAGAGGCTGACTCAATTATGGCAGTCTCCAAAACAATATAGTTACAGCCTATTTGAAGACATTTTGGCAATAACTGCTTTAAAATTTTATATACCCTTTATGCTAGCATTTCCACTTCTAGAAATTTATTCTTCAGACCTCTTTCACAATTGAAAAGAATTCTTGTTCAAGGCAATTCACTGTAGCATTGCTTGCAATAGCAAAACTTGGAAAGAAATTATACAGCTATTAAAAATAATGAGAAAGATGTCCATGTATTGATTTTGAAAGATATCCAGGCTATTTTGACCAATGAAAAGAATAAGTATATTTTTGTGATTTCTAAAGTATCAATTTAATTATGTTCTCCCAACTCTTTTCATGAATGGTTTCAGGTTATAGTTGGTCAAAAGAGTAATTTGCTTGAGATTTGGAAAGCAGAAGGAAGCAATGGCTTCATTTTCTGATGGTCATCATGGTTATCTGAAATGACAGACAAATATAGAGGTGCCTGTTGGGCTTTAGCTTTTCCCTATGCATCTCAACTGTGTGTCTAGCTCTTCTTTTGGACTCCTGGCCTTGCTAACCATCAGTCTCAGACCCAGACAAGAGGTACACAAATGCTGGCAAGTTCCTGCTTGGTTTTGTTTCAGTGTCTGTCTAGTTCTTCTCTCCAATTGCTGGCCCTAGTGACCATCCGTGGCCCCAAGTTCATCACCGGATAATTACATGGGAACCCATAAAGATAACACCTTCCCGTAGGTGTTTCCACCCACTCCTCTTTTATGATCCTTTTTTGGTGGTTGAATCTATGTGGCGTCTCAGATTGACTGTTGATGACACCTCTGATCATCCAACCTCCCTTTTCAGACTAATTTTCAAGCTTCTCCCACAATTGTTTAAGGTCTAATTCCTACAAAAAAAATTCTTATTCTGTAACTATTCTACAACTTATTATATAACTGTAATATTAACTATTAGTGATTCACTGATTGTGTCCTGACTGACACAGTTATTGGGACTGGGGTATATAATCTCCATATGTAGTTTTCAATAATTCCTCCCTTTGTTGTACATGCACAGACTCGAAGAAATTTGGTCTACTTTCTCTTTCCTTGGGCCTGGGCTGTACTATCACTTGCTTAAACTAATTGAATACAGTGGAAGAAATATTCTTGGATTTCTACACTAGAGATACTGCAACTTTTATTCCTTCTTCTTGGATCTCAGCAGCCATGATGTAAAGAAGTCCAGGCTAGATAATTTGACAATTAGGAGTAATATAGAAAGACACCCTGATGCATGAGAAATCCACTTAGTACATTTGGTTAATACATTGGGACCTCCCAGCTGGCTGCAGCTAGCTACATATAAGTGAATCCAGCTACAATCATGTATAGTAGAATAACCACTCAACTGAGCATTGCCCGAATTCTTGATCCATAGTCATGAAAAATAACAAACCATTTTTAATTTTTTAAGCCACTACATTTTCAGTTGGTTTGTTACACAACCATAGAAACATCCATTCATACACTTGTTCATCCAGCACCTACAACATCAGGCATCATTGTATATACTGAGCACACAGTGCTGAACAAGATAGATAAGGTCCTTTTGTCTTGGAGATTACATTTTAGTGGAGATAAGTAAAGAAAATTATTTCAGGCAGTGAAAAGGAATTTAAATTTTTGTTGAGCTAGAGTTGGTTGAGTGGAAAAGACCATCTTTGATCAATGCTGAAGGAAGACTTCTCTGAGGAGAGGCCCTCTGAGTTGAGATCTGAAGAACAAGGCTCTCATTCTGCAAAGAATTGGAAGGTTTCAGACAGAGAAAATTGCAAAGTAAATGGGAATATCTCCCAAACAGAAGTAAAAATTATGTGGCTGATATGCAGTGAGGAAGGGGAGATGAAGTTCTTTAGTAGTCTCTTTAACATCTTACTATCCATATTAAAATGCTTTGATTTTATTCTAAAGTTTAAAACTATTAGGCACACTATAGACTTATTTAAAATATATTCAAGCATATGAATAAAGTGAGTTGGAATATGTAACAAATTCTTGACAGTAGTTGTTTCTGAGGGGCAGTTTTAAGAGGAATTTTTACTTTTAAAGCCATATTTTCATGATGTTTCAATTTTGTATAAATGTAGAACAGACTTTTTCCTCAAAATTTTATTCTCTCCTTTTATATTAATAGGATTATCATCATGAACATGTTGAGACTATATATTTCTAACTCCCTTGTGGACAAAGTATAGTTATGCAGCTAAATATGTGAATGGAAATGAAATGTGTTATTCTCATCTCAGGCTTTTACAGAGTGAGTAGGTCTCTTCCATGATTTCTTTTCTCTAGTTTTGGCTGCTTGCGGAGGCTGATGAGAATGATAAAGCCATAAGATGGAAGGAAATTCAGTTCAGATTTATTGCACGTAGGAGAGCCACACTGATATATATGAGCCAAAAATAAATGTTAGTCCCCTGAAATTTTGGAATTTGTTACCATAGCTTAGTCTAGCCTAACTAATACAATGAATATATGCATTACTTTTGTAATCTGAAGAAAAAAAGATTAAAAAGACTTCATTTAATGTAATAATTTCTATTGTACTTGCCTGAAGCCCTCAAAAGCTTTTCTGCAAATAGGTCAAAGAATTAATTGGAGTACTAGAGCAAACATTTAAGCGTTTTTGTGAAACAATATTTAATGCTGCTGGTGACTCTGATCTTATAGTCTATAGTAGATACATAAGGATTCTTGATATTCCTACTCCATTACCTTATATGTCAAGAAGCTTCTGCTTGTATGTATCAAGGACTAGGAAGTAGCATTAGATTATACCTTTTCAAACCAGATTTCACTCAATGTATCACCAAAATGCGGTAAAATATACATTTGTTACATTGTCAGCTTTTGAGACCACTATTAGATTAAGCTGAGAGAAATGCTCTTACTATTCAAATTAAGTAACTTGTGCTCTAAAGATCAAACATTTCTAATTATATTGCTATGAACCCGGTACCATCTCTATTTACAACTTCTTATTAGCATCTGTAGCATCTATGCGGAGAACATGAGGACATAATCTAAGTCTGCATGCCCATTTAGAAAACAATTTATTTAAGGTCAGGAAAATTGTACAGATAATTCAAAAACAATTCTAGAGGTCAGGCAAAACTTTAAGTTTATTCTCCCTTTAATTTATAGTCTTTCTATCAGGCCCATCTAAAATGTGAAAGCCTTTTCTAACACCTGTCTGATTGCCTTTGGTAAAGTGCAACAAGCTATACCTCTTTGTTCATCGTATGGAATTAAAAATATACATCCCCTATTGCTAACCTAATATTTCTGAAAATCACCTAATCTAGCTCTGTTACTTGTTAAAAAATGTAAACATTTAAAGAAAAGTTGCTGTGTTGTTACCTCTAATATTAAAAACTTTGTTTTAAAAATCCCGACAATTTAGCAAATTGTTGTATATCTATATAATGAAACATAAACGCCATGAGAAATGTATAGTTTGAACACTGTAACAACCTAGAAATATTTTGTATTAACTTAAAATAACCAATAGACTAAAAATTATATTTGCAATGCTGTGAGTAAAACTATGTACAATATTGTAAGCATGTGGCTAAAGAGAAGAAAACATAATTTAAAGGCTTGATTTATTATGATGACAAAACTGTGGGTTGACATTTTTTCCTTTTTATGTTTTATTAATCGTGCTATAATGTTTATGCATTAGGTAATTCATTTACTCAAAGTCGTTCTTCATTTAATCATACATAATTATTAAGGACCTACTTTATCCTAGGTTCTTTTTGGTAGTTGGGAATATAATGGTTAAGAAGACTAACAAACTCACTGCATTAATAAAACTTGCATTCTATTGAGGGAGACATATAGTCAACAAATATGTGACATAGCTTGCTGTATAACTTGGGTCCTCTAGAAAGAACACACTAAAATGGAGGGTAAAATTTTAAAATTTGGTTGGAGTGCAAACCAGTGAAACCAGTGAAGGGGAAAAAGAGGCAGTGGGAATGAACAGAGGTCAGTTATGATACTGTAATTGACAATGCATCTGGAAGTCCACAGAAGCACTCCAGAACAAAAAAATATCCATTAGAAATGGCTAGGTCTCTGTAATAACACATTTCTCTGCCATTAGCTGATGTCACACAGAACAGAGTATCACCTGTACTCATGGAGTTATTGGCTGAGAACTGTCAGAAAACACCATTGCTCATTTCTAGGCAGCAGATTATTTCTTGGAAGTGGGTCTGAGAGCAACATGTCTTTGTTCACTACATTTGTTACAGATGAAAATAAGGGAAGAAGAGAAAGTGATATGGGAAGTTTATTTTAAATAAGATGATGCAAAAGGCCATTGATAATGTGATAGTTGAGCAGAGACTTGGAAGTTAGCTTTAGTCCACATGAAAGTCTGGGCAAGGTCATTCTGGGAGAGGAGACAGAAAATGAGAATGTGATAACATGGGAGCAAGCCATGGCTGAAGTGAAGAAAATTAGTAGAAAGAGATAGGAGATGAGATTGTGAAGATAAACTAGGAACATAACGGCTATGGTTAGGATATTTTCTGAGTATTACGGATGGCCCATGGAAACTTTGAACTAGAGAGTATCATAATCTGTTTTACATTTTTATAAAATTCACACTGGAGGATTGTGCCTTTCAGTAGAGTGTTAGTGGTAGGGCCATGAGAAGAGGTAGGAATCAGATGTATATTCAAACCATACCTTTCTGATGAGTTGGATATAGAAAATGAGGGAAAGAGAGAAGTAAAGGATGGTTCCAGAGCTTATGACCTGAGAAAATGTATAAATAAAGGGGAAGAATTGAGTGAGGAACAGGTTTGTGGTTCTGATGGGGAGATGGAATTCTGTTTTGGATGTGTTAAATTTAAGGTGATCATGAGATTCTTTGTTGACATGTAAACAGTTAATGTGATATGAGTTTCTTAAAAGTCATAGGACAAGTAGAGTGACAATTCAATTTAGGACTCACTAATGTACAGATGACATTTATAGCTACGGAATTGGATGAGGTCACCTAAAAAGGTGAGTATAAATAGAGAAGTATATCCTTGATTAAGCCCTAAGGCACTCCCAAATCTAAAAGTAGGTATGAAGAGGAGGAGGTAGCAAAGGAGACAGTGAAGGAGCAGTCAGAAAGGTAGGAAGAACATTAGAAGATGTGATGTCCTGGAAAGCCAATTATTAAAATAAAAGAAGGGGAGGGAATAATCACCAATGTCAATTGCTTCTAAGAAGTCATCTAAGGTGAGGACTTGGTGCTGACTTTTGGAAACAGCAAAATGGAAGTCAATATTGATAGGAGCAATTTCATTGGAATAGAAGGGATGAAAGCCTTTTTGGAAAGCAAGGGTAAGGAAAAGGGAATTCGAGCCTGAGAAAAGAGAGGCAGTATAAGTGTGTGTGTGTATGTGTGAGTGTGTTTACATTTTATCCCTAGAATAGGTTGATTTTTAAAAGGTACAATATATTTTGTTTTTTTATTTACTATATTCATCATTTTCATATATCTTACAGATGAGGGATCTGAGTTATAGTTGAGAGAGCTGGTAAAGCTAGTTGAATTTTATGGTGCTATAGTTAGAATATAGATAGTGGTAACCTCTTCATAAACACTGTTTTGAAAAAAGAGTTCGAAAAGTTTCAGTAATACAGAAGTTTCTACTTTTGTTACCTAGAGCTAAATATATCAATAATCAATATAAATTAAAAACATCTTTTGAGTTTGGAGCAACATCCAATTTGCTTTGGTCTTTGTATCTACAATTAAACCAGTAAAGGAGAAATTGATTGGTAGTTATAGTAATTGCTTTGAGTTCATACATACCATTATTATTAGACTCTTTCCATATAAATTATCTCACTTTACACTAAAAATGATCCTATGAACGTCCTTTAGAGATGAGAATACTGAGGCTCTGAGCTTTAGGTAACTTACACAAAATCACGCAGCTAATTTCACACATGAAATTTGATTGCAAGTCTGACAGTAAGCTCTAGCTTATTCTAGTATGCAATGCTACTTATTGCTTTAAAATTACCAAACAGCTTAAAAGAGGCAATTATTTATACCCTGTGTGACGTCAATCAAAACTTCTACGTACTTCAGAATGGATTCCAATTTAATAATTAAAAATCCAGGAATTATACATGTAAATTGAAGTCAAATTGTTTTTCAAGATAGAGGGTCGTTGGCTAACCAATTACCTAACAGTTGATTTAATTAGTAGAGATGAATATCATGTTAAAAATCTTTTCAAGATTATGTATATTCTATATATCTTTGTATGTTTTTAGCATAGAAATGTACTTGATATTTCCTTTTTTGAAGACATTCAATTATATAACTGTTAACATCTTTAAAACCAATATATGTACGATATACAATTATGAAATTGTATATAATTTTTTATCTTGAGGGGAATAAACAGGGAAGAATAGATTTTAAATTGGTATTTGAAATATTGACAATAATGGAACATGTTAGCATATTTGATATTGATGGATAATGCAAAGATTAACATATTTATTTATGACAGTCTATAAAATAGTGATCTGAATCTACACTGTAGGACCTATTATGAATATAGTGTTAAAATGATGATGCATTCCTGAGCTATAGCAACTATTACCTAGGTAACCACAAAAATATATCATCTTGAATTGAATTTATTAAATGAAAACTTTTTTTTTTTTTGGATTCAGGCTATTGCCATGTGTAAAATAAGAACAAAATTTAAATTGATTTAGAATTGTGTAAAATAGATTTTAAACTACATTTTTACATCATTAGAAAAGATAAAATAATTACAACACTTGTTTCAATTAAATATTTCAAACACTATATAGTGATGATTTACACATTATTGTACGTTTTCCCATAAAGACTTAAATTTGTTTTACATTCTGAAATTTGTTGTGTGAATTAGCTATTGGTAGACATTTTTATTTATACCTACTTTCATTCAGTGAGAAAAAAAGCAACTAGAAAACTTTTTAAAAATTTCAGGTTAGACAAATATACATCTTAATTCCCATTTCTCTTTTTTAATTAGATATTTTAGCATGATTATGTGGCTTCAATATTGAGGCAAACTCCATCTAGGCTCACCTGCCCTGTCTTTGGTATACTGATAGCCCTATTTCCAAGTTTTCCAAGTTAAGTGTGGTCACGTGCATAAATTCTGTCTAAAAAATATGTGAATGGAAATAATATGTGCCACTTCTGAACCTACTCCTAGCTATGTTCCATAACACTCTCCTCTGCCTATTAGACAGAGGCAACCTTAATGTGGCAGTGACCCAAAACTCATATAGGTAAAGGGAAGGCACTAAAAAATGGCAAGAGAATGTGAAGAAAGGAACCTGGGGTTTTGAGTGAAAGAAAATGAAATAGGCTGCATGAAATAAGGCAGCCTATTAACCCGGCTTGCTCACTTTAGACCATCAAATGAGAGGGAAATAAATTTGTGTCTTCTTTAAGCTGCTTAATTATGCTAATTTTCTTTATCACAGCAGTGTAGCCTAAATAATGCACACTGATGAGGCCAGGTTCAATAGGAGAAGAACGCTTTCTCAAATTCACAGGTTCAAGTTAATCCATTTATGCCTGGGTCATATTCTTCCCCATAATGACATCACTTATACTGATAAGATCTTTTTTACTCTCCCTAGCTCTTTTACACTGAGACTATATTTGGCTGTACCTCTAATCAATGCTTAATTTGTTTGAGTTTTTTTTTTTTTTTTTCACTATAAGTGGGGCTGGGGATGATGTCTATTTTCAGGATGACCAAGAGGGCAATATGTATATTGCAATTTTGCAAGAAACATTTAATTCGACTTGTTTGGTTTCCTTGTGTGTTCTTGGCCTATTCTTGTGATGAAAAGAATCCAGAATATTACGTAGTATACTTGTTTTCTCTGTTTTATTTTTCTATCTCTGGTGAATTCACATTGATTCTGATGAAAACACCAACCTAATGACTTGATGCTTTTTTATATATATGAAGTGAATAGTGTATATTTTTCTTATATATATGTATTTATATTACATATTGGTATGATTTGTCTCTGTGTCACCACCCAAATCTCATCTCAAATCGTTATCCCCACATGTCAAAGGACGGACCTGGTGGGAGGTGAGTGGATCATGGGGGTGGTTTCCCCCATGCTGTTCTCCTGACAGTGAGTGAGTTATCATGAGAGTTGACGGTTTTAAAGTGTAGCACTTCTCCTTTAGCCCTCTCTCTCTCCCTCCCCCTCCTGCTGCCATGCAAGTTGTGCTTTGCTTTGCCCTTGACTTCCACATGACTGTAAGTTTCCTGAAGCCTCCCTAGCTGTGTAGAACTGTGAGTCAATTAAACCTCTTTTGTTTATAAATTATGTAGTCTCAGGTAGTTCTTCATAGCAGTGTGAAAACAAACTAATACAGAAAATTGGTACCAGGAGTTTGGGAGGCTACTACAAAGATACCTGAAAAGTGGAAGCAACTTTGGAACTGGGTAATGGACAGAGATTAGAATAGTTGGGAGGACTCAGAGGAAGACATGAAAATGTGCAAATGTTTGGAACTTCCTAGAGACTTGAATGGTTTTGGCCAAAATTCTGACAGTGAAGTGGACAATGAAGTGCAGGCTGAAGTGGTCTCAGATGGAGATGAGGAACTTATTGGGAAATGGAGCAAAGGTCACTCTTGCTATGCTTTAGCAAAGAGACTGGTAGTATTTTGCCTCTGCTCTGGAGATCTATAGAACTTTGACCTTGAGAGAGATAATTTAGGGTATCTGGCAGAACTTTCTAAACAGCAAAGGATTCAACATGTAACCTATTTCTGAAAGCATACAGTCATATGCATTCACAAGGAGATGATCTGAAATTAGAACTTATGTTTAAAAGTGAAGCAGAACATAAAAGTTTGGAAAATTTGCAGCTTGACCATGTGGTAGAAAAGAAATATCCATTTTCAGATGTGAGGGCAATCTGGCATACAGGTTTTGCTGATGGAAAAGGTGGGTTCCCATGGTCTTGGGCAGCTCCACTTCTAGGGCTTTACAGGGTGCAGCCTCCCTCCTGTCTGCCTTCACAGGCTGGCATTGAGTGTCTGTGGCTTTTCCAGGCACACAGTGTAAGCTGCCAGTGGATCTACCATTCTGGGGCCTGGAGGACAGTGGCTCACTTCTCACAGCTCCACTAGGCGGTGCCCCAGTAGGGACTCTCTTTGGGAGCTCCAATCCCACCTTTCCCTTCCACACTGTCCTAGCAGATATTCCCATGAAAGCCCACTCCTGCAGCAAACTTTTGCCTGGGCATCAGGTGTTTCCATACATCTTCTGAAATCTAGGTGGAGGTTCTCAAACCTCAATTCTTGACTGCTGTGCACCCACAGGCTCAACACCATGTGGAAGCTGTCAAGGCTTGAGGCTTCCTCCCTCTGAAGCCACAGTCCAAGCTCTATGTTGGCCCCTTTCAGCTATGACTGGAGCAGCTGGTACATGGGCTACCAATTCCCCAGGCTGCACACAGCACAGGGACCATAGACCTGGCCCACAAAACCACTTTTTCCTTATGGACCTCCATGCCTGTGATGGAAGGGGCTGCCGTGAAGGTCTCTGACGTGGCCTGGAGATATTTTCCCCATAGTCCTGGGGATTAACATTAGGCTTCTTGCTACTTATGCAAATTTCTGCAACTGGCTTAAATTTCTCCTCAAAAAATGGTTTTTTCTTTCCTACTGCATAGTCAGGCTGCAAATTTTCTGAACTTATATGCTCTGTTTCTCTTTTAAAATGGAATGCTTTTAACAGGACCCAAGTCACCTCTTGAATGCTTTGCTGCTTAGAATTTCTTCCACCAGATACCCTAAATCATCTCTCTTAAATTCTAAGTTCCACAAATCTTTAGGACAGGGGTAAAATGCCACCAGCCATCTTGCTAAAACATAACAAGGGTCACTTTTGCTCCAGTTCCCAACAAGTTCTTCATCTCCATCTGAGACCACCTCAGCCTGGACCTTATTATCCATGTTGCTATCAGTATTTTGGGCAAAGTCACTCAACAAGCCTCTAGGAAGTTTCAAACTTTCCCACATTTTCCTGTCTTCTTGTGAGTCCTCCAAACTGTTCCAACCTCTGCCTGTTACCCAGTTCCAAAGTTGCTTCCACATTTTTGGGTATCTTTTCAGCAACAACCCACTCGTGGTACCAATTTACTGTGTTAGTTCATTTTCACATTGCCGATAAAGACGTTCCTGAAACTGGGAACAAAAAGAGGTTTAACTGGACTACAGTTCCACATGGCTGAGGAGGCCTCAGAATCATGGTGGGAGGCGAAAGGCACTTCTTACATGATGGTGGCAAGAGAAAAATGAGGAAGAAGCAAAAGCGGAAACCCCTGATAAACCCCCAGATCTCGTGAGACTTGTTCACTATCACAAGAATAGCATGAGAAAAACCCACCCCTATGATTCAATTACCTTGCCCTGGGTACCTCCCACAGAATGTGGGAATTCTGGGAGATAGAATTCAAGTTGAGTATGGTGGGGGAGGTGGGGACATAGCCAAACCATATCAAGAAACATTAAGAAAAGAAGGCCGGGCGCAGTGGCTCACGCCTGTAATCCCAGCACTTTGGGAGGCCGAGGCAGGTGGATCACAAGGTCAGGAGTTGAGACCATCCTGGCTAACATGGTGAAACCCCGTCTCCACTAAAAAATACAAAAAAATTAGCAAGGCATGGTGGTGGGCGCCTGTAGTCCCAGCTACTTGGGAGGCTGAGGCACAAGAATTGCTTGAACTTGGGAGGTAGAGCTTGCAGTGAGCCGAGATCATGCCACTGCACTCCAGCCTGGGCGACAGAGCAAGACTCCCTCTCAAAGAAAAAAAAAAAAAGAGAAAGAAAAACAGTTTAGGCTGGGCGCGGTGGCTCATACCTGTAATCCCAGCACTTTGGGAGGCTGAAGTGGGCAGATCACGAGGTCAAGAAATCAAGACCATCCTGGCCAACATAATGAAACCTCGTCTCTACTAAAAATACAGAAATTAGCTGGGCATGGTGGCATGTGCCTGTAGTTCCTGCTACTCAGGAGGCTGAGGCAGGAGAATCGCTTGAACCCGGGAAGCAGAGGTTGCAGTGAGCAGAGATTATGCCATTGCACTCCAGCCTGGGTGACAGAGTGAGACTCGTCTCAAAATAATAATAATAGTAATAATAATAATAATAATAATAATAACAAAAGAAAAACAGTTTAAAAATCTAAGATGTCAAATATTTTAAAAAGTGAAACAAGATATTTTGTGTTCTTTCAATACCTTTATTAAGAAGTGACAAGAAGAATTTATTGGAATTGTTCTGTCACTAGCAGTGGCTAATATTTATAAATGCAGCTATATTAGGTTAATTAGGCTGCTATAACACAATAGCATATGCTGGGTGTCTTGACCAACAGAACATTTTCAAAAAGATACCTATTATAAACACTGCTAACCTTTAGAAAAGAAAAAGAAGTTAAATGAGTCAAGTCAGTTGTGAAACTACCTTACTGAAAACATGTGAACAATAAGAAAATGATTTATTCTACTCAGTCTATGGAAAATGTCTTTCTAATATCATAAAAATAGCACAAAAAGCAGAATAAATTAAAAGAAAAGACACATATTCAAGGTAAATTAGCAGCAAAAAATGGCAGAAATTTATTTTTTTCACAGTTTTAGAGAAGTCTGGGATCAATGGTTGGCAGGATTGGTTTCACTCTGAGGTTTCTTTCCTTGTCTTGCAGATGGCTGCCTTCTCACTGTGTCCTGACATGTTCATCCTGTGTGTCTGTGTTGTCTGTGCCCTAATCTCCTTTTCTTATAATGACACCAGTCATATTGCATCAGAGTTCACCTTAAGGACTCCATTTTAATTTAATTACTATTTTAAATATAGTTGCTTTGTATTAGCCCATTCTCATGTTGCTAATAAAGACATACTCAAGACTAGGCAATTTATAAAGGAAAGAGGTTTAATTGACTCACATTTGGAAGTTCCAAACCTTCTCACATCTTCATGATGGATAGGGAGGCCTTGGGAAACTCACAATCATGGTGGAAAGGGAAGCAAACATGTCCTTCTTCACATGGCAGCAGTAAGGAGAAGTGCTGAGCAAAAGGGGGAAAAGCCTCATTAAAACCATCAGATCTCATGGGAACTCACTCACTATCATGAGAACAGCATGAGGGTAACTGCCCCTATAAATAAATTACTTCCCATCAGGTTCCTTCCATGACACATGGGGATTATGGGAACTACAATTCAGGGTGAGATTTGGGTGGCGACACAGCCAAACCATATCATTCCACCCCGACCACTCCCAAATCTCATGCCCTCACATTTCAAAACACAATCATGCCCTTCCAACAGTTCCCCAAAGTCTTAACTCATTCCAGTATTAACTCAAAAGTCCAAGTCCAAAGTCTCATCTGCGACAAGGTGAGTCCCTTCTACCTATGAACCTGTAAAATCAAAAGCAAGTTAGTTACTTCCTAGATACAATGGTGGTACAGGCAGTGGGTAAATACACCGATCCCAAAGAAAGACATTGGCCAAAGCAAAGGGATCACAGGGTCCATGCAAGTCCAAAATCCAGCAGAGCAGCCAAACCTTAAAGCTTTGCAATGTTCTCCTTTGACTCCATGTTTCACATCCTGGTTATGCTGATGTAAGAGGTAGGCTCCCATGGCCTTGTTCAGCTCCATCCTTGTTGCTTTTCAGGATACAGCCCGCCTCCTGGCTGCTTTCACTGGCTGGTGTTGAGTGTCTGTGGCTTTTCCAGGTGCAAGGTGAAAGACTTTGGTGGATCTACCATTCTGGGGCCTGAAGGATGGTGGCTGTCTTCTCATAGCTCTACTAGGTAGTGCCCTGGTGGGGACTCTGTGTTGGTGCTCTGACCACATTTCTGTTCTGAATTGCCCTAGCAGAGGCTCATCAGGACTCCCACCCTCAGAAGACTTCTATCTGGACATCCAGGCATTTTCATACATTTTCTGAAATCTAGGTGTAAGTTCCCAAACCTCAATTCTTGTCTTCTATGTGCCCGCAGGACCAACACCACATGGAAGCTGCCAAGGGTTAGGGCTTGCACCCTCTGAAGCAACGGCCTGAGCTCTACCTTGGCCCCTTTTAGACATGGCTGGAGCAGCTGGGACACAGGGCACCAAGTCCCAAGGCTACACATAGCAGGGGGCCCTGGACTTGTCCCGGAAAACCATTTTTCCCTCCTAGGCCTCCAGGCCTGCAATGGGAGGGGCTGCTGTGAAGTTCTCTGACATGCCCTGGAAACATCTTCCCCATTGTCTTGGTGATTAACATTTGGCTCCTCATTACTTATGCAAATTTCTGCAGCTGGCTTGAATTTCTCCCCAGAAAATGGGTTTTTCTTTTCCTTTGCATCATTGGGCTGAAAATTTTTCAAATTTTTATGTCTGCTTCCTATTGAATGCTTTGCCACTTAGAAATTTCTTCCACTAGATACCCTAGATAATCTCTCTCAACATCACAGTTCCACAGATCTCTAGGGCAAGGGCAAAATGCTACCAGTCTCTTTTCATAGTAAGAGTAACCTTTATTCCAGTTCCTCCAAAGTTCCTCATCTCCATCTGAGACCACCTCAAGTCAGAGTTTATTGTCCATATGACTATCAGCATTTTGGTCAAAGGCATTCAAAAAGTCTCTAGGAAGTTCCAAACCTTTCCACATCTTCCTTACTTCTGAGCCCTCCAATTCTCTAGGAAGTTCCAAGCTTTCTCACATTTTCCTGTCTTCTTCAGAGCCCTCCAAACTGTTCCAGCTTCTTCCTGTTACTCAGTTCTGAAGTAATTTCCACATTTTTGGGTATCTTTATAGCAGCACCCCATTCCTGTTACCAAAATCTGTATTAGAGTTTTCTAGAGGGACAGAACTAATGAGATATATGTATTTATGAAAGGGAATTTACTAAGGAGTATTGACTCACATGATCACAAGGTGAAGTCTCACAAAACACCATATGCAAGTTGTGGAGCAGGGAAGCCAGTCTGTGTCCCAAAACCTCAAAGACTGGGAAGCTGAAAGTGCAGCCTTCAGTCTGTGGCCAAAAGCCTAAGAGCCCCTGGCAAACCAGTGGAATAAGTCCAAGAGTCCAAAAGCTGAAGAACTTGGAGTCTGATCTTCCAGGACAGGAAGCATCCAGCATCGGAGAGAGATGAAGGCCGGAAGACTCAGCAAATCGGCTCTTCCATCTTCTTCTGCCTGCTTTATTCTAGCCATGCTAGCAGCTGATTGGATGTTGCCCACCCACACTGACCCACCCACATTGAGGGTGAGTCTGCCTCTCTCAGTCCACTAACTCAAATGTTAATCTCCTTTGGCAACATCCTCACAGACACACCCAGGACTAATACTTTGCATCTTTCAATGCAGTCAAGCTGACACTCAATATTAACCATCACATACTTTCTGGGGCCCTGGGAGTTAGAATTCATCATATGAAATTTGAAGGGATACAATTCTCCCACAACAGTAGCCAGCATTTAATAAATGCTAACTATGAGTCTTCATTATCCTAAACATTTTTCATGTGCTGACTTGTTTAATCTGTGAAACAAACTGATGAGCTAGATACTATTAGAATTTCCGTTTTACAGATGTGAAAACTGAGGCACAGAGATGGTAAACAATGTTCTAGAAGTCACAAAGGTAGTTAGTGGCAGAGTGGGGTATAAATGGAGGTAGCCTGCCCCAGATCTGCTTTCTCAGCCACCATGGTGTTATGTTAGCTGGACAAATGAAGCATGAATATATTGAGAGTGAACTCGCAGCTCAGAAGATGACTTCATGCTTTGACTCCACCAACTATGCCTTTTGGAAAGCCATCTGATCTCTTTGGGTCATCCATAGCCTCCTTTATTTGTGAGGAAAAACTGACAAGATGATGAAAAGCTCTTATGCAAATAAGAAATACAATATAAATGTCAACAGTTGTGGTAATTTAATCAGTAGGAGTGTTTGTCACTTATATATATGGCAGCCTAGCTATTCAGCTGAGATAGCACTGTGTTGAAAAAATAGATCTAGGACAATATGGATGAAAGAAGATCATATTGTGTGTGGCAGTAAACCTTTTTGGCTCCTCTAGTAAATTCCACATGGTACTAAACAGTCTCAAGCCTTGTACATGTGTATATTATAATTTTACAATTAAGTGAAAGGGTTATTATTTTAAAACGATTCAAAGGTGAAAAAAGACCAGGAACTGTTGTGCCAAAGCTCTAACCTCTCCAGTGTCATTTGAAGCTGGCCTGGCATTCGTAGCTAGTTGTTCGCCTATTGGATGTAAGAAATCTCATCAAACACCAGCATCAAAGTCACTCTGAGACTGTCCCAAAGCAAGACAAAACAAGGCCACTTAATTTTTTTAAAAACACAGCAAAAACAAGATCACTATGCCATCTGCAAAACGGCAAACATCCCCCTTTCATGGCTAACATAAGAGACTTCTACTTCTTTACCAATTACAGCTTTAGCCTCATTCTTGTCTGTGTTACATATAGATGATACTTACTGAGATATCAGAACACAGAATGGCCCCCTGCTTTTTGTCAGCACTTAGAGTGAATTCCTGCTTACTCAGATTTTCCTAAAAAGCACCCAATCGAAGCACAAACCCTATAGTAGGTTTTTTTTTCTAACATTCTCTATATTAGTTTGCTATGGCTGCCGTACAAAGTACCACAGACTGGGTGGTTTAGATGATAGAAATTTATTTTCTCACAATTCTGGAGGCTAGAAGTCCAAGAACATTAAGTGTCAGCAGGTGTGATTTCTTCTGAAGTCTCTCTGTTTGTCCTGTAGATAGCTGCCTTCTTGCTGTGTCCACATATGGTCTTTTCTCTGTATAAAAATATCAATCTTTCAATGTGTCAAAATTTCTTATTATTAAAAAGCCAGTTGGATTGGAATAGAGCCCATCTTAATGGTTTCATTTTAACTTAATCCCTGTAAAGGCCTTATCTGCAGATGTAATCACATTGTGAGGTGCTATGATCAGGGCTTCAACATATGAATTTTGAGAAAACATGATTCAGCCTGTGAAACCTCTTACTATGATGTCCCACAGTTTCTTATGTGTATTCTTCCTCACTGCAATAAGTAATAAACTCAACTTGTTCAACTGCAGGTATGTTTCTGGTGGTCTTTAGCAGAAGGGCATTGACAAAAGTACTGCAATTGCCCAACTAAAATCTAGATTTTAGTTACTAGCGTTACTAGTATTACTAGCATTTAAAGTACTATTTTCCCAAGTGATAAAGACTTATAAAGATCTTTTTGGTTTATAAAGCTTAGGAAGAAAGGACATCCAAAATTGAAACTATTTCATTACAGACTATTTGAACATCTCCACTTTGCCTTTGGCTTTACAGATCACATAGGATTGAGGTAATGCTCCATTCACACATATTTCTAGTGTATACTTATTTTTGTTTGCATAAAAGTGGGAGGTTGTGAATATCATGTATCCCATCTTGTCATAAATAGTGTCACACATGATTCAGTACAATGCTCTAGTTTTATGTATTCTTATGTTCTTCCTACCCACGTGGAGGGAAAAAAAAGAGGTTTATACTGGTGTGAGCTGCCCAATTTAGTTACTAACTGTCCACCCACTGTTCTTTTCCTTGCACCTTATGCTTATTCTGCAGTTCGAATGATCAAATTAAATGGTAGACCTAATTAACTGTAAGAACTTTGTAAGCTTCTAACTAAAAAAATCTGCTGCTTCTGGCTCACTTTCTTTTTTCCTCACAGAAAAACTGCTTTATACTTACGGCTTATTACTATCTGATAATTTATACAGTATTTGCCTACACACACACACACACATTCAACTAATTTTATTCTAACACCTTAATTCATGTGCCCATATTCTGTGGCTTGAAATCTCCCTGTGGTTGCATAGCAACCTCTGCAAGTTGCAAACAACAAAATGACTTGTCGGGTACTAGGAGAGAGCATTTCAAATAACATTGAGCCAGGATTTCCATAAGTAACTTTTTTTCTCTTATACTTTGATAGAAGCATGTTTAAAGGGGAAAGATTGGAATCTGAGATTAATCAGAGAAAAACAAGTATTAGACACCAAAGAGAAATGTTTAGACAAGTTGATAAATCAACTGGCTTGATGAGTTCAAAGGTTTTTGTCCTCTGCTGAAATGTGAGCTTCAATCTGTGACTTGAATTTTAAATGGTGTAAGCAAAGAGGTTTATTTTTAACATAATGAGATTAATTCAATAATATATTGAAGCTAAAGCCAAACTATAAATGATGTTAGTGGCTGGAGGTAAAGCTGTATGAGATACAAACACTGTTTATTTATGCTTCATAGAATCATTCAGTTCTATTTTCCATGACAGTCAACAATTTTTTCTGGCTTTTGTTTTAGACCTCTGATGTACTAGGGATAGAGAGGTCAAAAGTCCTGGTGCCTTAGGACCCTATTCTTTCTGAATAAAATCTGTAGTCTTCCTATGGGAGGTCCAAACTGGAGGAATACTTTTTTTCTTCTTATTTAAGCAGGTTGCTATTTGTAGAATTTGTAGTGTTGACAACACCACTCTTAATATCCATTGTCTGCCTAATGCACCTAATTAAAATACATGCACACAGAGAAAATTTCCCATTTATGATGTAGCACACTAGGGAATGTCTTCCAATACTATACTTTTCACTTGATTGCATTATAGTGTGCCTTTTAAAGTCATTCTCTAGTATCTTATTCTTCCCATATCTATTAAAGTACTTTTTTTCTGTCTGAGCTGCTTGTGATCTTCTAAGTAGTTTCAGTGTGCCAAAAAGTAGTGGCTACAATAACTATTTTCATCCATTCTGAATTTAGGCCTTGTTAATTAAAGTTGTGATCAGAAAATCATTTTAGTAGTAATGGACTACTCCTGGTGTTCGGAGACTGCACTCTCAATGAGATCCACATTTTGTATTTTGTATGCAGAAATATTCAAGAGGAGTACTTTTGCTGACTCTGGATCTGATGTCTATAATAAACCCTAAGATCAATACCATATAAAGTCAATCATCTAGTGGAGGGAAAGCATAACTAATATTTATTGAGCACCAACCATGTCAGTGTCTATTTATATGCTATTCTCAATGTGGACAGCAATAAGGTGGGTATTACTATATGACTTTTAAGTAATGAGATAACCAAGTCTCAAAGAAATTAAGAAAAATTAATCATGCCTCACATCTAAGAAGTAACAGACGTAGCACTCAAACCTATTCGTCTGACCTGTATACTCTTTCCTACCACCCCACTGTGAGATTCAGGGACCTAACATTTATTGATGACTCTTTGTCAGGCACTGGTGGGAGATTTATATGTATTATATGTATAATATATTCTATAAGGTGCTCTGGATCCTTCAAAGACTTTTAATCCATGGCTTCTGAACTCAAAGACCTTGTAACATATTTAAGAAGATTAATTTTATGAGGCAACATTAAAGTAACAGAAAAGAAATGGAGATAATTGCTGCAGGAGCTGAGAGACTTCACTAATCCTCAGGTTGTAGCTTGGCATTCAGGAAGCCTATGTTCATTTTCTACTTTTCTGCTTTTGTCACAAATTGCAGGAGCTCTATATATTTATGACTTTTTGAATATTGAGTGATTGTGGAACAAATGGGTATAGCCCAGCTCTACCACTTACTACAGTGGATTCTAGGCAAATCAACTACTTTTTTGTGCCTAAATTTCTCCATATGTAAAATGTACACAATAATAGCACCCAGTTTATGATATTGCTGTGATGATTAAATGAGAACTAGGAATGATGATTAATGACGATTAAATATGAGTTTAGAAAATTTTAAATTTTTATCATTATATAAATGTTGTTTCAAAAATAGATTTTATGATCATAAAAGAAGTTAAAGTTAGGTTGGTGTTAACGTGGTTAGAACTATAATAACAGGATTTGTGTTTGCATGGGGTGTGATTACACATGTACTCACAAAATCAATGAAATTTACTTCAGTGAGTATTTATTGAGCATTTACTATGTGCAGGCATTTGGTTAGAAAAAGCAAATGAAAAAAACAAGACAAAAATCCTTGTCCTTGTCAAAGTTATAGTCCATCAGGGAGCAGAGAAGACATGCAATAAACAATAAATGTAGTGAATAGGTAAATATTATATATATCTGACATCCAAGTGAAAAGAATACTCAATCTTAAAGAGTTCTGAGCAGAAGGGAGTTATTGTACTTTAAAAAGGGGTCACAAAAGCAATTGATAGCGTTATGATTGTCCTAACTTTAAGGTATCTTTTCATAACTGCTTAAATCAATGTTACTTAATGGTTAAGCACTTTTATATTTTGTTTTCATGATTCTTACAACTTTGTAAGATCAGTATTTTCAGCCTTGCTTTTTAGGTGAGGAAAAGAAACTTGCCTATGGTGACATATCTGGATGTGGTAGAGTGTGGATATAAATTCAGCTTCATCTGACTTTACAGCCATGTTTTTAACTACTATGGAATTATGTCTATTCCTGCCTAAGAGCTATTTTTTTTCCCGTGGCAGCAAAGATTATTAGGTTCAGGTTACAGCTATATGATTTGATACAGTATTCCTTTCTTTTTGTCATTAATGCTTTCTAGGTATTGTTGAAACTGATGGCAAAAAAATGTTAGTAAAGGAAAGTAAGAGAAGACGTCTAATTGAGTCCATGATTTCAGAAGCAGAGCTGTATTAGAAATGTAAATTTTAAAAAATACCCCAGAAAATAGGAACTGGTTGAAAGTTATAATTGGATGCCCTCTCTCACCACTCCTATTGTGTTCCAACATAGTGTTGGAAGTTCTGGCCAGGGCAATCAGGCAAGAGAAAGAAATAAAGGGTATTCAATTAGGAAAAGAGGAAGTCAAGTTGTCCCTGTCTGCAGATGACATGATTGTATATTTAGAAAACCCCATCCTCTCAGCCCAAAATCTCCTTAAGCTGATAAGCAACTTCAGCAAAGTCTCAAGATACAAAATCAATGTACAAAAGTCATGAAAATTCCTATACACCAATAACAGACAAACAGAGAGCCAAATCATGAGTGAACTCCCATTCACAACTGTTCAAAAAGAATAAAATATCTAGGAATCCAACTTACAAGGGATGTGAAGGACTTCTTCAAGGAGAACTACAAACCACTGCTCAATGAAATAAAAGAGGACACAAACAAATGGAAGAACATTCCATGCTCATGGATAGGAAGAATCAATATTGTGAAAATGGCCATACTGCCCAAGGGAATTTATAGATTCAATGCCATCCTCATCAAGCTACCAATGACTTTCTTCACAGAATTGGAGAAAACTACTTCAAAGTTCATATGGAACCAAAAAAGAGCCCACATTGCCAAGGCAATCCTAAGCCAAAAGAACAAAGCTGGAGGCATCACTCTACCTGACTTCAAACTAAACTACAAGGCTACAGTAACCAAAACAGCATGGTACTGGTACCAAAACAGCATGGTACTGGTACCAAAACAGAGATGTAGACCAATGGAACAGAACAGAGCCCTCAGAAATAATACCACACATCTACAACCATCTGTTCTTTGACAAACCTGACAAAAACAAGAAATAGGGAAAGGATTCCCTATTTAATAAATGGTGCTGGGAAAACTGGCTAGCCATATGTAGAAAGCTGAAACTGGATCCCTTCCTTACACTTTATACAAAAATTAATTCAAGATGGATTAAAGACTTAAATGTTAGACCTAAAACCATAAAAAACCCTAGAAGAAACCTAGGCAATACCCTTCAGGACATAGGCTTGGGCAAATACTTCATGACTAAAACACCAAAAACAATGTCAATGAAAGCCAAAATAGACAGATGGGATCTAATTAAACTAAAGAGCTTCTGCACAGCAAAAGAAACTACCATCAGAGTGAACAGGCAACCTACAGAATGGGAGAAAATTTTTGCAGTCTACTCATCTGACAAAGAGCTAATATCCCAAATCTACAAAGAACTTAAACAAATTGACAAGAAAAAGTCAAGCAACCTCATCAAAGAGTGGGCAAAGGATATGAACAGACACTTCTCAAAAGAAGACATTTATGCAGCCAAAAGACACACAAAAAAATGCTCATCATCACTGGTCATCAGGGAAATGCAAATCAAAACCACAATGAGATAACATTTCACACCAGTTAGAATGGCAATCATTAAAAAGTCAGGAAACGACAGGTGCTGCAGAGGATATGGAGAAACAGGAATGCTTTTACACTTTTAGTGGGAGTGTAAATTAGTTCAACCATTGTGGAAGACAGTGTGATGATTCCCTGAGGATCTAGAACTAGAAATACCATTTGACCCAGCCATCCCATTGCTTGGTATATACCCAAAGGCTTATAAATCATGCTGCTATAAAGACCCATGCACACGTATGTTTATTGCAGCACTATTCACAATAGCAAAGACTTGGAACCAATCCAAATGTCCATCAATGATAGACTGGATTAAGAAAATGTGGCACATATACACCATGGAATACTATGCAGCCATAAAAAGGGATGAGTTCATATCCTTTGTAGTGACATGGTTGCAGCTGGAAACCATCATTCTGAGCAAACTTTTGCAAGGACAGAAAACCAAACACCGCATGTTCTCACTCATAGGTGGGAATTGAACAATGAGAACACTTGGACGCAGGGCAGGGAACATCACACACTGGGGCCTGTTGTGGGGTGGGGGTATGTGGGAGGGATAGCATTAGCAGAAATACCTAATGTAAATGATGAGTTAATGGGTGCAGCAAAGCAGCATGACACATGTATACATATGTAACAAACTTGCATGTTGTGCACATGTACCCTAGAACTTAAAGTATAATAATAATATAAAAAAGGATTCAGAACTAGGGAAATGGCCAAACTAACAGGAAATTAGAATGAGGGGAACATATCTAAATTGATCCGACGAAGTCTGACAAATGTTTCAGACGTTTCGGTTTACAACTGGCTGTTTCAAAAACAGCCAGTTTTAACCTGTTTTACATATGGTATTATGCATGAAGGTTTCTTCAGGCATGCTTTATTTTAAATCCATCAATTATTGCAGTCTTCTCGTTCAATTTTTGTGTGAAAAAAAATGAAAAATGTGCAGACAGGGAATAAGCTAAGGCTGGCAAAAGGAGAATTAAACGAATATTTCTACATGTTTTTGGTAATCACTTTTTTTTCTTTTTTTTGGGACAGAGTCTTGCTCAGTCGCCCAGGCTGGAGTGCAGTGGTGCCATCTTGGCTCACTGCAACCTCCACTCCCTGGGTTCAAGGAATTCTCCTGCCTCAGCCTTCTGAGTACCACCAACTATCTTAAAAAGAAAACATTACAGATAACTTTGGAACCCCTGTGTATTCTTCTACAAACCTATTTCTTTTTTTTTTTTTTTTTTTTTTGAGACGGAGTCTCGCTGTCGCCCAGGCTAGAGTGCAGTGGCGCGATCTCTGCTCACTGCAGGCTCCGCCCCCCGGGTTCACGCCATTCTCCTACCTCAGCCTCCAGAGCAGCTGGGACTACAGGCGCCCGCCACCTCGCCCGGCTTTTCGTATTTTTAGTAGAGACGGGATTTCACCGTGTTAGCTAAGATGGTCTCCATCGCCTGACCTTGTGATCCGCCCGCCTCGGCCTCCCGAAGTGCTGGGATTACAGACGTGAGCCACCGCGCCAGGCCTTCTCATCCTTTCTCTCCTTCACTGCTTCTCCTTCCCGTGAGGTAACCACCCCTTCATAACTTCTCCCTCCCCTGAGGTTTTCCTTTAGGTGTCCATCATCACCAGGAATCTTTTTATATTTTACGATATATGTTGGTTTCCACAAACCATAAATTAAGTTCCCAATTTTACCTATGTACAGGAATTGATGTCCTGAAAAAGTATCCTGACGAACGTCTGGAAAGACTGGTTAAAATATAAGAAACGTTTCTCAAACATGAAGTTAAACTCATGAGAAAGAAAATCACAAAAAATGAGGAGGGAATTGAGAGCCAAAATGATAAGGGACCCTGAGGTTGTAGCTCTCCTACTATTGCTTTTTATGTATTTAAAGTTATATTATTAGGGTAACTATAGTCAATAATAATTTAATTGTACATTTTAAAATAAAAGCATCTGGGTGCAGTGGCTCACACCTATGTTCCCAGCACTTTGGGAGGCTGAGGCAGGAGGATCACTCAAGCCCAAGAATTCTCAAGACCAGCCTGAGCAACATAGTGTGACCCTGTCTCTACAAAAAAATTAAAAAATTAGTTGGGTGTGGTGACACATTCCTGTAGTCCCAGATACTTGGGATGTTGAGGTGGGAGGATTGCTTGAGCTCAGGCAGTCAAGGCTGCAGTGAGCCATGATCATGCTACTACACTCCAGCCTGGGTGACACAGCAAGACCTTGTCTCAAGAAATAAAAATAAATAAAAGACTATAATTTGATTGTAACACAAAGCATAAATATTTGAGGGGATGGATACCCCGTTTTCCATTATGTGATTATTACACACTGCATTTCTGTATCAAAGCATCTCATGTACCCCATAAATATATACATCTATTATGTACTCACAAAAATTAAAAGTAATTGTTTCAAAGTTTTGTTATTAGGTACATACACACTTATGGTGAATCTTTCCTTTTATCATTCAGTCATTCTTTCTGCCTAACAATAATTTCATATATTTTTCCTTTTGTTCATAAATTTTATATTGTTTTATGCCAACTTTTTTTGGAAGAATAGCTTCTATTAGTATTTGACAGTATTTGCTGTCTTTTTAAAAAAAATATCCTTTTACCTGCAATTGTTTGGGGTCTATATGTTTTTGGTATTTAGAAATTATGTTCATTGTAATTATTGTTAATTTTATTTCCACCATTTTTATGCTATTTTTATTATGCTTGTTTTTTTCTTGTGATGTAGTCCATCAGATTGATGAAATCTACTTTGTCTTTTATTCTCTCTACTCATTTGTAAATGATGTATTCTGTTTATATTCATTTAAATGTTACCCTTTAAATTTAACATATATAGTTAACAAAGTTTAAAGAGATCAGAATTTCTGCTTTCTTCCCCAATATATAATTGACTTAGTACATTTTCCTTTTAATAACCCCCATCAAGTTTTCCATGTTATTGTGATCAAGTGTTCTGTAATTCCACCTTTATTTATCTACCCAAATTAATCATTATCTTATTTGCAGACATTTATTGTTTTCTTGGTAATTTTTTCAGAATAGTCTAATAAGTTAGTAATCATCTGTTCAGTTTCATTTCATTTTCTATTTTTGCTCTCTATTAAATTTTTATTTTCTGGAAAATATATTTGGGTTTTCCCAAATATGCCTGGGTTTTTTTTTGTATTTGTTTTTATATTTAGAGTTTCTCCTCCATCCATTAACTACTTAGTCATTTAAATAAACTTACTATTTTGTATAAGATTTTTCTGTTTTCTGAAGTCTTAGGGGTGTACCTCCTGCTTGTAGTATCTGCTGATTTTTGTTCTTGGTTTCCATATGTGCTTTCTAATTTTAAATTGCTCATCTACAGTAGGCAATCCTCTGTTTTCTGGATTTAGGGTGCATCCTATAAGAATTATTTTTTGCATTTCCTTCTATTAAGAATCTTAAAGATTTACCAGCCTGAAGGCAACATTTTATATACATTTTAAGCTTTGGACCAAGCAGGTGGTGGGGATTCAAACACAAAAACTGATTAAAGTTAGGCCTATGGTCACATTTATTGGCCAAATTTCTTTTCTCCTCCATCACAGATCCAGACCGGAAAAAACAGATAAGCTATCTTTTCTTTTCTCTTGGTGAGAAAACGGAACATTTTTATAGCTCACCATTTCCTATGAAGGTACCCTGTTTAAGGGCCCCAGGTTTATCTTTGGGGTTGGGGAATGGTGTAAAACTTGAGGCAGTTAATTCATATAGCTTTTAGTAAGATCAACAGTGCGCTCCACCAAAACATACCACCAACTTGGCATTTACAGTTCTGGATTTTAGTTTACTCTTCACTTTTGTCTGTGAAATTGTGTTACTGTCTTTTTACCTACTATGTATTTTTAAAATGTTTCTTGTATTTATCCAATGTGCTTAGGGGTTTTGTAGTTTGAGAGCTTTTAGATTTTCTAGGTCTCCCTATGCAAGAAATTAATCTATATTCATGGACAATACAAAGTGGATTTAAAAAGCAGCAGACTTTGTTTTTGTGGTGATAAGGAAAGTCCTGTAGTCTCATAGATTTTCTATATTTTGTCCATGCTATTCTTTCTAAATCACAAGTCCAATTATATCATAGTATAAAATCCCTCCAGTGATTTCCCATGCTCTTGGGATAAATTCTAATTTTTAAAGGATGTCTTTCATTGACTTTTATTCTCTTGTCCCCACTTTATATCCAGTTTTCGCCATGTGATTTGTATGAAGCTAGAATGATTTCCTTAAGTTCTTCAGGTTTATCATTTTGTTTTCCACCCCAAGGCTTTTTAATGTGCTCATTCTTTTGCTTGAAACAGATTAGTTCCTACCTCTCACCTTCACCACAACTCTGTTGATGATTGTCTGTTTTTCAGGTCTCAATTTAAGTGTCACTTCTTCTAGAGAGTTTTTCTTGTCACCATCCCCCATGTACTCACCCAACCATCTTCATTATATAATCCTAGAGCACATGTACTTCCTCTTCTCTCATGTCGCTAAAATCACACCTATTTATACTGCTAATTTAATGAATATTTTTGCTATTCTATAAATTCCATGAAAATATACACCAAAATTATTCCTTCACCATTGATTTTCTACATCCTAGCATGATGGCACATTACTCATCAATTAGGAAATACTTACTGAATATTTCAAATTATAATTGCTAATGATAATTATTATCATTATTAATAGCTATCACTTATGTGGCTAGTACTGTACAGAAATTATAGGCATTATAGTATTATAGGGAAAGCTTAATTAGGGGTTATTTATAAGAGCCTTTTACAAATGGAAAATGACCTGTACCCTGTAATGTTAATTATCTAGTTTGGGAGGTTATATATTCAGACCTATTATAGCACATGGAGAACATTTTTACTATTGTGGCTACTTTGTTTTTATTTTTATAGATACATAATAGTTGTACATATTTGTGGCAAATACGTAATATTCTGACAAAAGCATACAATAATGTAGTGATCAAATTGGGATATCCATCACCTAAACATTTATCATTTCTTTGTGTTGGGAACATTCCAAATCCACTCCTATGGTTATGTTAAAATATACAATAGATTATTGTTAACTATAGTCACCCTATTGTACTATCAAACTAAATCTTATCCCTTCTATTGAACTGTATTTTGTGCTCATTAACCAGTCACTCTTCATCCTTCCCCCCTACTACTCTCCCTACCCTATGGTAACCACTGTTAGATTCACCACCTCCAGGAGATCAATTTTTTTAGCTCCCACATATGAGTGAGAACATGCAATATTTGTCTTTCTGTGCTTGGCTTATTTCACTTAACATAATGTCCTCCAGTTCCATACGTGTTGCTGCAAATAACAGGATTTCATTCTTTTTTATGGCTGAATAATATTCCACTGTGCATATATCACCGCATTTTTAAAATCCATTTATTCACTAATCAACACTTAGGTTGATTCCGTATCTTGTCTATTGTCAATAGTGCTGCAATAAACATGGGAGTTCAGACATCTATTTAATACGCTGATCTTCTTTATTTTGGATAAAGACGTGGGATTGCTGAATCATATGGTATTTCTATTTTAATTTTGGGGGGGGAACTTTCATACTGTTTCCACATTGGCTGCACTGATGTACATTCCCACCAAAAGTGTACTAGCATTCCCTTCTCCAAATCCTTGCCAGAATTTGTTATTTTCTTTTTGATAATAGCCATTTAACTGGGGTAAGATGATATCCCATTGTGGTTTTTATTTTCATTTCTCTGATTAGTCATGTTGAGCATTTTTTTCATAAGCCTGTTGGCCATTTGTTTGTCTTCTTTTGAGAAATGTCTATTCAAATCTTTTGCCCATTTTAAAATCAGATTATTTGTGTTTTTATTTTTGCTATTGAGTTGTTTATGTTTCTTATATATTCTGATTATTATTCACTTGTCAGTTGAATAGTTTGCAAATATTTTCACCCATTCCATAGGTTGTCTCTTTACTGTGTTTCTTTTGCTATACAGAAGCTTTTTAGCTTGATATAAACCCATTTGCCCATTTTTCAGTTTTTGCTTTGGTTGCCTGTGCTTTTGGGATCTTAACTCAAAAAATCTTTCCCCAGACTGATGTCCTAAAGCTTTTTCCTAATGTTTTCTTCTAGTAGTTTCAGAATTTCAGGTTTTACATTTAAGTCTTTAATTCATTTTGATTTGATTTGTATATATAATGAGATATACGGATCTAGTTTTATTCTTTTGCATGTGAATATTCAGTTTTCTGAGAGCATTTATTGGAGAAGGTGTCCTTTCCCCAGTGTATGTTCTTGGCACCTTTGTCAAACATAAGTTGGCTGTAAATACAAAATTTATTTTTGGGTTCTCTGTTCTGTTCTATTGGTCTATGTGTCTGCTTCACGCTGTTTTGATTACTATAGTATAGTAGTTATATATACTATATAAGTACTTACCTACTTGGAGTTTTTCAGAGTAGTTCGTTTTTCCAGGCATGGACAGTACACCTAAAGCATTTTGAGTTCCCAGATGGCAAATGCAGGTGAAAAGAAATCTAAACAGCATTTTGAAATCCAGACAGGCTGTGGCACAGCCAGATCGTGTTCCTGGGCCTTCCCGGAAGGGACGTACAGACAGAAGTGCAGTGACGAATGCCAACAATGAAATCTGTTTATGGGTACAAATAGGAGGTCATGGAAATATCAGCAAATCAGCTGGGCAAATAGGCCAGTTTATACTGCTGCTAGGTGAGGAAGGTGAAGTTCTAGGTGGGCTGTGTGATAACAAATTCCTCATTCAAAAATAGGGCAGAGGCCATTTTTAGTTGTTTACTGAGCTAGCACAGTCAAATATTGCGTTTAAATTAGTTATCTGTGTTGTAGTTCAGCCTTTCAGGCTTATTTATGATCTTCCAAGTTGAAATATACAAAGAACAGCGATTACCATCCTTGTCACCACTTTAACTTCACAATTATCTGGAGTTGTTTTCAACTATGATGGTTGTTTGCATTTGTTATTTTGTGACATATCCCCATCCTCCTAGTAAAGAAGTTTAAATGTGGTTCTTGAAGTTTAATTACCCCCATGAAGTGAGTAGTTTCACTGAGCCCCTTCAAGTATTACATGCACAGCAATAATAGCCAGAATTGATTCTGGGTCTTTAAGACAGCCGTGATCATTTCAGTCTCAATCACAAATATCTGATAAAGTTTTCAAAATGAATTTATAGATTCTGAAGAATATATTATGCCAATAGGAATCACTAAAATGATGGATTCTTTTTTAAAAGGTGTGTGAAAAATACTGGATAGTGAAAGGATTGGCAAATAGACCCATGAGGAACCAGAGATTTTTGGAATCATTGGCTAAATTCATTGGTAGTGTATTACTGTAACACTACACTATTTTTTTTCAGGAATGTTTGGACTCCCTTAAAGGAGCAGATATAACACTCAACACTAGGGCAGTAAAACTCATCTTGCTGAAGTATTACATACAAATGATACTAACACAACTAGCCCAGGACAGATAGGCTGAAATTGTCTTTTTTTATTTTATTTTTTTTGAGAAACAGGGTCTCATTCTGTTACCCAGGCTGGAGTGTGGTGGCACTATCTCAGCTCACTGCGACCTCTACCTCCCAGGTTCAAGTGATTTTCATGCCTCAACTTCCCGAGTATTTGGGAGGTGCCCACTATGACGCACGGCTAATTTTTGTATTTTTAGTAGATATGGAGTTTCACCATGTTGGCCAGCCTGGTCTTGAACTCCTGACCTCAAGTGATCTACTCACCTCGGCCTCCCAAAGTGCTGAGATTACAGACATGAGCCACCGCACCCGGCCTGAAATGGTCTCTTGAATTAGGAGTATGTGGATATATTACGTTGTCATTCAGGGACCAGAAAACTTCTTGGCTTGGAAGTCTGTCAGTGTGTGTGTGTGTGTGTGTGTGTGTGTGTGTGGTTGAATGGAGACAACAACCCTTGGAGAATTGTGGGTACATTTTTTTAGACCAAAGTTCACCAGTAGGCATTCAAATATTCCAATGTATTTCTATAAGGTGTATAATTTTGTTTGCATATAATGAGCCCCAACTCATACAAGCTTATATAAAAAAAATTGGAAGAATTTACAAACATCCAATCTACTGTTGTGATGTTATTTGAATACAGGCCCACCTCATAGCCCTTTCCATGCAATTTCCTCATTTTGCAATGCTCTAAAACAAGATCTTACTTCTCTATGTCATTTAGTTTCCTGTTCAAACGTTACCTCCTTAGACAAACATTCCCTGGAGAGCTTATTTATAACATTCCCCTTAACATGCTTTAATTTTCTTCAAATATTTTTCACTATCTGGCATTATGTTATTTGTTTATTTGTATGCTTACTGATTGTCTCCTCATAAGAAAGAAATGTCTCTGATGACAGGACAATCTTTTTATCATTTTTATATCTACCATTCCTAATACCTAGTAGACGTTCAATAAATATTTGTTAAATGAATAAATCAATGATATTTATAGATTTACTAATTCTAAAAATTCATTTAAATTTCTCTCTGATTTGAGATTTTTATATGCATTATTTTTATTTATATATCTTATTATATAAAATATAATACTTTTGTTTCTTTTTAAAATAATTCCTCGAAAAGAATTTTATCATTAAAAAGGCACTAACATGGCCTCATTCTGAACATATTTTCAAGCACTGTTACACACTGGAGCTTCAAATGATTTTCTAGATTGCTGAATTAGAATAAAATATTGTCAAATGCAATATTGGACTATTAGATTGGTGCAAAAGTAATTGTGGTTTTCACCATTAGTTTAATGGCAAAAGTTAAATAATGGCAAAAATTGCAATTACTTTTGCACCAACCTGACACTATTGTTAATTATACATTTACATTCCTGCCCATAGCAAGACCACATTTTGCTAAACAGAAATGAGAGTATAACTCAGTAGTGGATATCCTTCAAAAAATGACATTGGAGTCTGCAGTAAAGTAAGACTTTTCTTTACCCATGGAATATGAAAGATGAGAGTGCTTTTTCTTTTTCTTCCTCAATTTTATCATCCTCCTTCTCCTTGCTGCCCTTATTCCTCTTTCTCCTTCTATTCTTTCTTTTTCTATTCTTCTCCTTCCCATTTCTTCCTTTCTTCTCTTCTTTCTCTAATCCTTTTGTGAAAAAATCCCACTGGGTGGAAGTATGGAGCTAGTTTTATCAGAAAACAGCAATAGAAAATAACAGTTAAAAATAGTGTTGCTGTTTCAAGATATCAATGCTTCTATTCTTAGAAAGTTTTTTTTTTTTGTATTTTTAGAACTTCTACAAATTGAAAAGAGATGAAAAATGGCATCAGGCGGTATATATATGTGACAGGTTGGCAAGACTTGTCTAGACAGTACTGTTAATACTTTATTTTATTTTAAATGTGTAGTTTACAATAAAAGGTGAAAAAAGTACTGTAGAATTAACTGTTTTGATGGCATATTTCCTTAGCTTATTTATTAATTTCCTAGTCACATAAATTATACAATTTCAGCTTTTCCTTTATCTGGATTTGTGAAAAGCGATAATGGATTAGGGAAATAAGATATCTCAGAGAAGTTAGAAACTGGATAGTGCTAAAATAAAAAAATATGATATATGGCTTTAAGTTTGTGCCTTAAGCAGACAATCATATTTATCTCAGAAAAAAATCATAAGTGTGTTACAGAGAAGAGGATTATAGTGTCATTTCTATTTTCATATAGTAAAATGCATCTTAAAAAACAATACAAATGGCATAGCAATAAAATATAAACTTATTCATGTAAATGTCTATTAACTGGGACTCTTGCATATAATTAAGTGATAATCAGGTAGATGTCAGAATGAACATACAGGTTTAAATTATTTTTGTAAGAAAGCAAATGTAGATTTCATTCAATAAATTCCAGAGGCAGGTACTACCAAGAGAAGCTTGCCAGTTGATATTAGTTACTGTGATGGTATGAATGTAGACAAGCCGTCTTAATGGTTTCAGAGGTGGGAATAAACACCTTAAATTTGCTATAGATGTGAAAAACAAGTCACCATTTGCTCCGATTTATTCGGTGTGATGGAAGAGTAATTTGCTTTAATCCTTTGCAACAGCATCTCTAGGCTCCAAAAAGGGGAGATAGGGGATCACAGATAAGAAGTATGCAGAAGAGAACTCCAAACTGCAGCCAGAATGATCTTTGAAAATACAAAATGACAAGTTAATGGGTGTAGCACACCAACATGGCACATGTATACATATGTGACAAACCTGCACGTTGTGCACATGTACCCTAAACCTATAATAATAATAAAATTTAAAAAAAGAAAATACAAATTTAATAATGTCACCACTTTGAATAAAACTCTTTATTGCTTTCAAGTTAAAAACCAAAATCTTTATCATGATTTATATAAATCTTTTTGGTCTCAAGACCTCTACCCCTTCTTTTCTAGGCTCTAATGCTGCACTTCTTTCATTGGCCCAAATGATCTATGTCTCCATTAGCTCCTCCTGCTTGCTGGAAAACAGGGAAGATCCCTGTTCACTGGCCCACTTAAGACCATTCTTTCTTCAGATTTTAAGTCTTACTTCCTCAGGGAACTTTTCTCTGTCTGGACCTTCAGACCAATTCAGGTTCCCAGTTACAAGCCCTCAAGGCATACTGTACATTGCCTTTAATATACGATTATTTGATTAATGTGTTTTTATCCAACTTGACTGCAAGCTCCACGAGGGCAGGACTGGGTCAGATGTTGGTCACCATTGAATTCACAGCTCTAATATTTTGCCTAAGACATCATTCCCTTTCTCATCCCTTCATTACATCCTGTTTTCAGATACTGATTTTTGAGGTTCTCTTTGTACTGTCAACCTCTAGCCACACCAGTTCTTCCCCTTCTGTATACAACAAGAGACTGGGTGTGTGCATCAGAATCTAAGAGGCACTGTACAACTAAGAAAAAAAGGTGGGATTTGAAAGGAATTTTGGTAACAATGCATGCAAAAGGCTGTAGTTTTTCATATACTTTCTTAGTTCAACTCATGAGAAGACAGGGAAAAGATGTAGGAGAAGATCCCATTTCAAACTGAGAAAATCAGAGCATTTGAAAACTTGCAAACCACATTTAGAACTGTGTGTGATAATTGACTTTCAGGCTGAATTTATAGTAGTTGCTGATTTTTAAGTAAATGCAAAGAGACTACATGTTAAGATTGGTATAAAACAGAGAAACTCTTTCTCCATAATTAATATTCAATACTTTTTCTTGGTTCAGTAATAAGGCCACCATCTGAAATAAAAATGAGACCCATGACAGAGTAGTGGTCCCTTAAATGTGGGGGAAAATGTCTTCTGGTTTAATTACTAGGGCCTTCAATTATTATTCCTTCAGATGAAAATACCTTCCTCATCAATTTCTTCAAAGTCTCTAATAAAAGTAAATCGATTATAAATGCTTTTTACCTCCAAATGTGAGAACTTTATGCAATGAGAAATTATTTCTTTTTTCTTTTAACAGCTTGCAAACTGCAGGTAATCATCACTCCTTATTGGCAGGTAAGAAAATAATACTTGTATTGTGAATACATGATATCAAGGTACATAGGTGATTTGTTCCATTTGGATTGTCTAGTGTGTGTGTGTGTATGTGTGTGTGTGTGTGGGTGGGTGGGTATGGGTGTGATAGGTAGGTACATATGGGCATTTTTCTAGTGAGATAATGCATAACTTACCAAATGCCTATAACCTTCTCCCCTGCAACCACTTCCCCTACCATACCAATAACCAGACATAGCCTTATCTGAATAGTCAGGGACAGAAAACTAAGGGAATCCAATAAATGAGGGGGGAAGATAAAAAGAATAATTAGAAAGACAGAAAAGTTGAGAATGCTGTGCAGTATGGTTACACATTCCCTCCCAAAGTCATTTTCATTACTGCCTATGAAATCTGAGATTTAGTCTATATTTTCTAACATTGCTATATTTGGATATTGATACAGTATGTTTTAGTAGAATGAACCAAGAAGCAGTTATATAAACTGAGAAAATAAGGAGGAAGTACAGCTGTGGACTGACATCAGGGTGGGAATAGAAAAATGTTCTGGACTTAGAAAAAGCTACAGATGGAATACCAATGATGGCTTGGACATGAGATATAGCTCACAGACTACCAATTTATGATGAAAACCACAGCTGTACTGAAAAGTTACTACAGTGATGCAATATATTATATATGGATAGCATTTTAAATTTTAGAAAAAAGTGAGAGTATAATTTCATATAATTGTCTAGAGCTATATTTACATTTCCCAAAAATTTATTCTAAGCCCATGAACAAAATGTGTGTGAATTTAACAGAAAATTATATTTGTTGACATTAAATTTTTTCCCCTTAAAACCAGCAAAGATCTTGATTCTACTTAGGGAGAGGTGAATAAATAGTTTCTGTTTTGCATATAGACTTAAATATATGTGTGAAAAATAAGGTTGAAATGTTCACTTTAGTTACTGTAAAATAAGGATTATTTATAGTAAAGTTTATTAAGTCTTTAAACACATTTTGTTGACACTTGTCAATATTTCTTGATGTGAAGGTTTTATGAATTGTTCTCAAAAATAAGGTCCAATGGACTTGTTTAGGATTAGGAAGCAGCGGTGGTAAAATAAGTTACAGCTCTAAGGAGATCTCAAACATGAAATTATGGAAAATCTGGCATTAGAAGGTAATCGCTTGAGCTAACTCCAACCCCAAACATGAAATTACAGATTAATAACAGCGAATTATACTGATAAAATATTAACTGGAAATTCATTTATCAGTCCAAGTAAGATTGAGATGCTAGACAGGTAAAAGCAAAGTAATCAAAGTAATTAAACATAATATGGTAGAAACGTCACGTGATCTTGTTGAGAACCCACAATAAAATAACCATATATTACATTATGCTGTATTAGTCCATTTTCATACTGCTGTGAAGAAATATCAGAGGCTGGGTAATTTATAAAGAAAAAGAGGTTTAATTAACTTACAGTTCTACATGTCTGGGAAGGCCTCATAATCATGGTGGAAGGCAAAGGAGGAGCAAAGGCACATCTTATATGGCAACAGGCAAGAGAGTGTGTGCAGGCGAACTGCCCTTTTTAAAAACCATCAGATCTCATGAGATTTATTCACTATCATGAGAACAGCACAGGGAATATACGCTCCCATGATTCAATTACCTCCCACTGGGTCCCTCCCACCACACGTGGGGATTATGGGAGCTACAATTCAAGATGAGATTTGGGTGGGGACACAGCCAAATCATATCATATGCCTTATGAGGCTTGAGTACAAGCAAAGGAACTACGAATATTATATTATTGTATGGTAGCCCAGAGTGTGGGCTCCAGATTCTGGATACTTTTTTTTTTTTTTTTTTTTTTTTGAGACGGAGTCTCGCTCTGTCGCCCAGGTTGGAGTGCAGTGGCGCAATCTCGGCTCACTGCAAGCTCCGCCTCCCGGGTTCATGCCATTCTCCTGCCTCAGCATCTCCGAGTAGCTGGGACTACAGGTGTCTGCCACCACGCCCTGCTAATTTTTTGTATTTTTAGTAGAGACAGGGTTTCACCGTGGTCTCGATCTCCTGACCTCGTGATCCGCCCGCCTCGGCCTCCCAAAGTGCTGGGATTACAAGCGTGAGCCACTGCGCCCGGCCGGATTGTTCATTTTTTAAAATATTGAATTGTGAGATTTTCTTATATATTTTATATATTAATCTCTTGTCAGATTTATGGTTTGAAAATATTTTCTCTCAATCTGTAGACTACCTTTTCATTTTATTGTTCCCCTTGCTGTACATAAACTTTTCAGTTTTATGTAGACCCTCTTGTTTACTTTTGCTTTTGTTGCCTGAGCTTTGGTGTGATATCCAAAATATCATTGCCAAGGCTAATGTCAAGGAGCTTTCCCTCTATGTTTTCTTTGTGGAGTTTTATGGTTTTAGGTTTCTTGTCTAGGTCATTTATTCATATTGAATTTTTGTGTGTGGCATAAGATACCATACGCAAGTGTCCAGTTTCTGTGTTTTGCATGTGTGTATCTAATTTTCACAACACTTATTGAAGACATTATCCTCCCCCCTGTGTTTTCTTAGTGGGCTTGTTAGCAAATAATCCCTCTGTTAAGAACATATCCAAAGGAAGTGAAATGAGAACCTCATATAGATATATCTGTGTTTCCATTTTCATTGCAGCAGCATTATTCACAGTAGCGAAGATGTGGAAACAACCTAAGTGCCCACTGACAGACGAATGGATAACACACACACACACACACACACACACACGCACAATGGAATATTATTCAGTTTTTAAAAAAGAGATATAGTCATCCCTTGATATCTGCAGGGGATTGGTTCCAGCATGCCTTGGAGATATCAAAATCTGTGGTTGCTTAAGTCCCTTAAATAAAGTGGCATAGTATTTGCATATAATCTAAGCACATCTTCCCATATACTTTAAATCATCTCTAGCTTACTTATAGTACCTAATACAATGTAAATGCCACATAAATAGTTGTTATACTATGTTGTTTTTTATTTATGTTACTTTATTATTAATTTTTATTTATTTATTTAATATCTATTATCTGTAGTTTATTGAATCTGCATGTGCAGAACCCACAGAAATGGAGGACTGACTCTACTTCCATTTTTGACAACATGGATGAAGCTAGAGGACATTATGCTAAGTGAAATAAGCAATATACAGAAAGAAAAATATTCTATGACCTTTCTTATATGCAGAATCCTACAATATAAAGTTGAATAAATAGAAACAGAGAGCCACCGTGCCCGGCCGATGGTCTAAGTTTCTTTCAACCTTATAGTTTATAGTTATATTAGGAGGGAGCTAGTTTTATTTTATAATTAATATTGTATGAACAACTCAATCATCTGTGCGATAAAGTCCTATAAAGTAGGACTTAAATACATAAATAAAATAGTTAAATATATATGGAATGATTGTATAGTATTTGGTAAATTGCATCATGAATTAAATTGTCTTTTCTAAAACATGAAGATGACCCATTAGTTTCAAGGGATGGTGACTTATTTCCAGGAAGAAAAAGAAATACATCAATTGCCTAATGTCAAATTAAAAAGATATAATTCCCACCCTTTCTCTTGACCCATCTCTGTTTCCTTGGAAAAGAAGTAAATCTCAAATTTAAGTGGAAAAAGTGTTTAGCTTTGGAAGAAAAGAATGCCTGATTATATGCTTCCATGACCCTTCTGATTTAAGAATTATTATGGAAAAAACAGTCTCAACCAAAGCCTCTGTGTTCTAGGTTTGTGACCTTCTGCAAGTCACTAACTCTTTAAATCTTAATTTCTTTATCAGCATAATGGGGATAATAATAGTGCAAACTTCACTAGGTGTTTAGAAGAATTAAATTAAATGAGATAATCCATGTACACCACATAGAACAGTAGCTAGCATATGGTCAGGGTTCTATAAATGTTTATTTAAAAGCCCAAACAAAAACAGATGGCTTCTGTCATCAGAATGGATAACATTTAAGCAAAGTTTCAGGAAAGAAAACTGGATTTAATCAGGAGAGCTATTATGGGATTTATTTATATTTTATCTCAGCACACTGCTTTACTCCTTCCAGTTGCACAACCTGTCCTCTGGCTAGAGGTGTAGAGAAAGGATTGTCAAATGGGAACTTTCAGACATATATAAACATGTCACCTTACCTATGCCCCTTGGGACCAGAGATGCATCTGCTTAGCGGACTGGCAGAAGACATAGGGAATCATATGTAATATATACTTATCATAATGTATTACTGGCTTTCTATGCACATATTTGGAACCTCACAGGTCACTTTAGAGATTATAATCTTGATATAAATGATAGACTCTGTCATTTCATTCTTAATGCTTAAAATGCATCCAAGATAAATCTAACATAAAGTAGTAAAAACTTTAGTTTCACTGCTGACACTGAAAATATAAAAGTATGAATAAGTCATATCTTGGATGCCTGTATATATTAAATTTTATCTTTAAATTCCTCCAACAGCCTTTTTTTGGACTGATGGAGCAATCATACGCTGAGTTTTGAATTTATAGCTTGGGTGAAGTTGAAGGTGCAGTGCTTTATATTAAGAGGCTAGATCAATAATTCTTGCACTGATTTTTAACTTGAGACAAAACGAAGAGTTTTTGAGAATGAGATAATGCTTACCTCAGTAAAGAGTTGTGATACCTAAATGACATATTTCCATTTTCTAAAAATTTTGATGTATTTCTAAAAATGAGAACAGGATACAATAATTCTAGAATAGCAATATATGTTTCCTTGTGGTTGTCTTATTTTGGCTTTCATTTCCCACTTTTTTTGGGTGTTGTAGATCTAGCTAATAATAGACATTGAAATATATTGCATAATTTCAGTATAGAGAAAGCCACCAAAATTTATAAGTGTCTTGAGGGATGTCTTTCTTTTTATACCTTAGTGTAAAAGCAAGCATGCATTTCCTCCCACAATGAAAACTGAGTTGTGTGAAAGAAGGAAACTTCCATCTATAGAATTTCTGTCTTTTTCTTTATCTCCACATTCAATACTCAAATTCAGGTTCTCAGGATTGCTCACCAGCTTTCTAACTGGTTATCTGTTTTCTCATCTTTTTTTTCTCTCTCCCATCCTTTATGTTAAAATCATTACCCCTAAATCTTCCCCACTGACATATATGCACCTATTTTCAGTGTGTGCCTGGTAAAATGGCACTAATCCCATAAGAAAAAGCAGAGGGACAATTTTCTTATTTTTGTTAATTTCTGTTGCTACCAAAACCAGAATTAATTTATTTCTCACATGAATCTTTTGCTACTAAAATACTTTCCTTAAATTTAGTATGTGTCATATGATTTTACCACTTTAAAAATGCATGTGTTGGTTCATATTGTTAAATTGGGTGCTCTCTGAGGCTTGGGACTGTATTTATTTTTTATATAGTCAACAAATCTCCCATGATTTTGTTTCTTTGTAGGTGAATTGGGGTTGAGGTAGCAGAGATGAAGAGAAGTAAACAATTCCTAATATATATTAAAGGCAAAATTTTGGGGAAATGATAATGAGTGAAATGTCAGATGGAAGAAATAAGTCAACAAAACAAATTCTTTGTTTTTGGTGTGGACAATTGGAACTATTTAGCAAGTGATATGGTTAGGCTTTGTGTCCCCACCCAAATCTCATCTTGAATTTTAATCCGCGTAATCCCCATGTGTTGAGGGAAAGACCTGGTGGACGGTGACTGGATGATGGGGCGGTGTCCCCCATGCTGTTCTCATAATAGAGAACGAGTTCTCTCAAGATCTGATGGTTTTATAAGTGTCTGACAGTTCCTCCTTCTCACACTCACTCTCTCTTACCTGCCACCATGTAAGACATGCCTCTTCCCCTTCTGCCATTATTATAAGTTTCCTGAGGCCTCCCTAGCTATGCAGAACTGTGAGTCAATTAAACCTCTTTTCATTATAAACTATCCAGTCTTGGACAGTTCTTTATAGCAGTGTGAGAATGGAGTAATAAAATGAGATATGGAAACATAAGGGATTCTGTGCGTGTGTGTGTGTGTGTGTGTGTGATGAATCAAGGGTACTGCTTGGAGTATCTCAAGGGAGAAGTTAATCAAAAATAAAATGTACATTTGGGAGTCATTAAAATGGACTTAATATTTAAGAACCATTATGTGAGAAAACATTTTGAGTGGTCTATTTTCAAGGCATGATAAATCTAAGCACTGGCAGCCAGCCTGCAAATGTAACAAACCGCATGGCTCATGCACCTAGAAGGTCACAATAATCGAAGAGAATTTAGAGGAGGGGTCAGCCCATAAAAGGGTTTTGTTATTGGGAAATCAAAACTTAAGTGGGGAAGGGAATGGGGTATAACCTTACAAGGGAGATAATGAAACTTAGGCGGTGTCCGGGAAGATTGTAACTACATAGTAGTCGACCAATGAGGAACTGGAGGAGGGACTTGCATGCTGGGAGATAAATGACCTGTTGTGACTTCCCGGGATGTGCCTGCTCATCAGATACCTGATCTTGCAAGACCGTTATTAAAAAGCCTCACTTTTGCCGTTTTTAGTGCCTCTGGTCCATTCTTTGGATCTGGACAAATGAGCGTGTTTCTCACAATTGGAATGGCTGAGATAAAGTAGGAAGCGAGTACATATATAGAAGGAAAAAAAAGCTGTCTAGAAATAATCTTTGAAATCCTTCAACATGAAGGGCCAGGAGCGGTGGCTCACGCCTGTAATCCCAGCACTTTGGGAGGCCTAGGTGGGTGGATCACCTGAGGTCAAGAGTTCGAGAAGTCCTTCAACAATAAAAAGGTAGAGAAGGAACAACAACAATAAAAAAGATAAAAAAGAAGCAGCCAATGAAAGGAGAAAAGCCAGAAGTGTGATAGATTTATTATTGGGTCCACCATACTTCTCCCTGTCTTAAAAAGTATGCATCCCTGCCCATTGCCAGGTAAGTTGCAGAAAATACTTTGACATCTCACTGACTTTGGGCTCAGTCATGTTATTTGACTAATGGAGAATCTGCAGACATGAGGCACACCATATCCCAGCAGATTTAGAAGCACTACAAATTTCTACCGAAGTTTTTGTTCTGGAGCCCCCTGCCAAAAGAAGGGTATGTCCCAGAGAGAAGCTGCTCCTTTAACCTGAGGCCCTGTAAGTGTGAAACCAGTGCATAATTTGGAGCAAAGCCATGCCAAGCAAGGTACAGAAACTTTGTAACTAGACATGAGGCACAGAAAACATGTAATTAGAGTCAGAAGTAGTTGTTAGTTTCCTTAAGTCAACAAGACTTTGCAGTTGTTTGTAATATAGCAAACCCCAGCAAAAGCAGAATAATACACAAAGCAAAGAGAGAATTTCAAAAAGTGGGAGTGAGGCTGGGCCGAGTAGCTCATGCCTGTAATCCTAGCACTTTGGGAGGCCAAGGCAGGTGGATCACCTGAGGTCAGAAGTTCGAGACCAGCCTAACCAACATGGCAAAACCCCGTCTCTACTAAAAATACAAAAATTAGCTGGGCGTGGTGGCACCTGCCTGTAATACCAGCTACTCTGGAGGCTGAGGTAGGATAATTGCTTGAACCCAGGAGGTGGAGGTTGCAGTGAGCCGAGATCACACCACTGTACTCCAACCTGGGTGACAGAGTGAGACTCCATCTCAAAAAAAAAAAAAAACCCAAAAACAAACGAACAAAAAAACACAACAACAACAAATAACATAGCATCCAAAACACTGTGTTCTATTAATTCTTTGATGATTTTTTTTTTTTTTTTTGAGACAAAGTCTTGCTCTGTCACCGAGGCTGGAGTGCAGTGGCACAATCTCAGCTCACTGCAACCTCTGCCTCCCAGGTTCAAGCAATTCTCCTGCTTCAGCCTCCCAATTAGCTGGGATTACAGGTGCACACCACCTCGCCTGGCTAATTTTTGTATTTTTAGTAGACACAAGATTTCACCATGTTGGCCAGGCTGGTCTCAAACTCCTGACCTCAGGTGATCCACCTGCCTCAGCATCCCAAAGTGTTGGGATTACAGGCATGAGTCACTGTGCCCAGCCTATATCTGTTTTTAATAGATGATTTTTCTGAAAATACTCTCATGGAAAATTAGCCTCCCCCTTACTTAACTAGAAAGCTTAAAATTCAAATACTAATTTCTATAATCACCAATCATCACATCTACAGCATTTATTTTTAACATCCTATGAAACAGCAATTTCCCAGGCCATTTAATTTTACTAAATTTTACAGGTATGTAATTCTTTTTTTTTTTTTTTTTTTGGAGATGGAGTCTTGCTCTGTCGTCCAGGCTGGAGTGCAGTGGCGCAATCTTGGCTCACTGCAAGCTCCGCCTCCCAGGTTCACGCCATTCTCCTGCCTCAGCCTCTCCGAGTAGCTGGGACTACAGGTGCCCGCCACCACGCCTGGCTAATTTTTTTGTATTTTTAGTAGAGACGGGGTTTCACCGTGGTCTCGATCTCCTGACCTCGTGATCCGCCCGCCTTGGCCTCCCAAAGTGCTGGGATTACAAGCGTGAGCCACCGCGCCCGGCCCAAATTTTACAGGTATGTAATTCTTATTAACTTCTGTATCTTTTCTTTAGGCTGGGTACAGTGGCTCACACCTGTAATCCCAGCACTTTGGGAGGCTGAGGTGGGTGGATCACCTAAGGTCAGGAGTTTGAGAACAGCCTGACCAATATGGTGAAAACCTGTCACTACTAAAAATACAAAAATTGGCCAGGTGTGGTGGCAGGCACCTATAATCCCAGCTACTCGGGAGGCTGAGGCAGGAAAGTCGCTTGAACCCACGAGGTGGAGGTTGCAGTGAGCCGGCATCTCACCTCTGCACTCCAGCCTGGGCAACAGAGCCAGATCCATCTCAAAAACAAAAACAAAAACAAAAAACAAAAAAAATATGAAAGGGGTTTGTCAAAGATCAGATGGTTGTAGATGTGTGGCGTTATTTCTGAGGCCTCTGTTCTGTTCCATTGGTCTATATATCTGTTTTGGTACCAGTACCATGCTGTTTTGGTTACCGTAGCCTTGTAGTATAGTTTGAAGTCAGGTAGTGAGACACCTCCAGCTTTGTTCTTTTCTGTTAGGATTGTCTTGGCCATATGGGCTGTTTTTTGGTTCCATATGAAATTTAAAGTAGATTTTTCTAATTCTGTGAAGAAAGTCAATGGTAGCTTGATGGGGATAACACTGAATCTATAAATTACTTTGGGAACTATGGCCATTTTCACAGTATTGATTCTTCCTACCCATGAGCATGGAATGTTTTTCCATTTGTTTGTGTCCTCTCTTATTTCCTTGAGCAGTCGTTTGTAGTTTTCCTTGAAGAGGTCCTTCACATCCCTTGTAAATTGTATTCCTAGATATTTTATTCTCTTTGTAGCAATTGTGAATGGGAGTTCACTCATGATTTGGCTGTCTGTTTGTCTGTTATTGGTGTATAGGAATGCTTGTGATTTTTGCACATTGATTTTGTATCCTGAGACTTTGCTGAAGTTGCTTATCAGCTTAAGGAGATTTTGGGCTGAGACGATGGGATTAGCCACGTGCAGAAAACTGAAACTGGATCCCTTTCTTAACTTGAAACAAAAATTAACTCAAGATGGATTAAAGACTTTAAACATAAGACCCAAAACCATAAAAACCCTAGAAGAAAACCTCAGCAATACCATTCAGGACATAGGCATGGGCAAAGACTTCATGACTAAAACACCAAAAGCAATGGCAACAAAAGCCAAAATTGACAAATGGGATCTAAATCAACTAAAGAGCTTCTGCACAGCAAAAGAAACTTATCAGCAGAATGAACAGGCAACCTACAGAATGGGAGAAAATTTTGCAGCCTATCCATATGACAGAGGGATAATATCCAGAATGTACAAGGAACTTTAATAGATTTACAAGAAAAAAAACAAACAACCCCATCAAAAAGTGGGCAAAGGATATGAATAGACACTTCTCAAAAGACATTTATTTGGTCAACGAACATATGAAAAAAAGCTCATCATCACTGGTGATTACAGAAATGCATATCAAAACCACAATTAGATACCATCTCATGCCAGTTAGAATGGTGATCATTAAAAAGTCAGGAAACAACTAATGATGGAGAGGATGTGGAGAAATAGAAACACTTTTACACTGTTGGTGGGAATGTAAATTAGTTCAACCACTGTGGAAGACAGTGCGGCAATTCCTCAAGGATCTAGAACCAGAAATACCATTTGACCCAGCAATCCCATTAGTGGGTATATACCCGAAATATTATAAATCATTCTACTATAAAGACACATGCACATGTATGTTTTTTGCAACACTATTCACAATAGCAAAGACTTGGAACCAACCCAAATGCCCATCAGTGATAGACTGGATAAAGAAAATGTGGCACATAGATACCATGGACTACTATGTAGCCATAAAAAGGATGAGTTCATGTCCTTTGCAGGGACATGGACGAAGCTGGAAACCATCATTCTCAGCAAACTAACACAGGACCAGAAAACCAAGCACCGCATGTTCTCCCTTATAAGTGGGAGCTTAACGATGAGAACACATGGACACAGGGAAGGGAACATCACACACTGGCGCCTGTTGGGGGTTGGGGACTAGGGGAGGGATAGCATTAGGAGAAATACCTAATGTAGATGATGGGTTGATGGGTGCAGCAAACCACCATGGCATGTGTATATCCATGTGACAATCTGCATGTTCTTCACATGTATCCCAGAACTTAAATTATAACAATAAAAAAATTAATTAAAAAAACCCCAAAAGGCAGAATGGTCATTTAAGTCACTCATTCACAGCTGTGTGTAAGATAGGTATAGAAAGATGTCCATTAGAGTTACATCCTGAAGGTTGTTGTGAACTTGCAGTTCAAAGCTAGGGTGTTTAAGAGTAAACAGAAAGTGAGAAAGTAGACACAGTAAATGTAAACATATTTACAGACAGTTTTATGGCAGTGATTCTAACAAATAAATTGGTAGCTGGAGGTTGATATATGTCAATAAATGTTTGTTTGAAGACAGGAAACAGCATATCTCCTGAAAGTAATGATTAATGTAAAGAGAAATTAGCAATACAGGAGAAGGAGAGAAGACAACCTAAGAAGCACAGTTTCAAGAAAGAAATCGTGTGCTTCAAGGCCTAGATTAAAGAATTGGCTTTTGATAAAAGAAGGGACCCTGTAACAAGGGGAGAGAAAGTCAAAGTAATGGTGCAGGTAGGCATGTAGATTCGGTGATGGAAAGATGGGGAAGTTCTTGTCTGAAGGCTATTTTTTTCTGAAAGAGGTATAAAGTGAATTTATTCAGAGTAGGCCAATTAAAGGAATGTAGAGGATCTGAGGAGACAAAAGCACAAAATTGCTATTTCCAGAGTGAGGAAGCAAACTTGCTAGGGAAAGAGGGTTTGAAGTATGAGCAGCTTTGAAAATTTCTTTGAGGTCTAGGATCATGAAATTTAAAGTGAAACTAGTCATCCCAGGTACATGTCATTTGCAAGCAACTTTTGGCTTCTTGAGTATATTTGGCCTCAACCAGACTTGGAGTTTTGCTACACATGTATGTCAGCAGGAGAGAAGAATGAAGAGTAGAGGATATCTTCCAGGAGAGACTGTAATCATGGAACAGGAAATATAAGCTTAATGAGGAATGAAAGGAAGAGAGAATGAGGAATAGAACACAGAATTGAAGAGGAGTGAAAGAATTGAAGGTCTCAATGAATAATTAATGCCTGGGTATTTAGACATATGCTGCTGGACATTAAATGAATAATTAGTAATGAAGGGGAACTACTGCTATACTGGAAGGTAATGGTGTTAGACAAGAATTATCATGGGGCCAGGTAATGTTTTCTTGGACACCAAGTAGGATGTGACTCATTGTGATAAAACACTGTTTTGTTTTGTTTTGAGATGGAGTTTCGCTCTCGTCACTCAGGCTGGAGTGCAATGGTGCCATCTCTGCTCCCTGTAACTTCCACCTCCCAGATTCAAGCGATTCTCCTGCCTTAGCCTCCCAAGTAGCTGGGATTACAGGCATGCACCACCACACCTGGCTAATTTTGTATTTTTAGTAGAGATGGGGTTTTACCATGTTGGTCAGGCTTGTCTTGAATTCCTAACCTCAGGTGATCTGCCCGCCTTGGCCTCCCAAAGTACTGGGATGACAAGCATGAGCCACTGCACCCAGCAAAACACTTTTCTTTTTTTTCCTTAAATCTGTATTCCACTGCCAAAGTGGAGAGAATGCTGGTAGTGGCAGGAGGAATTCAGTTTCCAGAAAAAAGTACAGAGGGAGTATTTCAGATTAAAGAAAAAGTGTACTGTACATTTACAAAAGAAGCCAAAGGTAATTTTGGAAATCATACTGAAGGGGATCAAGAACTTTATTTGAATTCAACTGAAAAAAGATTTAGTACCAAAGTTGGTAGTTTGAGCATTTATGCAATCAAATTCTAAGGGGAAATCTGCAGAAGAGACATGACTAAATTGCTACAACTTTGTAAAGAGTGATAAGAATATCTTCAAAAAACGTTGCTTAGCTCAAATTTTATAATTTCTCAAAAATAAATGAGTATGAATGAGAGAATGGAATATAGAGAAACACTTTCTGAAAACCTTGAACCATTATATATTAATTTTTAAAAAGCCAATAATCAGAAGCCAGCTGAATCCACAAACACAAAAATGGACTTTTGGAATCTAATTCATATGATACTTTCCTCTTTTTCTCTCCTGTAAGTACTATCAGAGTGGCCTCCTCTGCCTCTCATGAGTAATCTCAAGATCAAAGTTAAATAGAAAGCAACTTCCCAAGATGCACTATTATAAAATTAAGATATTTAACATCCCCATCGATATTTTCTTAATTTTTTTTGTACTTTTTTTGGTTTTAGCAAATGTAAAATTATTTTATGCGTTTTATAAGTCTACTCATGATCTTTTTGCTCTTAACATATTTTTCTCTATAGGCCTTGGATTCCTCAACCACGATCTCTTCTATTAAGATTTTCAAAAATTAATGCTAATATATTTTCAAAAGTCGTATTTGGTATTGGAGCCACAGCTACTGTTCACATTTGTGTAGGAGAGGAATGAGGATACAAGCTAGGTAAAATACAGTGTACACACTTAAGTTTGAATTTCAGATAAACAACAAATAATTTTTGTGTAAGTATATTCCAGGCAACATTTAAGATTCAAATTTTATCTGAAATCCAAATTAAACTGCATGTCTATATTTTTATTTGCCAACTGTGACAACCTTCAATAGGAGAGACTGTCAGCAACTTGTTCCTTTTATTCATTATCCCAGTACTGCCTTAGGTTATATGACTAGGACACCCCAAAGCTACTAAATGTTAAGGAATGAGCATTATGGTCATTTCAGGAATAGACTGACATACTGCTAAAGGGACAACAAAAGAAAAATTTCAGAGAAGGGGCTAGATCAATAGGTTGTAGCATGTGAAGAGCCTGGGCTCTGATGTCAGTTAGACCTGGATGAGAATCACTGCTCCGAATCCTACTCTCTTTGCATCCCTAGGCATATTCCAGTTCCTCTGAGTCATTCTCATCACCATGTAAAATGGCGACAATAATAATTACTTTTATTTTTTATTGGACGAAATATAGTAATATATATATAAAAATGCTTAGGACAGTGCCTGGCACAATGTGTATCACTGGCTGTTACCCAGTGATGGCATTCAAATGACAACTTGACAAATTCCTCATGAGATGGAAACAGAACAGCAATATGTTCCCCAAGAATCAGAAAGTTAGTTGTCAATGCTGTTTGTACAGTATATTTCTTTTAAAAATGTGTCATATTTCAGATTTAAAATCACAGCTACATGTAACCATTACTGTCTTTAATAATATTCTCTCAGGTACAAAGGATGGTAAATAAATATATCATTTATGTGTATATGTGTATCATATATGTCATATATGTATCTATATACATATATAATCACAAAGCTATGTTTTAGAACGAATAAAATTCAGTAAATTTGTAATGTATGAATTCTTTACATTTATATTTTAATGTCATCTTTATTAGACTCATAGCTATCAACTTGATAAGAAACTCATAGTGTATCTAAATGATGCTAACTGGACGTGGAAAGGTAATAAATTGGGCCCAACCTAATTTTTTCTATAGAAGTTTACTATTGTTGATGTTTATATAATCTCAAAAAAGATTATAAAGGGATTTGATTATGTAAACCCTAAGCATGGATCAAGTTTATTCAGCTAATTAAACTAAAGAGCTTCTGTACAGCAAAAGAAACTATCAGCAGAGTAAACAGGCAACCTATAGAATGGGAGAAAATATTTGCAAACTATGCATCCAACAAAGGTTTAATATCCAGAATCTATAAGGAACTTAAGAGGAAAAAAGCAAACAGCACTGTTAAAAAGTAGGCAAAAAGGGCATGAACAGATACTTTTCAAAAGAAGAGATGCATGCAGCCAAGAAGCTTATGAAAAAATGCTCAACATCACTAATCATTAAAGAAATGCAAATCAAGATTACAATAACATACCATTTCACAGCAGTCAGAATGGCTATTATTAAAAAGTCAAAAAATTACAGACATTGGCAAGGTTGCAGAGAAAAAGAAACACTTATATACTCCTGATGTGAATGTAAATTAGTTCAGCCACTAAGGAAAGCAGTTTGGAGATTTCTCAAAGAAATTAAAACAGAGTTACCATTTGACCCAGCAAGCCTATTACTGGGTATGTACCAAAGGAATATAAATCATTCCACCAAAAAAACACATGTATGTTCCCTGCAGCACTATTCATAATAGCAAAGACATGATAACAACCTAAATGTCCATCAGTGATAGACTAGATAAAGAAAATATGGCACATATACATCATGGAATACTATGCAGCCATAAAAAAGTGAAATCATGTCCTTTGTAGCGGCATATATGCAACTAGACGCCATTATATTGGGAAAATTAATGCAGAAACAGAAAACCAAACACCACATGTTCTCATTTATAAATGTGAGCTAAATGATGAGAACACATGGACACAAAGAGGGGAACAATGGACACCAGGGCCTACTTGAGGGTGGAGGGTGAGAGGAAGGTAAGGGTTGAAAAACTACCTATGGGGTTCTGTGCAACTACCTGGGTGATGAAGTGATTTGTACACCAAACCCCAGCAACACATAATTTACCCACGTAACAAACCTGTGTATATGCCCCTTGAACCTAAAATAAAAGTTGTAAAAGAAAAAAATAATGAATAAAATAATAAAGAGGCTAGTGTATTTAGCTAGATAAGTGAGAGTCACACAAATGTTTAAAATATGATTTTGCTCATATTCTTCTTAATTGTCATAATTTGGTTGACCTTCACATTATGTTTTGTTGTCAGGAACACAAATGGATAGGCTAAAATATACTATATTTTAAGTTATATGTAATACTTAACATGGTTGGATTGAAGAATAGTCTTGCTATTGAAGCAGTATTGATGGAAAAACTTTAGAAACTAGGAGCTGCATTAACATTTTAAAGAAAAATAATTATTCATATTTCTAAGGTAGTGTGCAATATTAGAACCACCTAATTAATAAGGGAAGAATGTCACTTCTCTATCCTGTAATATTTTGGCTGCATCTCAAATAATACTGAGCTTTTACATTGTCATTCGAAATGCTAATTCGTAGCTAATTGTTGTCATTTTACACTTAGTTCTATTTGGTACTATCAGAGGAATTATTTAAAAGTATTGAAATTCAAGATGCCTGGGGATTAAGTAGAGGAACTAATAATTTCAAGACTCAGTTGGATTTTGAAATTTCTGGCAGATATTATTTCTAAAAGATGCATTGCTTTAATTGGAGATTTTCATTTTAAATGATTTTATGGCAGATTTTGCCCTGCAGTTTATAAATTCTTAAAGGAGAACAAAATCTTCTGTTTTCTTGGAGGAAAAAAAAAAAAAACTTAATTGAATTAATGAACTATTGGATTCATCGGGTTACTTTGTTGTCATGGTAACTTAAGTTTTCAAAAATAAAGAAAATAAGATGTGTCATAGGTTTGAGTTTACTTTTATTATTAAAACTTTATCTTCCACAGCACTTAGGAATCCAATGTTCTTGTCTTTAATCTAGCATCTAATTCCATAGTATTTTTGGTAGACATTTTAATGAGATTTCTGTTTGCAGACACACAAACAGAAAATAAGAGAGAATATTTGCCCCGACTCGACTAAAAATATATCAAAGCAGTGGGACACAAAATATGCTTTTACCTTGTATTTCCTAAAAATTGTAACACTGTCCTTTGGTGCTGTTTCCTGAACAGATTATCCTTTAATTTTATAATAATCACATTTTTCTAGTGTTGAAAGGCACAGTTTTCTCAAGTCTTTACATTTGCTTATCTAGGACTCTTAGATACCTAATGGAAGATCATGACAGATTATTAAAAGGTGCTTGGCTAAGCTAATCTGTAGAATTAATTTTGGTTACAACGTTTTTATCATATTTCTTTAATTTTTTTCAATTGGAAACTTTAACTTCCTTTCTGAATTAACCAAAATGTCACCTCTTCATGAAGATACATGTCACGAATTATTCTGCACAATGCCTCACACTAACAAAGCATTCAAAAATATAAAATTTATGAAAATATCTTAAATATTCAAAACCCTCAAGATCTAATATTTAGTGATAATGAACAATAGGTCAAACTCTGTGTTAAATATCCAGGAGTACATTAATGAATAAATCAGTTCCTGCTCTCAAGAAGCTTATGGGCCAGGCGCAGTGACTCATGCCTGTAATCCCAGTACTTTGGGAGGCCAAGGCAGGCGGATCATGAGGTTAAGAGATGAAGACCGTCCTGGCCAATGTGGTGAAACCCTGTCTCTACTAAAAATACAAGAATTAGCTGGGTATGGTGGCATGTGCCTATAGTTCCAGCTACTCAGGAGGCTGAGGCAGAATTGCTTGAATCTGGGAGGCGGAGGTTGCAGTGAGCCAAGATCCCACCACTGCACTCTAGCCTGGTGACAGAGCAAGACTCTGTCAAAAAAAAAAAAAAAAAAAAAAAAAAAAAAAGTTTATGGCTAAAAGGGGAAAAAAGACAATCAAAAGAGCCATTAAAACACTGTGATTAGTGATATAGTATTCAACCTCAATGCATGATGGATGATTTCCCAGAGGGCACAATTTATAAGCTGAGTTCTAAAATGTAATCAGGAGAAAAGCAAATGGTGCTGGTGGAGGGGTGTTAGAAAAGGAAATCAAGATCTTTGGTGACAAGCTCGCAAGGTGCATTAGAAACTTGTCTCCACACATATTTAGAATCAATATCTTTTTTCTTTTTTTTTTTTTTGAGATGGAGTCTCACTCTGTCACCAGGCTGGAGTACAGTGGCACAATCGGCTCACTGCAACCTTCGCCTCCCAGGTTCAAGCGATTCTCCTGCCACAGCCTGCCAAGTAGCTGGGATTACAGGCATGCACCACCACTCTTGGCTAATTTTTGTATTTTTAGTACAGACAGCTTTTCACTGTTTTGGCCAGGATGGTCTCAGTCTCCTGCCCTTGTGATCCACCTGTGTTGGCCTCCCAATGTGCTGGGATTACAGGCATGAGTCACCCTGCTTGGCTTTAGGTTGTGATCAGCTTAAAATAATTGGTATAAGATAGTATTTGCAAGCCTCATGGTAACCTCAAACCAAAAAACATACAATGGATATACAAAAAATATGAAGCAAGAAACGAAATCATACTGCCATAGAAAACAACTTTCACTAAAAGGAAGACAGGAAGGAAATAAATAAAGAAGAGAATGCCGCAAAGCAACCAGAAAACAAATAATAAAATGGCGGGAGTAAGTCCTTACTTATCAATAATAACATTCAATGTAATGGACTAAACTCTCCAATCAAAAGACATAGGTGGCTGAATGGATGAAAACCAAGATCTATTGATTTGTTGCCTACTAGAAATACACTTCACCTATAAAGATGCACCTACATTGAAAATAAAGAGATGGAAGAAAATATTCCATGCCAATAGAAACCAAAAAAGACCAGGAGTAGCTATACTTATATCAGCCAAAATAGATTTCAAGACAAAAACTATAAGAAGAGACAAAGAAGATCACCATATAATGATAAATTAGTCAATTAATTAAAAAGATATAACAATTTAAAATATATATGGTATCCAATACTGGAGCACCCAGATATAAAAGCAAATTTTATTAGAGGTAAAGAGAGAGACAGATTCTAATACAATTATAGCTGGAGTCATCAATGCCCCACTTTCAGCTTTAAACATATCTTTCAGACAGAAAATCAACAAAGAAACATTGGACTTAATCAGAGAAATGCAAATTAAAACTACAATGAGACAACATCTCACTCCAGTTAAAATGGCTCCAAAAGACAGACAATAACAAATGCTGATGAGAATGTGGAGAAAAAGGAACACTTGTACACTGTTGGTAGGAGTGCAAATTAGTACAACCACCCTGAAAAACAGTTTGGAGGGTCCTCATAAAACTAAAAATAGAGCTACCAAACAATTCAGCAATTATACTGCTGGTGCATACCCAAAAGAAAGAAAACAAGTAGATCAAAGAGATATCTGCACTCCCAAGTTTGTTGCAGCTCTGTTCACAACAACCAAGATTTGGAAGCAATGTGTCTTCATTGACAGAAGAATGGATAAAGAAAATGTGGTACTTAGACACAATGGAGTAAATTCAGCCATAAAAAAATAAGATTCAGTCATTTGCAACAACATGGATGGAACTGGAGTTCATTATGTTAAGAGAAATAAGCCAGGCACAGAAAGACAAATGTCACATGTTTTCACTTATTTGTGGGATCTAAATATCAAAACAATGGAACCCATGGAGATAGAGAATAGAAAGATGGTAACAAGAGGGCTTGGAAAGGTAGTTGTGGGGTGTGGTGAGACAGAAGTGGAGATGGTTAATGGATACAAAAATAGAATGAACGAATAAGGCCTAGTGTTTGATAGCACAACAGGGACTAGGGTCAGTAATAATTTAATTGTAACATTTTAAAATAGCTAACAGAATATAATTTGATTGTAACACAAAGTATAAATACTTGAGGAGATGGATACCCCATTTTCCATGATGTGATGATTATGCATTACATACCTGTATAAAAATATCTTATGTGCCCCATAAATATATACACTGACCATGTACTCACAAAAATGAAAAAAAATTTAAAAAGTAAAATGAGTTGGTCATTCTTAGCAAAAGAGAAGAAAAGAGGAGGTATTGGAAGTTAGAAGAGAGGCAAACAATGAACAATGACACTGAAAAATGAGAGCTTGATGGCCAACCAAATGAAGTAGTTTATGTTGAATTCTACTAAATAACACCAAACAATCTCTTAATAAAGGAAACAAAATTTACTAGAACTTTCTTCATTGGGTAGCACACCACCTTAATATAGTCTTGGTATTGTTTTGGGAAGGAGAGGTCAGAAGTGGAATATTTATAAGTCATTGTTATATAAGATGAAGTTGTCAAAGATGAGTCTGGAAAGATAGGAAAATAGTTAGGTTTAGACAAAATTAGTGATATAATAGTTTAGATTTGGTGGACACAGAGAAATAAGGGTGACGAAGCAAGTCTTGATAAATAAACCCCTATGGGTGACAAGCAAGTTACTCTCTCAGGTGAACAGTCTATTGCCTCTAATAAATTGATCTTTGGAAATTTACATAAGCAAACAATGATTTATTGGTTTACATCTTTATTTTTTTCTTGGCAAAATTTCCTAGAACAAACAACTAACTCATGTTGACACAGGTAATATACAATCTCAACTAAGTCATAGTGACACACATTGTTTCAATTCTTCACCTATACATGTCATCATTTTCCAGCCCAGGCTAAAGGATAGGTCATTATCATCTGGAGAAATGATCAGTTCAGGGCTATGTCAATTCTTTGGAAAGTCATAATTACACAACAAGTTTTTGCTTGTAGTCATTTCAACTGCTGTATATGTCAGGTTTTCTTGTTCTTTTTGGCAGGTCAGTTTTTTGGATTACTTGATGGAGGAGTGGCTGAACAACAGCATTTAAACCATGCCACTTAGACAAATACTAGGAGAATAATTATAATCAAGATTTGTAGCTGACTGCTAAACTGAAATCCAACAGTGCCTAAATTAAACCAAGATAACAGATTCCATCCCCAATATGAAGAGCCTGCAGAACAAATATGAGGCTATTAGTTAATTAATTTCATGATTTCCTCATTTATTTGTCATCTTCTTAGTAGTATTAAAGGTCTCATAAAAATCTGTAGGGATGCTACAACAATTATTCCTCTGAAATAGCACATGTGCCACCTCAATTATTCCTCTGAAGTAGGACATGTACTACCATGTCAATGTCTGTCTAGGACTGTTCTATTTTAAATCAACATGTTCCAATCTCATAGACTTCTTATGAGAGCAAATCTATGTACTTACTGAGATTGTTTAGCTTCTCTTTCAATTACTGAACCATGACAGATAAGAATTTCCTTATATTCTATATCTCTTTTAAAGAATAATATAAAAAGTCTTGAGGACAGAAAAAAGTTGTCTAGAATTTTTCACTGAATAAGTTAGGATTTGAATCTCTAATTGAGGCCAGTTTTTCTTTTCTTAAAGCAAGCTATTTTTCAAAGAAGAAGAACTAGAGGGTCAAAATGGAAACTGCATTATTTTAGAGACTATCCTGCAGACAGATATAAGTTTCCTGAGATAAGATCTTGTCAAGTTTTCTGGTAGTAGCTAATAACCTTTTTGTGTGTGTGTGTGGGCACACAAATTCAATAATAGTCATTGATTTCTACTAAATGATGTGATCTTGACTAAAATAGCTTAATGGAGTATCTCAATTTCGTTATATGGTTTCATTTCTATTCATAAGTAGTTAGGTACTAGGCAGAAGACCATAAAGTGATGACATTATTAAATAGATTAATGATTCAATCTGATAGGAAATCAGATTTTTGACTTACATAGGAAGCCTTCTTTGTAAAGTCTGTAAATGTAAGAGGTAAAATATAAGACATGTATTTCCTGTTTTTCATCTGAGCCTTATCCCTATAAAAGTTTGATTATCAAGTCTATTTATTACAAATGGATCTTGGCTGTTATTTTCATGAAAACAGAAACCTCATCTTGTAGGTATTGTATGACAGATGGTTTTACATTTTTGGTTACCTGAACTATTATGCTATTTGCTAGATAAAACTCATGTTATGGTTGAGTCTAATCATTAGTGAAAACAAATGTGTTTTAGGTATTAATACTTAAGAGAACTGATTAGCATTCAGAGATATGTACAAATCAGTCAATTTGATTGTACACTTGTCCAAATCATGAAAAGTATGCAGCCAGGGACTGGATCCATACCAAAGAATAATTAAGAATGCATAAAGAAATATTATGTATAAAATTTTGTAAGTATTACATTAAAAATAACAAGTGTTTATTTAAAATATAAAACCTTAACTCAGCAAAAAGGAAAGAAATGAACTAGGAAAACAAAAAACAAAGGCATGCATGGCAATCTGCAGCCCCAGTGAGCTAGACCTAGTTCTGTAGGTTTGGGGTGGATGTTTTCTACATCATGCTGTTGTCTTCTTGATCTGAAGCTCTTGGTTTGAATATGTCTTCTGCTGACTATCTGCTTCTGAAACATTCTTAAGAATCCTTATGTTAAATCTCTCAATGGAATGGCAGTATAGTACAAAGGAAATTTGAAACTTTGTGTGATTTTTAGCAAGGGCACATGAATCCAAGGATTTACACTATGGAGTTAAACTGCTGTTAGTGGTTAGAAGTACCTGACACCATTGTTCCCAATGTAGTTCCAAGATGTTTTTTATCCTTTTTCAGAAGATAAAGTCTCTGAGTTTTATCATGTAGAATTTGTTTAGGAGGTTGTGAAGGAAGAGCAATTTGTATATGTTGGTGAGAAGATTAAGTATATTGCATGAGTTCTTCAAAGAACTTTGCTATGCCTTGATGTCTGATGGAAGTAATTTAGAGTCCAAAATCAGAAGAGAAATATTTAACCTCCTATGGTGACATGTAATAATTTTGATGATATTTTATGGATCTCAGAGGTAAAGGATCTCATGATTATGAGGACATTATTAGGCAACAAGACAAATAGTGATAGATAATTTTACTCATTTGAATTTAAGCATGACATTGTCTCTTTCTACTTTCCTGAGGATTGAGAGTGATCTGAACCATTAAGTTGTTTATGTGGCAAAGACTTTAAAGTTCTATAATGACAGTCCCAGGGAAATGAATATTTTTATCACTGGAGAGATAAGTTGGAATTCCCTGTGCTAGGTACATAAAATTAGTTAAACTTTTGCTACTGTCTGAGCCGTAGTTCTTTGGTAGAAACAGCTTCACTTTATCCTGAGAATCATCACTGATCTGGACATATTAAAAACTCATTAGAAACTCAATATGAAACCTATTTGGAGTTGTTCAAAGGGACTGGGAGACTTGTGTTCTTGACCATGTCTTACTCTTACAGTTTACCATTATTAAACTGGTGACAGATAAGATAGGCATCAGAGACACACTAAAAAATGTCTGTAATATTCTCCCTCCCTCTAACCAAGCATTGACTGAGTACAAAGGCCAATCTGTCTTTGATCTTGTGAGTAATATCATGTAAAATTTTACAAAGTTCCACTTGAAGTTCTCTGGTACACCCAAGGAGTTATACTGAAAGCGCTAGGAGTGTCCTCATGTACTTTGCTTACAGATTTATCTCAATAACCCTCTGCCATTAAGCATATGGTATATATCGCTATTTTTTTGTTTGGTGAGATATTTTTATTTTGGAATAAACAGTACCAGTAGCAATAAACTAAAAAAAAAAGAAAGCGCATGTATAATGAAATCTTATGGTCTGTCTCTTTCTCAATAAAGTTGATAATGAATATGTAAGCCATATAAATATTTGCCAATATTTATCGTCCATCACAGAGGCCATAATGTATCTCTGACCATGTGGAAACCTGAAAATCTAAGTATCCTGAAAAACATAAATCATCATCTGTTCCAAACTTTATTAGATACTTGAAGCTCCAGAAGGCAAATCTAGATTAAAAATTATTCTTTTAAATTAATTTTGCTCAATTTTAACCCCAAGCTTTTTTTTCATGTACAAAAAGTGAAATGTTAGGTATTAATATATCAGATCAATTAGCGGAATTTTGCAGGCAGTTAAATGATGCTAGTTTTCACATAAACATCATTAGATGCTTAAAATAGGAAATCAGTTAATTTCCATAATGATTCCCTTTTAAAAAACTTAATTTCATGGAATCAAAGTAAATGTTTTGGAAGCCAATTCTCTCATAGTTGATATGTTTAACATTATTATATTGCTATTGTAAATTTAGTTTATAAGTTTGAAACTATTTAAAATGGTTATTGCAGTGATACTGTAGCTAAAATTTTTTGTGTAGAGAATAGTATTGTCATTAAAAGACTGCTATAACTAAATTAAGAAAACTACAAAGTGAAAATTTACTTGGTATTTTTATGATACACATTAATTTGTCAAAATTTGATGAATATTTTAAATGTATACACAGAGTAACAACTACAAGATGTCTGTGACAAAATTGATGTTGAGTACAACTAAACACTTCAGCATGCCAGTAAGTTTCTTTCTCTCTTTGCTGTCCAGCATTGTTCAGACTTTAGAAATGCTTGAGTCTTTGAAGAACTGCCTTGTCATTCAACCTAAGTATCTTACTGTGGTAGCAAATTTTTTTTTTTTTTTTTTTTGAGATGGAGTTTCGCTCTTGTTGCCCAGGCTGGAATGCAATGGCATGATCTTGGCTCACTGCAACCTCTGCCTCCTGGGTTCAAGCGATTCTCCTGTCTCAGCCTCCTGAGTAGCTGGGATTGCAGGCACATGCCAACATGCCCGGCTAATTTTTGTATTTTTAGTAGAGACAGGGTTTCATCATATTGGTCAGGCTGGTCTCGAACTCCTGACCTCAGGTGACCCACCCACCTTGGCCTCCCAAAATACTGGGATTACAGGTGTGAGCCACTGAGCTCAGCTGGTAGCAAACTTTTAAATAATGACTTCCCTAAATCTTGGTTACATTTACCTGAAAATTAGTGAGAAATCTTGAATTAAATATTCAACAAATGGAATGCCAAAAGTCTCCATCTTTTGGAGAATAATTGAAAATAAATCTTATAAACAGAATTATTGAAAATAAAGCTTAAAAGCAGGATTATTTGGAAATTTCTCAATATAAAAGCAAAGGAATAAGTGAACAATTTAAATAGTAGGAGTTCAAACAGCAAGTAAGATTTAGTTTGAAGTTCTAGAATTGCTTTCGGAATAAGCTGATTTTGATGGAACTCCCATTTTCGTGGACTAATTTAGATTCTGTACAAGAATAGAATGAAGCTTGAGAAGGCCTATAATTTTGCAAGATCTAAATTTGGCAAAACATCTAAAACAATTATAAATAGCAATGACTTACTTGATCAGTTTTTTTATGTAAAATATTTTTCAGACAAATTCTCTGACTGCAGGTAAAAAAAGATGTGCTTGCAAAATATTTGTGATTACTCATTTAAATACAAAATATTGAACTAAGAATGTCCTTCATTTGGTAGAATTCACTTTGGGTTTATCAGTTGTTCCAGCCCTATAAAAAGAATATTTTCCTAATAAAAACCATTGTGATTACAGAAAATATTCTGTTGAAGATAGCAACAATTTCAAATTTATTCACATTATATTTGGTTTTGAAGAAGATTGCGGAAAATTTTATGAAAAAATAAATATATGACCATTGAAATACAGTATTTGGAAAAATGCCAGTGACATGGTTTTGGGATAGATACAACTAAGAAACTGATTAAAAGTACATGCAAATGTACCAATAAGGTTTACACTGCTTATGTTATTTTTTAATGTTCTGATAGCCAAGATAAACTAGATTTCCCCCTTTTTGTACATTTATATATGTTATTTTTACTTTCTAAGTAGAATTTTATTTTAAAACTAGTTTTAAATGAAAATATATAGGTCCACCAGTATAATAAAGCCAAACTTTTAGCACATAAATATTTCAAATATTTATAATAGTTTAATTATTTTAGAGACCTATATTTACTGTTGGAGCTGCTTCAGTTCGGATAATAAATGATGTGGTCTCTCTAACTAATGGTGGTAAATAATAGGGAAATGAAATAAGGGACGGAGGCAGGAGGCAAAATATGAAACTGAAGGTGAGGGTAAGGGGTTTTGAGTCTATGTAACAGACAGACTAGGGAAGAGCTACTTCTCTCACAATTTGAGGTGCAGGAAATTGAGCTAAGATTGAGTTTACCTATGCCTGTAATATTCTATTAACACAATAAGGTTCTAGTTTGAACATGAAAATAACGACAATAATTATAATGTTCTTTCAAACTCTTCCAATACTTTTAATTAATGAGAAGTTTATTAAGAATAAGCTTTTTGTCTGAAAGCTTACTATGCATCATATTTTAGTTTATTACAGCATTGCATTGCCAGCGCCTTATCAGTAAAGTAATCGTAATCTCATACAATGATTTTGCAGTCTGATAAAGAACTTACATATGTTTACCCACAATGTGGTACTCAGACCTGAATTCAGCTGACCATCCTCCCTTCTTTTTCTATTTGTTTTATTGGACTTAAGGCATTTGACAATTTTTTTTTTTTTTTTTTGAGACAGAGTCTTGCTCTGTGCCCAGGCTAGTGTGCAGTGGTGCGATCTCAGCTCACTGCAACCTCCACCTCCAGGTTCAAGCAATTCTCCTGCCTCAGCCTCTCGAGTAGCTGGGAATACAGGCATGTGTTACCACGCCCAGCTAATTTTTTGTATTTTTAGTAGAGACGGGGTTTCACTGTGTTAGCAGGATGGTTTCGATCTCCTGGCCTCGTAATCCACCCGCCTCAACCTCCCAAAGTGCTGGGATTATAGGCATGAGCCACTGCACCCGTCCAACAATTCTTTCTCCTTATACTGTCTTGGCATAATCCTTCTCACTCAGGTGTTTGCTGCTTAATCTCTATCTAGTTTTAGAATGGCCTGGGCATAAATGTGACATTTATTCTTATCCAGTAATTTTTCAGCCAGCCTTTTGGCTTAATTTTGGCTCGACTGTTCTATGAGAAATTTTCAGTATTTAAGCTGCAAAACAACAATTTCAATAGGTGAATTTCAACTTATTGCTTCTTGTCTCATTTCTTACCTTTCTTGCCACTGTTAAATACATTGGGAATCTCTTTTTTCCTTCCTTATTTTCCTAAGTATAGGCAGTCACAGGGTATCCTGTAGTAAAAATAATTTTTATGACTTTCATATCCTAGGTTTGTCATAAGTGGCTTCATGTTATATTAAATTATTAATATGTAATATTATTGAGCACTGTCTACATTCCAGATTATTTTCTATGAGTTTTACAGTTATTAACTCATTGACTTCTTCAAATAACACTATAAAGTAGATGCTGTCATCATCCTCATTTTACAGATAAGGAAACAGTTACCACTTGTTTAAGAAATTTCCCCATAGGCGCAGATAGTAAATGCTCATGTCAGAATTTAAGCTCAGGAACTCTTGACTAGTATACTATACTGCTTTTTACATTTAATTCAGGTAAAGAATGGCTAAAAAAGAAAGAATGGAGAATTAACAGAATGTAGAACCAAATAGGGCAGAAGCAGTAATCCCAGTGAAGGAGCTAATCATCAGTTATTTGATTTAAATAGGTATGTGTCAATTTTAGACCATTTTCTGGCAAATATAAACATTCCAGAGAAGTGTCAAAATGGTGTAGAACTTTGGGGATCAAGTTTCTACACCGTGATGGTTTTAGAAGCATAATATTGGAAAGATCCCCAACCCAGGATAGATGGTTTCAAAGCTAGATGGGGAAAATGGGGACAGGCCAGTCCCTAAGCAATAGGACTTAGAGAAAGAAGAAAAGAGAACATGCATTATTCAGTAATCTGAGGTACCTATCAGGACCCTCTTTTTTCAAGGTAGAAATAACCTGGAGGACAAGAGTCAAGGAAAGCTCTGAAATAACAAAGGCCCATTCAGGAGGGGCTCAAATAGGTGGCTTCCTCTAGAAACATTCCAGTGAAACTACTACTTATTATCTATGTTCAATATTTGTTGGTATAGCAGGAAACTTCTACATTTTCGTTACTGATTGCATGCTCATCATAATCAGCTAGGATAAGGCTCTGATTGTGATAAGTTTGATAATACTAAGAAAACTTTATTATGCGTGCAAAATAATCATATTCCAGGCATCTCAAGTGTCTCAATATTTTGTTAATGTAAAATAATGTAAAATTCCAAGAAAATAGTAAACACCCTTAATAGATAATCATGTATATTTATTGCATATGCTAAAAACCAGATTTTCCAGAAATGCTCACTCTTTATATATGTTTTCAGTAAATTGAATATGTATGATAACTAATTGTATAAAAATTTCATTTCTAACCTTATAGAATACAAATCAATTTTAATCTCTTTGAATATATTTCAGCTTATATATATAATAGAACAAATGGAAAAAAGTGAGATAAAGGATTCTCAGAATAAAAAAACAATTTTTTCCTTAAAATTCAATTATATAAAATGAATTTGCTTTGCAACAAGAAAATATTCCACTTTTAGCCTGTAAGAGCTTAAAATTTTGGCAATAATAGCTGTGGTGCACAAAATAATACTATTTGAGCAAGATCAAGAGAAGGGACATCCTCAAGGGATGTAAGGTCTAAATTCTTTGGAAATTTTAGATGATTTCATAGGCAAAGTTTATTCATTGACTGTATGTCACATGTTTTCCCATTGTCTGAGGCAAGTAGTATACATAATATTTGTGTTAAAATGGGTTTCTTTGGTATATATACATATTATATCTATTGTATAAGATATATAATAGGAAGAATGTTTATTATTAGGCTATAGATATTATTACAGCTTCTAAATACATTATAATTTAAAGTCTTTCAAGTTTTTTTTGTTGTTTTGTTTTTAAACTAACGATATATTTTGGGAGCCGACTATCACTTTTAAAATACAATACATAGACAGAAATATTTTTCTTCAGGTGAAGTGGCCCTAACAAAAATATAAATTTCTGTTCTTGGAGATTGAAATAATGTGAGATACCATTTTTCACCTATTAGATTGCAGAAACTAAAACTTTTTTTTTTTTTTGAGACGGAGTCTCGCTCTGTCGCCCAGGCTGGAGTGCAGTGGCGCAATCTCGGCTCACTGCAAGCTCCGCCTCCCGGGTTCATGCCATTCTCCTGCCTCAGCCTCTCCGAGTAGCTGGGACTACAGGCGCCCGCCACCACGCCCGGCTAATTTTTTGTATTTTTAGTAGAGATGGGGTTTCACTGTGGTCTCGATCTTCTGACCTCGTGATCCGCCTGCCTCGGCCTCCTAAAGTGCTGGGATTACAAGCGTGAGCCACCACGCCCGGCCAAAACTAAAACTTTTAATGATACCCTGTATTGGCAGGGATATAGTGGGCGAAAATTCACTCTTATATACTGTTTGTTTGAAAACAATTGGATTGGTACAATTTATTGGAGATGCTTTTGTCAACAGACTAATCACTTAGGAATGCTTTGGCTGCAAGTAACAGAAAATTTGACAATGTGGCTTGAACAAATAAAGGTTTTTAAAAAATACTTCAAACAATATGAAGTTAATTGCTGGTTCAGCAGGTTGATGATAACTAACACCACCTCTTCTGTGATTTCATTAGCCTGCCCCTCATGCATGTCACCCCATGGGCTCCAAACAGCTGATTGACACATTTTTTTGATTCATGCATTTTTCTCTGTTGCCAAAAAAAGAAAAGGAGAATGGGAGAAGGGCTATGCCAGCTTTTAGAAAAACAAGGAGGTCTCTGGACATTTCCCCTCAAAAGACTTTTGCTCATGTTTCAAGGGCCAGATAAAGTCCTATGGCCATTCCTAGATTTAAAGGAGAATGGGAAAGCAAGAATTTGATTTCCTGTTGCTCTAGTGGGAGGTGACAACAGAGAAGTAGGTTGAGGATGGGTTTACAATGACCAATTAACAGCATCTATAAAATTATAAAAACTATTTTAAGAAGTACATTTCCTTTGATTCAGCAATTTCACATTCACAAATGTATTCTTCAGATATATTTTCAAGGATATAGTACAAAATGTTCAATGAACGTTTTTCTGGTTGTTTGGAATTGCATAAAACTGAACATTTGAAGAAAATTGATAATAATTACTTCAGGATGCATCATTTTTGCCCCAACACACACACTCATCAACAGAGCTTGAAAACATAAATTGTTCTTCTGGCTCTTGCTGTAGATGGGTTTTCTCTCTCATCCAAGAAAGAGGGCCAAAAAGATCTACTTGTTGTAATAAGAGTGACAGTAAAAATTATAGGAGAACAAGATCATACTTCATAGCAGGATGCTTGATGAGTTGCAAAAATTTGTAGGCCAAAGATAGGCCTACAAAAATAGAGAATTAGAATCTCTTGAATTGTGATGTTTGGAGCTCAGCATGAAAGGTGTCATAATAGAAACAATTGTTTCATTTATGCTAGGGGAATTCTGAATTATGGAATCTGGCTGATTGTAATGAAAAAATACAATCCTTTCTCCTTATGTTTCAAAGTGGGAAGCATTAAACTAGATCTTCACAGTCCAATATGGTAGCCAGTGACTCATACCTCTCATGAGTGTTTTAAAATGTGGCTAGTCCTAATGAAATGTGCTGAAAATGTCAAATGCACATCAACTTTTGAAGACTTAGTACAAAACAAGAGTATTAGACATCATTAATATTTGTATGTTGATTATTCTATGAAATAGTAATATTTTGGGATACTGGATTAAATAAAAATAGATTACTAAAGTTAATTTTACTTGTTTATTTTTCCTTGTTAATGTGGTTACTAGACAATTTAAAATTGTATATGTGACTAGCACTTGTTGTTCATATTGTATGTACAGTAAGACAAAGCTGAACTAGATAATGTTTTGTTTCTCTCTTCATTTCTCTCATTTCTTTATTTGGAAAGAGGAGAATTTATATGATGAGCCTGCACAAAGTTTCTGACTACACTAACTACTCTTTCTCCATTCTTTGGGAACCAGCCTGCCCATAAGATGCATGCCTTAGCATTTGCTCTTCTGCCAAGGACTAAGAAGCCTGCTCCATGGGGGTGAGTACTGCAGTTTGTCAGCAATGCCTATGACTAGGTAAGAGTTCTGTTTAATTTGGGCTTGATGCATTGGCAAGTACTACTGGCACAGCTCTAAGCTATTTCCTTCAAACAAGCTTTCATTCATAATAATACTAATACTTAATCTCCATCTTCATCTTTTTTACTTCTATATGTATATCAGTTTGCTTTGATTTCAGATAGGGAAAGAATTAATTTTTATCAGGACTTTTTAAACCCTAGAGACTGGCAAAGAGAAAAGATAGCAGAGGAATAGTCTGTACTCCCAACAATTAGCATGTCATAGATGTATGCGTTTGCTGTCAATTAACTGATTGCTGTGGAAGGTTATTCAATTTGAGTCATTTCAACCTAATATCAATTAAAACAATCTGTTTTGGGGGTAAGAGGATTCTAACAATAAGAGGCTGTGCAGTGCACTACTGCCAAGAGCTGTGGCTATAGAGCCAGAAGATGGAGAATGATGGGGCGAAGAGTTGTAAGAGGTCATGTGAGTACACTACTCCTGTCTTGGAACTGTGCAAATTAGTGATACCTGTGAAGGTCTTTCAAACAATCCACATTTAGTGGCTGCCTCATTAAAGAACCTGATTGCTAGATTACAACAGCACAAATCACCTAACAAGTGGTTTCTGTTTTTTTCCAACTCTTCTTTTAGGTCTTAGTTATTGAGAGAAGAAAGAGAGATCCAACAGTAGCAGAGTAAGATGAGGATAAGAAAGAAAAGCAAAAAAATAGATAGTCTCCCCCTTCCCTACTTGTAAGTCATGGTTCAAGTCTTGAATTGATTGTGAAACTGAAATTTCTATTCAATTTATCTATGACATATTTTAATGCCTGAAAGCAAGTAGTGAAATTGAATGAGATGAGAAAGCTAAGAGATTTGCCTGAAATGTCCTTGAGGAGTAGGAATGGGAGGAGCGTTGGCCAGTGATGATCAAACTTTAATATGCATCAGAATCACTTGGAGGGCTTGTTAAAACACAGACTCCTGGTCCCACTCTCTGAGTTTCTGGTTCAAGAGGTCTGGGAGGATGGCCTGTCAGGTCTGAGAATTTGCAGTTCTAAGTTTCCAGGTGATATTGATGTTGATGTTGATAGTCCAGGGGCCATACTTTGAGAACGACTGTTAAAGGTAGTAGGAAGATAATAATAAAACAATATCCCTGTTTTTATTCAATGAGTTCAGTGCATTCAGTAAGCCAGTTTCATAAACAAAGATATGTGTACAAGAAATATTGCAGCCTGGTCAGGTGCAGTGGCTCACGCGTGTAATCCCAGCACTTTGGGAGGCCAAAGTGGGTGGATCACTTGAGGTCAGGGGTTTGAGACCACCCTGGCTAACCTGGTGAAACCCTGTCTCTACTAAAACTACAAAAATTAGCTGGGCATGGTGGCAGGCACCTGTAATCCCAGTTACTCAGGAGGCTGAGGCAGGAGAATCGCTTGAACCAGGGGGGCAGAGGTTGCAGTGAGCTGAGATCGCATCATTGCACTCCAGCATGGGTGACAGAGTGAGACTCCATCTCAAAAAAAAAAAAAAAAGAAATATTGCAGCCTTAGTTGTAAAAGCAAAACATACCCATGAATATGGGATTGAATAAATTATGGTGTATCCAGAGAATGGAACATTATATAGTTATAAAGATATAAGATTATGTGAAATATATCTAATACATAATTTTAAGATGAAAATAAAGTAGCCCAACAATGAGCATAGTATAATCCCATCTTTGTAAATAAATGTACGCTTGTGTGTGAATTGAAATCAAACAGAATAATACATAAGAACTTGTTGGCTAGGAGCAGTGGCTCATGCCTGTAATCCCAATATTTTTGGAGGCCGAGGCAGGCGGATCACCTGAGGATGGTGGTTCGAGACCAGCCTGACCAACATGGACTAACCCCATCTCTACTAAAAATACAAAATTAGCCAGGCGTGGTGGCACATGCCTGTAATCCCAGCTACTCAGAAGGCTGAGGCAGGAGAACTGCTTGAACTCGGGAGGCAGAGGTTGCAGTAAGCCAAGATCGTGCCATTGCATTCCAGCCTGGGCAACAAGAGTGAAACTCCATCTCAAAAATTAATTCAAGATGGATTAAAGACTTACATGTTATACCTAAAACCATAAAAACCCTAGAAGAAAACCTAGGCAATACCATTCAGGACATAGGCGTTGGCAAGGACTTCATGTCTAAAACACCAAAAGCAATGTAACAAAAGCCAAAATTGACGAATGGGATCTAATTAAACTAAAGAGCTTCTGCACAGCAAAAGAAACTACCATCAGAGTGAACAGGCAACCTACAAAATGGGAGAAAATTTTTGCAATCTACTCATCTGACAAAAGGCTAATATCCAGAATCTACAATGAACTCAAACAAATTTACAAGAAAAAAACAAACAATCCCATCAAAAAGTGGGCAAAGGACATGAACAGACACTTCTCAAAAGAAGACATTTATGCAGCCAACAGACACATGAAAAAATGGTCATCATCACTGGCCATCAGAGAAATGCAAATCAAAACCACAATGAAATACCATCTCACACCAGTTAGAATGGCCATCATTAAAAAGTCAGGAAACAATAGGTGCTGGAGAGGATGTGGAGAAATAGGAACACTTTTACACTGTTGGTGGGACTGTAAACTAGTTCAACCATTGTGGAAGTCAGTGTGGTGATTCCTCAGGGATCTAGAACTAGAAATACCATTTGACCCAGCCATCCCATTACTGGGTATATACCCAAAGGATTATAAATCATGCTACTATAAAGACACATGCACATGTATGTTTATTGTGGCACTATTCACAATAGCAAAGACTTGGAACCAACCCAAATGTCCAACGATAGACTGGATTAAGAAAATGTGGCACATATACACCATGGAATACTATGCAGCCATAAAAAAGGATGAGTTCATGTCCTTTGTAGGGACATGGATGAAACTGGAAATCGTCATTCTCAGTAAACTATCGCAAGGACAAAAAACCAAACACTGCATGTTCTCACTCATAGGTGGGAATTGAACAATGAGAACACATGGACACAGGAAGGGGAACATCACACACTGGAGCCTTTTGTGGGGTGGGGGTAGGGGGCAGGGATAGCATTAGGAGATTTACCTAATGTCAATGACTAGTTAATGGGTGCAGCACACCAACGTGGCACATGGATACATATGTAACAAACCTGTACATTGTGCACATGTACCCTAAAACTTAAAGTACAATAAAAAAAAAGAAAAAAAATGGACTGAAAATAAAAAGTAATTTAAAAAAACAAAAAAAACCAAATTGACGGTAAGCATTAAAAGCTGTTAAATATAGAAGTCGGTATAATTATTGTGGCTAAGAAAACCTATTAAGAACAGTTAATACAATTAATTAAATGGAATCTTTAAGACTATATTAATAAAGACCATAAAATAGCAAAAAAAAAAAAAAAGAATTTCGGTTACATCTTGGTATGAAATCAAATAGTAGAGAATAAAGTAAGTTTGACTTTGAAATTTATATTGTTCTAAATATTATATCAAAGACATAGGAGTACTTTTAAAGACTCTGTGCTTTTGCATATATTAGTCCTTCCAAGCTTGATGCTTTTCTATCACTTCTTTGAAAAATAGTAGCCTATTCAAGTATCTCATCACCTTTGCCAGCTATCCTTTTTCATGTAAGGTAATATATTTACAAGTTGAAAGGGTTAGGGCATGGGCACCCCTAAATTAAGAGCAAATTTCATTCTTTGTTTTGCATCCTTAACCTTTATCAGGGCCAACCAATACTTTTTTAACCACATTTTTTAACTTGAATGTGTGGGTGAAAGCCAGAAGAAAGAAAGAGGATGGCAGTGGATATAGGGAAAGAGGAAAGAAAAAAAGAAAAAAGGTAGGAGGAAGGTAATAATATATCCCCAGCAAAACTTCACATTATCAGGTAGTAGAGTATGTACCATATCCAGTACATAAGTTACCTGCCTCGTATATTACAGCATACATATAAGATGCCCTTAATAAACGTTTTGAATGAGTTGAATCATAATAGTTTTTAATTTAGCTATTAATAAACTCAACAGTGACTCATCTAGAGAGGTGATTATAATGAAGTTCAGTAAATTGTTACCTTGGATAGTTGAGAATAAAATATTTGGCTCATCAGTTTTTCTGGTTAGGTTATAGTCCTTATGATCCTTCCTAATTTTAATGTCCTAGAATAAAATAAAATAAGCTCTTTAAATAATTTAATTTTTTGTGATTAAAAAGAAAACCCTGAAAGTCTTGAAGTGAGTCATACTATCACTATATTTATTGTCCAGGATAATGCCACCTAACTAGAGAGACTCTTTTTAACAATAAACCAGATAAATCAAATTCTAATGCATGTTAGTTGGAAAAATTGGCTGTCTATTCTACAAACATTTGACTTCACAGATGCCCTAGTCATTTCTAGATTTAGGTATCCTCTCCATAGGACAAATATTAGAGGGTAAATGGAATTTGTTATGTATTGCTTTCAGAGCATACTGATGAGAAGATCATCTATTTTAGTCATCTTGGTTGGGTTTTGTGGGTATATCCTTGAATAAAATGCAAAAGACTCAGCAGCAGATAATTACCAGAGCAAGATGGCTCACAGAACATATGAGAAAATGTGATATCTTTGATGAAAACATTGCAGGATTTCTCAGCCAGTCAGGGATTATGGCCATAAAGTTGCTTTCTTCGCAGTTTTAGGTTTTCTTCTACTAACAATGCTTGTAGATCTCTTTGTAGGATTGTTTGTAAGTTTACAGCTTTTCCTGTCCGTTGTTGTTTTCATGGAAGGCAATCTAAAAACTTTCACTTAAAGCTAAGCCCTGCAGCAATATATTTATTGCTAAGCTTTATTTTTTTAATCTGAGAGAAACAGTCTTAGTTTCTTTCAGTTAATATTTCAGTTCCAAACACACTACAGCAATGTACCTGAAGTGCTTCACTACTATGGTAACCCACAATTCTAAAGTGCATAGATGATATTTGTCATGCTCTACTTCTCAGTTTGTGCTTTGTGCAGCCTCCTGAGGGTAAATGTGGTGGGGCTAGACAAGAGGTAAGAATAGAGGATTGGGGATAGATTGTCTGGCTTTCAATTTCCTCAGTTCTTACTCCTTCAAATTGCTATGTCTGATTTGGAACATTTTTCTTAATGACAAATAAAATGAAATATTTATCCAGTCTACCGCTGATGGGCATGTATATTGATTTCATGTATTTGCTATTGTGAATAGTGCTGTGATGAACATACACATGCATGTGTCTTTATGGTAGAATGATTTATATTCCTTTGGGATTTACTGGGTCAAATGGTAATTCTGAAGTTCTCTGAGAAATTACCAAACTACTTTCCACAATGGCTGAGCTAATTTCCATTCTCACAAGCAGGATATAAGTGTTCCTTTGAGATATCATCTTACACCAGTCAGAATGGCTATTATTAAAAAGTCAAAAAATGACAGATGCTGGTGAAGTTGTACATGTACACCTGAACCTAAAATAAAAGTTAAAAAAAAGAAAAAAACACCACTGAAGATTACTAATTTAATTACAAGTTCAATTTCCCCTCCCGACAATATTTAACAAATTGGCTGCAAACAAAAAATGGAATTATTTTCTTATCTCACTGTCGCGATTTCTCTTTTTTTTTTCTTTCTGATAAATGGGCCCCCACATAATAATAATGAGGGAGGAATTTTCTGGATTATTCACAAATTGGACAATGAACTTCTGAACCGCCTAGAGTGAGAACAAGATGAATAAATTTTCTACACTAAAAAAATGTGCATCACATGGTAATTTATTTTAATAACATATTTTCTTATCATAAACATTGTTCTTTGTATTACGTGTTTTGTTCCTATCAGTTTGCCGGTAGAGATAATTATTTGCCTCAGTGAGGAGGCAAAGAGCTAACTTTGGGAATTCGAGACAGAAGAGCTAAAAAAGGGAATTAGAAACTCTTAATGGTGATTAGTACATAATATGACATGACAAAGTATGACTTTTGTATGCCCTAACATTCATAGCATTTCTTTGCTCTTAAAGTTTTACCTGGATAAAACATCCTTGATGTTTTTATATTAAGAAAGAACAAATAGAATTGTCATTTTTATATTACATTTTGTTGCTGATTTCATGTATCATGTTCTGTTATGGTTCCAATATTTAGAGTCTGGTTTCTCTGTGAGTGGTCCCCTAACAATGAATTATTTCCTTCTGTAATTTTCTGATTTTATATTTAATGCAACATATAGCAAACAGGCAATAAGCTCCATGTCATGTATATACTGGCTGAGAAAAATTCTTGTTTCTTTCTACTCCTCTTTAAAACTATAAGAGATTTATTTTCATTCTTAGAGGTGTCATTTCTATAACTGCAAAGTAAAAGAAGACACATAAATGCTATAGTTCTTAGAGAAATCTTGATAACCTGTTTACCAAAACATCTCTGGGGAGTCAAATTGCTACTTTAGAATATATTTGTCTTCAGGAAGTAGAATGTAATTTTAAAAACTTTTTTGTAATAATGGTCTAGTCTGTACTATGAAAAGAGTGCTTACATGGGTAGAAAATTATCATGTTTCAAGTATCTATATGAATTTAAAGACAAAACAAAACTTGACTTGCTTATATCTTTCAGATGTTTATTCTTTTAACAAATATTTATTGATTGATTGGTGTATGAGAAAACAAATCATACATAAATCCTCTCCTCAAAGAAATTATATATGAGGGCCCTATGCCATGCACATAAATAACTAACATACCACATAGAAAGCATTAAATCAGAAGAGGATATAGGCAAAATGCAATGAAAATGTAGAGAAAGATGAACTCATTTTAGATAGATACCAGAGATTTTTATGAAGGAGACTAATTAATTAATTGAATATTTACCTACTATATTCCACAGAAGACAGATACAATTCTTTCTCTTATAATTTGATTGAAGTTAGCAGTTGAGTTGGGCTTTTAACATCAAGTAGGACCTAGAAGCATACAGATAGAGGAAATGATAGTTACTTGACTTTTCTCATCTATCTATCTATCTATCTATCTATCTATCTATCTATCTATCTCTCATTTCCAAAGTTGGACTGCCTAGAATTGAAACTTCAACTTGATTTTTTGAATATTTAAAAAAAATTGACAAAATGAAAAAGGGATTTATGATCTATCTTTGTCAGAGTCATAATTTCTAACTCCTGGGAAATGCTTCATCTATAGGATTAGTTCTGTTCTGCATATATGGAGAAGTGTTACATTGTGGAATCAAGGATCACCTGATTGCCACCTTGCCTTCCCTGACCTTAACTACCACCAGTATTTTAGCAGGGGGAAATATATTTCTATCATCTAAATATTAACCTGAAATGTATGCTGTTATGAAAAAAGTACATAAATGGAGGCTTCATGAAGATGAAACAATGGTATTAGTATTGCTTTAGTCACACTGTAGTGAAATTCTCTTTTGTCAGGTAGAAGCAAACATACAGCATTATTATCTTGAAAAAAGAAAAAAGAAAGGACATCCAAATAGGAAAAAAGTAGTCAAATTGTCCTTGATGGTAGATGATATGATTTTATATTTAGAAAATACTAAAGACACCACCAAAAAACTGTTAGAATAGAAAATCAAATTTAGTAAAGTTTCAGGATACAAAATGAACATACACTAATCAGTAGTATTTCTATATGTCAACAGTGAACAATCTGAAAAATAAATCAAGAAAGCAACACCATTTAAAATTGATGCAGATACTTCTTGGTCACTTTGCCAGCCAAGGACCTCTGGCTGGCGACACCCCTTCCTGGGCATTGCTTGGCCATGCTACCTGCCACAGGCAGTGGCCTGCCAACTCAGCCCACCCAGGTTGCGTCTGGCTGGCACACTGGCTCAGGACACGACTGCCATGGATGCATGCTCAGACCCTGGTGGGAGGGGTTGTGTGGGCAAGTGAGTGTGGGGTCCAGATGACTGTTCCAAGTGCCAGCATAAAGCCAGGCTCCATGCAAGGCTTACAGCTGGACCAGACGTGTCGCCCCTAGGGGAATGCAGTGGTGCCCAGGCAGCGATGTCCATGACCCCAAAACCCCAGAAGGGGTGTTACAATGTGCTAAGTAGGTCTTTTAGTTCCACCATCCACAGTCTGATGGATGGTGATGTGTTAACAGCTGTGTCAGTCCCTTGCCCCACTCTGGCTCATTGTTCTAAGGCTGGCTCCGTCTTGCTGCTGCTTCCCATCATGTGGGACAGAGGGCCACAGTGTTTATAGCCTTCTCAGTACCCACATTTGGTGGGTTCCGAGTTCTTACCCCGCATCCAAGAAGAATGAGGTTATGCTGACAATTGAAGGGTGATGAGGTTGGAGAATCTTATTGAGTAACAACACAGCTGTCAGTGGAGAGGGGATGGGAAGGTGGCCTCTCACCTGAAGTTGGGTTATCTCCCACAGTGTGACTGAATCTGGGGTTTTTATAGGCACAGGACGGGCGAGGGGTGGGCTGTAGGTAGTATTGGAAAAGGTTCATTTGGATACTATGAAAAGGTTCATAGTATTGGAAAAGGAAAACCTACAATTGGTTACAAAGCATTATTCAGAAAGAACCAATAGAGAAAGAACAGGCAAACAAGAATAGAAGTTCTAACTCCGGATTGCAGGTTTCATCCAGAACCAGCAGTCTGGTCTTTCAGGCTTCTGCCTGTTTTGGCTTGAAGGTGGGGTTTCACCAGGGACCGTCCCCTATCTGCCTAGGCATTTGTCTGCCTCTTGCTGCTATCAGTTTCTTCCTCTGAAGAGGTACATCTAACCGCCATTAGGATAGGAACGATGACCAATCTTAACTGCTTCCTGCTAACAAGGGGCACTGTTTTGGGAAGATGGCAGTCAGATCTCTCTCAGAGGCCTATATAAGGGTCCACAGTAAAAGGGAGCCAATGTTCAAGGCTCCAGTTGCATGACCATTTGGAGTTTGATAGCCTGAAGGTAAGAAGAGGTAAATTGGGTTATTAGATGACATGAATCAAAATGAAACAAGGAGGTAAGAACAGCTTAAAAATCCCGAGACTGCTGACATGGCCAGATAACTGGTGGATATAGTTATGCCTGCTAAGATTTTGGTGCATGAAGTTTGGCTTTGGTCATCTTCTTTGGTCTTATTTTTTTGGTCAAAAAAGAAACCATCAGGTTATGGGCACCCTATTTACTCCTAGCACCTGGCAGGATTTGCAGGATTGTCCAGAACTAGAATATTGGTCCAGATTTTCACATTACCTATCCTTTTTGTTTCTTACGAACTGCAGCTGAAGATCACTGGTTGGTTCACAGGAATAAGTAGGGTTAATCTAAAATATAGGCAAAAACTTAAAAACAACTAATGAGACTAGAGTTTAATGACAAGTGTGTGATAAGTTTCGAGACATATTTTTTCTCTCTCCAGTCCTCATTTTTGTTAAAACTAAATCATGATAGGACTGAGTTGTTTGCAAAATAAACTTTAGTCTTATACTTTGTCTGATTATTTGCATAAAGTACAGCAAGAATAATTATTTTCACATGGGCTTTTTTAAATTGGCTTTGACGGAACACTGTTCCATAAAGAAACTCAGATAAAAATTTTTGAAGCTGAGCCCAGCCATGGGTTTGTACCTTCAAATACCTATGAGTTGGACAAATTTCTCTCTTCCTGAGGACGCAAGATAACTTAGGCTCCTGGCCCTGTTAGAATGTGACATTCTTTACTCACCACAGGTTAGGAACCCTGTAGGAGACTATGTAGACAAGATATGAGGCCAGTTTTCCCAAGGGGTTTTTATTGGCTCTGCAAGTCAAGCTTAATTCCTTAAAGGGAAGCACTTCCTTCTAGTCAAAGTCTTGGTAAAACAAGTGGTTTCTCCAATTGCAAACTGTTGCAAAAGAAAATGGATTCTTATTGCACTTATGCAGATAACTATATTGCCATAAGTTAAGAAAACTCACAAATAGTTTCCAAATTCTGGAGAAACCAAGAAGAGAGAAACAAATATGCTCCAAATTTTGTTCACAGGAGTATACCTTCCTCAATTGTTAAAAGCTGTAAATAGCTCAAAATAAAATGTTTTCCTGACTGAAAAACAACAATCAGCATTTAAGAGCACTTGTCAAAGTCCTATAGCTTATTATAAGCCAGCTTTTGAAAAGAATCAAAACAAGACAACCATTGTCTGTGAATTACAAAACATCTTCAAATAGTCACAGTCAAAAACATGATTTACAGAGAAATTTGGTTATTTCTGTGGTTTACAATAACTTAACATACTCAGACAATAGAATTTTAGAAATCTCATACAATTTTGGAACACATATTAGTATTATTCACTAAAATATAACCCAAAGAAAGTTAAACATTATTTTTGTTTTGGCAATCCCATGTAACTAAACATGTCAAATAATCCTGTTTACCTCTCTTTTGGATGCCCAGGGCCCCTCTGTAGCATCCAAAATTTAGGGATCAGAAAAACAACCTTGAAGCTGAAGTTCGATTTCAGGAAGCTAAAGATTTAAAACACTTGATACTATGAAATAGAATTCCAGGTTATCATAAGTCATTTATTTAGCCAAAATGATGACTAAAATTTTTTTAAAAAGGCAAAATCCTTTACTCATTAAGAGGGAAGGTATAGGTTTCAAAACAATCTGTCTCTTGTCTTTCCCTTCTTTTTTTGGTAGTTTATTTGCAGGGCAAATAAAAGTCTTTCATTATCCTCTAATATTACATGAAAATTTTGTTTGAGAGAGAGCAAATTTCACCCTTGTATTAGTCCACTACTAATATCAATGCCAATATTTTATTTTTTAATGAAACCTTATAGACAAATCCATCCAATCTTAATCAGTTTGACTATAAGGTGGGATTCTCATAGTCCCCTTACAAATTTTTGTTAAAGAGCAGATCAGTGCCTTAAGAAAACCTCATCATGCTTTTATTTCAATATTCAATTAATGGAAAAACCAAATAATATCCTTGTGAATTTAGCCAATATGTTTATGCACAGAATTTCTTTTACAAGATTAAGTTTTGTAAACATTCCACAACTTGTTTAAACCTTTAGTTTTATTTTATCTAATTTAAAACGTTCCTCTAACCCTTTAAATTAGGCCAGAACTTACATTCCCATGCCTTCTTATAATGTTTACTAAAAACACATTTTACTTTCTTTAAGCACTTTATATATAAATCTGTTTTGAGTAGGTTCAATTACATGTTATGATGGTGACTCTTAGCAATTTTTAATCTTAATGTAAAACCTGGTAAGTTATTTTTATTATATACTAGGCACAGGTAAGGTCTGACTCTTTCCAACATATTTAGGTGTGTGGCTAATTCCATATGTCCCCATGCCTACAAAACTGTAAAGCAGGCAAGTCAAATGATTTTCAAAAGCTAAGGAATCGGTTTATGACCTTGAACCATTTAGCAAACTTACAATCTGACCTGCATAACTTAGATCACATATATACATTTTGAAGACATTTGTATTTTACCAATAATCTTTAAAACTTTTTATTTCTCAAAGATTAGAGTGACATGAAATAAAAGTCATTACAGCTTTTATTTTTTCTTTAAAAATATTTGGTCTAAGGGCTTATTTTTTCTTCAAGCCAATCAACTGGAGCTCTTTTTTAATATAAAATTACATACATAACACAAATATAACAAACAGAAGAAGATTCAGTAATTTGTAAGATTTTTCATTTGCCAGTCTCCTAATTGGATTACTTCCCTCAGGGTGGAGCCCTTCAAGAAACAGGGCTAGAGCCTACCAAGCAGGTATAGCCGGAAGACAAAAAAAGATTTTGAGAGGGATCTATCTTAATTCTTGGGGTTCCAAAATGGGGTCCATGGCACCTTCTCTGTTTTGCCCAAGCAGTCCCAGGCTATCAGAAGTTATCTTAGGGCCTCTCATGCACACATTAAGAGTGGCAAGACAAATGGAGAAAAATACTTTAGTTGACTGAGAAGAAAAAACATTTTTTTCCAGTAAAACAATATCCAAGAAGAGAAATGACATAAAGGCTTTTAAAATATACCTATAACTTGGATATCCAAATTTAATTAAGCTGACTTTTAATCAGAATGCTCTTTAAAAAAAAATCCTTTTAAATCCATTATTACCCAACTTTAGCCTTGTCAAGTGGCCAATATTTCTGGCTTTTAAACTTTACCAAAAGTAACCTCGCAGGTGAAACCAACAAGCCTCAACTAAGGTTAAGACTTAACCATGAATGTACAAGATATTTTCAAAGCAATGGTAAGTAGTTGTTACAAAATCTAGAATCTTTAAAGGTAGCTCAGAGAAAGGAATATTTAAGAAAGGAAGCTAGAAGTTCTTTATGGAAGGGAAAAGAATCAATAAATCGTAAAATTTACACATATATTAACGAGGAAGTACTCATTCCCTAAGCCAGGACTGAACCCAGGCCACCACTATAAAATGGCAGAGACTAAAAGAAAGTACTGCCATATGGTTACAAGGTCAGGCTCCCAAGGACATAAAACAAGATGGAGACCTCATCCAGTTTTTTTCCTTCAGAGACCTGTAGCAAAGTTTGTAACTGACCAGTTTGCTGGGCTGGCACAAACAGTGGGCTTATGGGGTCCTAGGCCTATGTTCTATTTTAAGGTATTCCCCCTTATAGACAGAACCATAGAGAAAGACCCACAAAGCGCCCCAGATTCACTACATCTTAAGACTAGCCTCTCAAATTATTTTTTCCATTAATCAAAACTTTACAGAGGATATAAACAGTAGATTTTACCATTCATTCAAACGGTTTACACACACAGAGAGAGGACAGAAGCCTGGTTGTTAAAAATTTTTACCCATGCTAGCTTCTTGGTTTTCCCCCAAGCTATTGAGCTCTATTAACCCTGGAGTTCTGTGAAGGGAGAGCAGACAAAGAGGTTATATGTATACTGTAAAAGTTGTTTCTCCTCAAGTGATTTGCTCAATTAGATTTGTAATTTCTTCCCAGTTTAATTTTAAGCCAAGCAGTTTAAGCTTGGGGGAAATTAAACTTTTCCCAGTTTGGGGGATGCATCCAAGGGGAGTGTCCTGTGGTACAGAGATATGATTACCCATCTGCAAAGGGAGGACAGAGAGGAGGTAACAGGAAAAAGAAAGCTTTTTGTATTTTCCCAAAGGAGTCCCAGTGATTCAGGATGCATTCAAGAGAAGTACAGACTGAAGATTGTTGGTTACCCAACTGGAAATAGGGGTAAAAGTTTTCCTTAATTCCTTTCTCTTCCCAGCAAATACCCAGAGTATGTGAGGGACAGAAAAAAAGGCATCCTATTTTTTCTTCTGTCCTTATATCCCTGAGTCACAGTGACCTTAGCAGATGCTTCTTATGGATGCCAATGCAGCTTTCACCCATGTAACAGGGAGGCCTAGAGTGCAGGAATATCTGCACTCACCTATGCACTGGTGTACCCTCCCTGCTGTAGGTAACCTTAGAGTTCCCTAGACCTCATCTATGCCATGGGTAGGGGCATGACCTCCATTCATGAAATGGGGAGGGGGGTGCTAATGGGCAGTAATTAGCCATGCTCACCTGTACTGTACCCCTTGACTTCCATTGTCATCTGCCTCTGGATCCCTCAGATCCAGTCTTCCTTTCTAGGGCTTCAACCTGAAGCTTGGAATCAAGTTTGGGATAAAAATGTGCCTCAGAATGGTGCATAGACTCATTAAATTAAGTCCTAGGTGGCCCCCACCAAACTGCAGTCAGTGACCAGTGGGGGCAGTTGGGGCTGTTCCTCCATTACTTCTTTATAATAAGCACAGTGCTAGGGTGAATCTGTGGAACCAGGTCCTCCTCAAACAAGGGAGAGAAGAGTATCCTGAGAACTGGGGACTTGGCCTAGTAAGATGCCTCCCAAAAGGAAAAATCCTCTCTCAGAGAAGCTCCCTGTATTCACAGGACTGTGTTAACTCCTGACATAGTGAAAAAAAGAAAGAAAGAAAATAAACAGCTTAAGTGCAAGGAGGGGAAGTTGTCTGCGGGAAAAAGCCTCTTGCTCTTATGCAAATGAGTTCCTTCAACAGGAAAAATAAAAATAAAAATAAATAAAACACTTCTTAATCGTTGCCTCCTCCCTGCTTCTAAGAATAGATGGAAACTGCATTGTTCTGAATCACATTTTTGATGACTGGTCCAAATGACCATTCCATCCAGTAATATCTCTGTAGTTTGCAACAACACTGTTAACATTATAAAAGAGGAGATAGGTGCCATGACAGCCTCAAGAGATAGGTGCCATTACAGCCCCACTGTTCATCCCCAAAAGAAAGAAGGAAAATACCAAGGAAGACTGGATTGCAACAGAACCAACATTCCCAACCCCCGAGAGAAACATGGGAAGGAATGGCAGGGTCTTCTCTAGTGTCGTGTGCTCTGTAGCTGCACCATCCACTCTTGACTGGCTAATCAGATATTCAGTGCTTCATCTGCTTTCAGAAAAATCTGAGGGCAAGAAGCCTTGAAAAAAAGTGAAGAGTCATAAATCTGCATTCACTTACCCTCAGACAATTTCAGACAAGCCCCCCAGAAATGAGGCATTTTTCTCAGTCACTTTGCCAGCCAGGGACCTCTGGCCAGTGACACCCCTACCTGGACCTCACTCAGCCACACTACCTGCCTGAGGTGGCCCACTTACTTAGCCCACATAGGCCACACCTGGCTTGTGCATGGGCTCAGCCCATAGCTGCTGTGGCTGCGTGCTCAGCCCCTGGTATGAGGGGATGTGTGGGCAAGTGAGTGTGGGGCCTGGCCGACTCTTCTAAACACCAGCATGGAAATGGACTTTGTGCAGGGCTTGTGGCTGGACCAGGTGTGTCGTGCTGGGGGGAAGGTGATGATGCCCTGGCAGGGGTGCCCATGATCCTCAAGCCCCAGAAGGGGTGTTACAATGTGATAATTAGCACTTTTAGTTCTGCTGTCTGCACCCCAATGGACGGTAATGTGTTAACAGCTCTGTCAGCCCCTTGCTTTGCTCCAGCCCGCCCACAGCTCTGGGACTAGCTCAACCCCACCGCTGCTTCCCATCATGTGAGGCAGAGGGTCACAGTGTTTACAGCCTTCTGAGTATCTGTGTTCAGTGGATCCCAAGTTTTTGTCCTGTGTTCAAAAAGAATGAGGTTGTGCTGACAATTGAAGGGTGAAAAAGGCAGAGAATTTTATTGATCAACTAAACAGCTCTCAGCAGAGAGGGGATGGGAAGGTGGTCTCTCACCCAAAGTTGTATTGTCTCCCCAAGTGTGACTAAGTTGGGTTTTTATAGGCACATGATGGGGGAGGGGCAGGCCATAGGTACTGTTGGAAAAGGCAACATTTGATTGGGTAAAAAGCACTATTCAGAAAGAACCAATCAAGAAAGGGCAGGCAAATAGCAATAGATATTCTCACTCCAGGTCACATCTTTCATTTGGAACCAGCAGTCTGGTCTTTCAGGCTTCAGGCTGTTTTGGCTTGAAGGTAAGGTTTCACCTGGGACACACCTCTATCTGCCTAGGCATTTGTCTGCCTCCTGGCACTATCACAATAGTTACAAAAAATGAAATACCTAGGAATAAACTTAACCAAAGAAATGAAGGATCTCTACAGTGAAAACTATAGAACACTGATGAAAAAAATTGAAGATGCAAGCAAATGGAAAGACATCTCATGTTCATGAATTGGAAGAATTAATATTGTTAAAATGTCCATATGACCCAAAGATATCTACGGATTTAATGCAATTCCTATTGAAATGCCAATGACATTCTTTACAGAAATGGAAAAACAATCCTAAAATTTTTATGAAACCACAAAAGATCCCAAATAGTCCAAACAATCCTGAGCAAAAAGAACAAAGCTAGAGGCATCATATTATCTGACTTCAATATTTACTACTAAGTTATAGTAACCAAAACAGCATGAATTCTGGTAGAAAAACAGACAGACCAGTGAGTCATAACAGAGAACTGAACAAGAAAACCATTGCGATGGTTAATACTGAGTGTCAACTCGATTGGATTGAAGGATGCAAAGTATTGTTCCTGGGTGTATCTGTGAGGGTGTTGCCAAAGGAGATTAACATTTGAGTCAGTGGACAGAGGTAGGCAGACCCATCCTCAATATGGGTGGGCACCAACCAATCAGCTGCCAGCAGTGCTAGAAAAAGCACGGGGGAAAAGGCGGAATAAGCAGACTTGCACTTGCTGTGTCTTCTGACCTTCGTCTTTCTTCCATACTGGATGCTTCCTGTCCTTGAACATCAGACTCCAAGTTCTTTGGCCTTTGGACTCTTGGACTTACTGTGGTTTGCCAGGGGCTCTTGGGCCTTTGTCCACAGACTGAAGGCTGCACTGTTGGCTTCCCTACTTTTGAAGTCGTGGGACTTGGACTGGGTTCCTTGCTCCTCAGCCTGCAGATGGCCTATTGTAGGACTTCACCTTGTGATCGTGTGAGTCAATACTCTTTACTAAACTCTCCTTCTTATATACATCTATCCTATTAGTTTTATCCCTCTAGAGAACAGTGACTAATACAGATTTTGGTACCAAGAGTGGTTCTAGAGGAACAAAATTTTAAGGAAGAATTTCTTTAGTCGGTTTTGGGGTTTCTGGAGTTGAACACTTAATCTGATTAGACCCCAAAATGCTAAGGACTCTACTCCTAATAGTATGGAGGACACTGATAGTCTTTGGCATGAACTATTTAGAGAGCTATGCAAAATAAATGCATTTCATACTCCTGATTCACTGCCCTTGAGTGGCAAGGAGTTTAGTGACTCTATACATAACACCTTCAACCGTATGTGGAGAACCAAGGAATATAATGAAGTTGGTTGGTGGCTCCTAAGTTCACTGGACAAAGTGATGGAAGAAAAGAATGAGCTCAGAGATTCTAACTCCTGGCTGCAGAAGCAAATACTGAGCCTCAAATCTTCTAAGATTGCCCTGAGTGAGTGTCTTATCTCCTGTAGACAAAAGCCTGAAATTGCTGACAATCAGACACAAGCTTTTATCATGCAAGTGGCTGACCTGCAATGAAAGGTGCGCACCCAGCCTCACCAGGTGTCTACTGTTGAGGTGAGGGCATTGATTGGAAAAGAATGTGACCCTGCAACTTGGAATGGGGATGTGTGGAAGGACCCTGATGAGGCTGGGGGCACTGAGCTTGTAAACTCTGATGAGCCTTTTTTGCCAGAGGAAACAGTCTCCCCAACCCCAGTGGTAGCAACATCCCCTTCTCCACCCAAGCTGCTATCAGCCTTTCCACCTTTGTGTGAGGAGATCAATCATGCACTGTCTGAGGTAACAGTGATGGCTCCCCCTGAGGGAGTTGCCAGGCAAAAAAATGCTGATTCTCCTTAGGACACACCCTGAACACCCCTGTTTGCTTCTAGACCTATCACTAGATTCAAGTCCCAGCAGGCCCCTAGAGGTGAGGATCATACTGTGACCCATGAGGATCTATGCTATACTCCAAAAGAATGGCTTGAGTTTTCTAATTTATATAAGCAGAAATCTGGACAAAAGGTATGGTATGAGAATGGGTAATAGTGGAAGGAACATAAAGTTGGATCAGGCTGAATTTATTGATTTGGGCACACTAACTGGGGATTCTGTATGTAATGTTGCAGCTCAGGGAGTTTAAAAGCTTCTAATAATTTATTTGCTTGGTTAGCTGAAACACGGATCAAAAGATGGCCTGCTGTGAGTGAATTGTAAATGCCTGATCTCCCTTGGTTTAATGTAGAGTAAAGGATCCAAAGGCTCAGGGAGATTGGAATGCCAGAGTGGATTAGTCACTTTAGACCTACTCATCCAACTGGGAGGGTCAAGAGACATATCCTTCACCAATACCTTGTGAAATAGATTTGTAAGGGCATCACCTTCATCCTTGTAGAGCTCTGGATTGCTCTTCTCTGTATGCCAGATCTTACAGTGGGAACCACAGTCACTCAACTGGAAAACTTAAACCCAGTGGGAATCATTGGATCCTGGGGTGGCAGGGGCCAAGTGGTGGCACTCAACCATCAAAGGCAAGATGGGCATAATTATCATGATGAATGGCAAAGGCAAAGCAGCAATCAGAGGAGTCTGACTCATGTAGAGCTCTGACATTGGCTAACTAATCATGGTGTTCCTAGAGGTAAAATTGATAGAAAGCCTACTGCATTCTTACTTTATTTGTATAAGCAGAAAACTTCCAGGTGAAGTGGACAAAAGCCTAATTTGAATTACAAAAATAGAGAATCATGGGCTCTCAATCAATTCCCAGACTTGAACCTGTTTACATACCCAGAACCCCTTGAATGAAGGGAAGACTGTGTTCCCTTGAGAAAGGACCCCACTACACTACTGACAATTATACTGTTGATCTTTTTCCCATCCTTCCCCAAGGAGACCCTTGGCCATTTACCAGGGAAACTGTGCATTGGGAAAGGGGAAATGACCATACCTTTGGGGACTACTGGACACTGGCTCTGAGCTGACATTCATTCTAGGGCACCAAAAATGTCACTGTGGTCTTCCAATTAGAGTAGGGGCTTATGGCAGTCAGGTAATTAATGAAGATTTAGCTCAGATCCAACTTACAGTGGGTCTAGTGGGCTCCTGGACTCATCCTGTGGTCATTTCCCCAGTGCCAGAATGCATAATTGAAATAGACATAGTTAGCAGCTGGCAGAATACCCACATTGGGTCCCTTACCAGTAGGGTTAGGACTATTATGTTGGGAAAGGCCAAATGGAAGCCATAAGAGCAACCTCTAACTAGAAAATCATAAATCAAAACCAATACTGCATCCCTGCAGGGATTGCAGAGATTAGTACCATCACCAAAAACTTGAAAGATATAGGGGTGGTGATTCTCATCACATCCCCATTCAACTCTCTTATTTGCTCTGTGCAGAAGACAGATCGATCTTGGAGAACGACAATGGAATGTTGTAAACTTCACCAAGTGGTGACTCCAGTTGCAGCTGCTGTACCAGATGTGGTTTCATTGCTTGAACAAATTAACATATCTCCTGGTACCTGGTATGCAGCATTGATTTGGCAAATAGCTTTTCTCCATTCCTATCCGTAAGCCCCACCAGAAGCAATTTGCCATCAGTTGGCAAGGCCAGCAATATACCTTCACTGTTCTACCTCAGGGGTATATCAACTCTCTGGTTTTGTGTCATAGTCTTGTTTGCAAAGATATTTATCACTTTTCCCTTCCACAAGATATCACACTGAACTGCCTATCATGAACTCAGTGCTTTCTAACCCGTCTACCCATAAAGAAGAGCATGCACAGCAGCATTTCATCATTAAATGGAAGTGGTAGATACATGATTAGGCTCAAGCAGGCCCTGAAGGCACAAGTAAATTATATGAAAAAGTGGCTCAAATGCCCATGGTCTCCATTCCTGTCCCCCTGCCTTCTCTCTCCTAGCCTGCAACAATGGCCTCCTGGGGAGATCCCTATGATCAGCTGACAGAGGAAGAGAAGACTAGGGCCTGGTTTACAGATGGTTCTGCATGATATGGAGGCACCACCCAAAAGTGGACAGCTGCAGCACTACAATCCCCTTCTAGAACATCCCCTAAGGACAGTCTCAAAGGAAAACCTTCCCAGTGGGCAGAACTTCAAGCAGTGTACCTGGTTGTGCACTTTGCTTGTAAGGAGAAATGGCCAGATCTGCAATTATATACTGATTTGTGGGCTGAACCCAATGGTTTGGCTGCATGTTCAGGATCTTGGAAGAAGCATGATTGGAAAATTTGTGACAAAAAAATTGGGGGAAGAGATATGTAGATGGACCTCTCTGAGTAGTCAAAAACTGAAGGTATTTGTATTTCATGTAAATGCTCACCAAAGGGTGACCTCAGCAGAGAAGGGCTCCAATAATCAAGTAGATAGGATGTCTCATTCATTACTGAACCTCTTTCTCCAGCCACCCTTGTCATCACACATTGGGCCCATGAACAAAGTGGCCATGGTGGCAGGCATGGAGGTTATGCATGGGCTCAGCCACATGGACTTCCACTCACCAAGGATGACCTGGCTACAGTGATCATAAATGTGCAATTTGCTGCAGCAGAGACCAACTGAGCCCTTGATATGGCACCATTCCTTGGGGTGATCACCCTGCTACTTGGTGGCAGGTTGATTATATATGGTACTGTCTCTCCCATAGCCAGGATTCATGGGTCAAGGAATCAAGGGGTGGAAGTGGAAGTGGTACCTCTCACCATCACCCTTGATGACCCACTAGGAAAATTTTTGCTTCATGTTCCCACAACATTACATTCTGCTGGCCTAGAGGTCTTAGTTCCAGAGGGAGAAATGCTGCCACCAGGAAACACAACAATGATTCCATTAAACTGGGAGTTTAGATTCTCACCTGGCCACTTTGGACTCCTCCTACCTCTAAGGCAACAGGATAAGAAGGAAGTTACAGTGTTTGCTGGGGTGATTGACCTGGACTATCCACATGATTTTAGTCTACTACTCCACAATGGAGGTAAGGAAGAGTATATATGGAATACAGGGGATCCCACAGGGCATCTCTTAGTATTACCATGCCCTGTGATTAAAGTCAATGGGAAACTACAACAACCCAGTCCAGGCAGGACTACAAGTGGCCCAGACCCTTCAGGAATGAAGGCTTGGGTCATGCCACCAGGTAAAATACTACAACCCGCTGAGGTGCTTGCAGAAGGTAAAGGGAATATGAAATGGGTAGTAGAAGAAGGTAGTCAGCAATACCAGCTATGAGCACATGACCAGTTGCAGAAAGGAGGACTGTAGTTGTCATAAATATTTCTTCTTTATTTTGTTAAGAATATTTCTGTGTATGTATACACTAGTACTAAGAAAATATCTTCATTTATTTCCTTTCCCTTTCTTTTTCCTTTATTATATAAGATTTATTGATTTCATATCAGCATTTAAGTGTTGTTAACTTTATGAATAGCATTTAGGTTAAAGGTTAATGTGCTTCTGGTCGTATGAAGAATAGCTGTATTATGTTCAGTGTAATTATGATCTTATCATTGTCTTTATTTTAAGATTATGCATGATTTCAGGACATGTGTCTGTGTTCATGTTGACAAGGGGTGGGCTTGTGATGGTTTATATTGAGTGTCAACTTGACTGGATTGAAGAATGCAAGGTATTGTTCCTGGGTGTGTCTGGTAGGGTGTTGCCAAAGGAGGTTAACATTTGAGTCAGTGGACTGGGAGAGGCAGACCCACCCTCTATCTGCATTGGTACCATCTAATTAGCTCCGGGTGTGGCTAGAATAAAGCAGGCAGAAGGAGGTGAAAAGAGCAGACTTGCTGAGTCTTTCAGTCTCCATCTTTCTTCCATGCTGGATGCTTTCTGCCCTCGAATGTCAGACTGCAAGTTCTTCAGCTTTTGGACTCTTGGACTTAGACCAGTGATTTGCCAGGGGTTCTCAGGCCTTTGGCCACAGACTGAAGGCTGCAGTGTTGGCTTCCCTACTTTTGAGGTTTTGGGACTTGGACTGGCTTCCTTGCTCCTCAGCTTGAGGACAGTCTATTGTGGGACTTCACTTTGTGATCGTGTGAGTCAATATTCTTAATAAACTCCGCTTCATATATACACGTATCCTATTAGTTCTGTCCCTCTAGAGAACTCTGACTAATACAACCATGCATTTGTAGCCAACTCATTTTTGATGAAGGTGCCAAGAACATACATTGTGGAAAGGATACCTTCTTCAATGAATGGTGCTGGGAAAACTGGATATCCATGTGCAGAAGAATGAAACTAGACGGTTGTCTCTTACCATATAAAAAAAAACAAAGCAAATGGATTAAAAACTTAAATGTAATACCGAAACTATAAAATAACTGGAAGAAAACATTGGGAAAATACTCCAGGACATTGGACTAGGCGAAGATTTCTTGAGTAAGGCCTCAAAAGCACAGGTAACTAAAGCAAAAATTGATCAATGGGATTACATTCAGCTAAAAAGCTTTTGCAGAGCAAAAGGAAGAGAAAACCTAGAGAATGGGTGAAAATATTAGCACACTATTTATCTGACAAGGGATTGAGAACCAGAATGTTTAAGGAACACAAACAACTGAATACCAAAAAATAATCTGATTTTAAAATGGGCAAAAGATCTGAATAGACATCTCTCAAAAGAAGATATACAAAGGGTCAACTTGTATATGAAAAAAATACTCAACATCACTAATCATTAGGAAAATGCAAATCAAATGCACAATGAGATATATCTCATCTTAGAATGGCTGTTACCAAAAAGGAAAAAACAAATAAGATATTCTGGCAAGTTTGCAGAGAAAAGGGAACACTCATATACTGTTGGTGAGAATGTAATTAGTAGAGCCACTATGGAAAGTAGTATGGAGATTTCTCAAAACCCTAAAAATAGAGCTACCATGTGATTCAGCAATTCCACTACTGGGTATCTATCCAAAAGAAAGGAAATCAGTATATTGAATAGACTGCATTCCCATGTTCATTGGAACACTATTCACAATAGTCAAAATATACAGTTAACCTAAGTGAACATCAACAAATAGATGGATAAAAAATGTGGTATATATACATAATGGAACATTATCCAGCCTTAAAAGAGAATATAATCCTGTCATTTGCAACAGCATAGGTGGATGTGGAAGACATCATGTTTTCCACATTAAGCCAGTCACAAAAAGAGAAACATTTCATGTTCTCACTCACATGTTGGGGCTGAAAAATGTGTTCTCATGGAGGTAGTAGAATGATAGTTACTAGAGGCTGGGAAGGGTAGTGGGATAGGATGAAGAGAGGTTTGTAGATAGAATAGCATCTAATGTTCAAAAGCACAATATGGTGACTATAGTTAACAATAATTTATTGTTTATTTCAAAATAGCTAGAGGAGAAGATTTAGAATATTCCTGACACAAAGAAATAATAAATTTTTAAGGTGATGGGTATTCCAATTAGCCAGATTTGATTTCACATTGAATGCATGTGTCAAAATATTACATGTACCTCATAAATATTCACAGATATTATCTATCCTTAAAAACTAAAAATAAATTTTAAAATTTTGAAAAAAATGAAGTTCTCAATAATCATGTTACAAACAAACTTTTAGAAAAGACATAAATGGTGGGCTGCATATATTTTTCAAGAAACATTTTGCTTTGGTAAAGTTACTTGTATGCTATTTTGCTTACAATAAAAACTGAACCTTGAACAACAATGAAATATCTAAATATAAACCACGAGGATCTTTTTTAGCCCTGCAAGAGACTTGTATTCAATAGTCAAAGAAAACAATGACATTTATTTGTTGTGATAATTGTTTTAGCAGCTTCAAGCTTGATGTAGCACTTAAAATTTCCTTTATGTGTAACTCAATTTGTTTCTTTTACTTGAGGCTCACACAAAACTATAAAAAATGTATAATATATAGAGAATGTGTTTATAATTTCTTCCTTTAGAACAATTATTTCATCAATTATTGAAAGCTTATAATCAATGTTGATTATTTGATAATGGACTAAGAAAATTAGGAACTTGGTAGAGACACATTACAATTTTTGTATTGGGGGTATTGAGGAAGATTAGTATTAATTAGGAGGAAGTTAAAGTACTTAAACAGGGCTTTGAGGCTTATCTGTAATTTAAGTAAGCCTTTGATGTTTGAGATGGAGATACTGTAGGAATACAGTGAGGGACAGGATTAGGGATAGTGTCAGGTGGTCTATTAGTGGATGGCAAATTAATATTTGAGCTAGGGTAGCCAGACTTATTAGCAAGACCAGAAAGAATGAAATGACCAATATCATCATGAACCATGTGGGGATATGGCTAAGCATGGTGTTCTAGAGGACCAAGAGGATTAAGGCTAATGTTAAAGGGCAGGCGGCTCAGAGGGAAAGGATTTAGCCTTGAAGACGTTTGTGGAAACAAAACAGGGACATGGGAGCTTGAGAGAACCTATAGCCAACATAAGGTCATGTCACACATGAGTGTGCAATCCGGAAAACAAGGCAGTGTTGCAATAGCAACACAGCAGCAGCAGCAAGAGTAGCAATCAAAAGAGCTGGAAGGGTGGAAAAAAAGAAAAAGAAAAACAACAACAAAAAAAATTATTAATAGGGACCAGTATTGAAAAATTAGCCTCTTAAAGGTAAAGGTGTAAGTAAATATTGCAAGTACAGTGTATTTAGCAAATCATATTTGTAACTGAATCTGAAATTTAGAGGGATTCTAGCAATTTGTAGCAGCTAACTTGCAAGGACTACTGTTGTATTAAATAAAAGGACAAAAAAAACTGGGGAAGAGACATTCTAGCTTCCAGTTATGACTACCTAGAAGACCTAGTTATTATGATAATGTTGATATTAAACTGTATTTGTGGTATCCTTTTAATAAATTGAGTTCATTTGTGAAAAATTATGTGATATTGCACACATAAATATTTTTTCTATTGTTTTTTCCTTTAAAAAGTATTACTTGGTAATAAAGACTGCATTTTTATTGATCCATAATAATTGTACATATTTATGGGGTACATGTGATATTTTGATGCATGCATACAACGTGTCATGATCAAATCAGGGTATTTAGGATATCCATCACCTAAAACATTTGTTGGGAACATTTCAACTCTTCTAGAGATTTTGAAATATACAATAAACCGTTGTTAACTATAGTTACATTATTATGCTATCAAACACTAGAACTTATTCCTTCTATCTAAATATATGTTTGTACCCATTTACCAGCCTCTCTTCATCCTCCCCTTCTCCACTCTTCCCAGCCTCTGGTAATCATCATTCTACTCTCTACATCATTGAGATAAACTTTTTAGCTCCTACATATGAGTGAGGACATGCAATCTTTGTCTTTCCATGCCTGGCTTATTTTGCTTAACATATTAATCTCTAGTTCTATCCCTGTTGCTGCAAATAAAAGGACATTTATTCTTTTTATGACTAAACAGCATTCCATTGGGTATATATAGCACATTTTCTTTATTAACTCATTTGTTGTTGGACAATCAGGTTGATTCCATATCTTGGCTATTATGAATAATGTTACAACAAACATAGGAGTGAAAGTCTTCCTTTGATACACTAATTTATTTTCTTTTGGATAAATACTCAGTAGCAGCTTATTGGATCAAATGGTAGTTCTATTTTTAGTTTTTTGACAAATCCCCATACTGTTTTTCATATCTGTACTAATTTATATTTGCACCAACAGCATTTGTGCTCCCTTTCTGTGCAACCTTGCCAACGTTTCTTATTTTTTCTCTTTTTTGAGACAGAGTCTTGCTCTGTCGCCCAGACTGGGATGCAGTGATGTAATCTTGGCTGCCAGCAACCTCTGCCTCCCAGATTCAAGCGATTCTACTGACTCAGCCTCCCAAGTAGCTGGGAACACAGGCATGTGCCACCGCACCCGGCTAATTTTAAAAATTTTTAGTAGAGACAGGGTTTCGCCATGTTGGCCAGGCTGGTCTCAAACTCCTGACCTTAGGTGATCTGCCCACCTCGGCCTCCCAAAGTGCTGGGATTACAGGTGTGAGCCACCGTGCCCGGCCTATTTTTTCTCTTTTTGATAATAGCCATTCTGAGATGAGATAATGTCTCATTGTGGGCTTTATTTGCATTTACCTAATGATTAGTGATATTGAGCATTTTTTCATATACTTATCAGCCTGTTGTATGTCTTTTTTGAGAAATGGCTGATCATATCCTTGCCTGCTTTTTAATGGGATTTTTTGTTATTGAGTTTAATTATTTGTATATTATTGATATTAATCCCTTGTTGGATTAAAGTTTACAAATAGTTTCCTCCATTTCTTCATTTTGTTGATTGTTTACTTTGCTGTGCAAAAGCTTTCTGGCTTGATGTAATCCCATTTATCAGTTTTCATTTTAGTTACCTGTGCTTTCAAGGTCTTACTCAAGAAATCTTTGCCCAAACTAATGTCCTAAAAAAATTCCCCAATGTTTTATTCTAGTAATTTTATACCTTCAAGTCTTACATTTAAATATTTAATCCATTTTAGTTCAGTTTTTGTATATGGTGATGGGCAGGGGTCCAGTTTCATTCTTCAGCATATGAATATCCATTTTTTCCAGCACCACTTATTAAAGAAGGTGTCTTTTCCTCAATGTATGTTCATGGGATCTTTGTCAAAATCCAGTTGGCTGTAAATATGAAGATTTATTTCTGGGTTCTCTATTCTGTTCACTTGGTCTATATGTCTGTTTTATACCAATATCACGTTGTTTTGGCTATCATAGTTTGGCAGTATATTTCAAAGTCATGTAGTGTGATGCTTCCAGCTTTTTTTTTCTCTGCATTGCTTTGGCTATTTGGAATTTTTTTATGGTGCCATATGAAATTGTGGATTGTTTCTTCTTTATTTTATCTTTTATTTTAAGTTCAGGGGTATATGTGAAGATTTGTTATATAGGTAAACTCATGTCATGAGGGTTTGTTATACATATTATTATTCACCCAGGAATTAAGCCCAGTACCTGATAGTTATTTTTTCTGCTTTTCTTTTTCCTCCCATCCTCCACCCTAAAGTTGACCCCAGTGTCTGTCGTTTCCTTCTTTGTGTTCGTAAGTTCTCATAATTTAGCTCCCACTTATAAGGGAGAATCTGCAGTATTTGGTTTCCTGTTCCTGCGTTAGTTTGCTGAGGATAATAGCCTCCAGCTGCATCCATGTTCATGCAAAAGACATGATCCCATTGTTTTATGGCTGCATAGTATTCCATGGTGGGCATTTGGGCTGGTTCCATATTTTTGCAATTGTAAATTGTGCTGCTATAAACATGTGTGTGCAGGTACTTTTTTCGTATAATGACTTCTTTTCCTTTGGCTAGATACCCAGGAGTGGGATTGCTGGATCAAATGACAGTACTACTTTTAGTTCATTAAGGATTTTCCACACTGTTTTCCATAGTGATTGTGCTACTTTACATTCCCACCAACAGTGTAAAAGTGTTCCCTTTTCACCACATCCATGCCAACATCTATTATTTTTTATTTTTTATTATGGCCATTCTTGCAGGTGTGAGGGGTATCACATTGTGGTTTTGCTCCGTATTTCCCTGATCATTAGTGAAGTTGAGCATTTTTTCATATGTTTGTTGGCAATTTGTATATCTTCTTTTGAGAACTGTCTATTTATGTCCTTAGCTCACTTTTTGATGGGGTTATTTTTTTTTTCTTGCTGATTTGTTTGAGTTCCTTGTAGATTTTGGATAAAAGTTCTTTGTCAGATGTATAGATTTAGAAGATTTTATCCCACTCTGTGGGTTGTCTGTTAACTCTGCTGATTATTTCTTTTGCCGTGCAGAAGGCTTTTAGTTTAATTAAGTCTTATCTGATTATCTTTCTTTTTGTTGCATTTGCTCTTGGGTTCTTGGTTGTGATGTCTTTGTCAAAGCCAATATCTAGAAAAGTTTTTCCAATGTTATCTTCTAGAATTTTTAGGGGTTTCAGGTCTTAGATTAAAGTCTTTGATCCGACTAGAGTTGACTTTTGTTTAGGGTGAGAGATGAGGAACCATTTTTATTCTTCTACATTATTATTCTTTTATTATTATTATTCTACAGCAACATTTGTTGAATAGGATGTCCTTTCTCCACTTCATATTTTTGTTTGCTTTTTCAAATATCAGTTGACTGTAAGTATTTGGCTTTATTTCTGGGTTCTCTGTTCTGTTCCATTGGTCTATATGCCTATTTTTATACCAGTACCATGCTGTTTTGGTAACTATGGCCTTATGGTATAGTTTGAAGTTGGGTAATGTGATGCCTCCAGATTTGTTCTTTTTGCTTAGTCTTGCTTTGGCTATGCAGGCTCTTTTTGGTTCCATATAAATTTTAGTATTGTTTCTTCTAGTTCTGTGAAGAATGATTTTGATAAGAATTGCATTAAATTTGTAGATTGCTTTTTGTCAGTATGGTCATTTTCACAACATTGATTCTACCCTTCCATGAGCATGGGATGTGTTTCCACTTGTTTGTGTCATCTATAATTTCTTTCAGCAGTGTTTTGTAGTTTTTCTTTTAGTGGTCTTTCACCTCCTTGGGTAAGTATATTCCTAAATATTTTATTTTTGCAGCTATTGTAACAGGAATTGTCTTGATTTGATTCTCAGTGTGGTTGCTGTTGAGGTATAGCAGAGCTACTGATTTGTGTACATTAATTTTGTATCTTGAAGCTTTGCTGAATTCATTTACCAGTTCTAGGTGCTTTTTGGATGAGTCATTAGGATTTTCTGGGTATATGATCATGTTATCAGCAAGCAATGACAGTCTGACTTCCTCATTATCAATTTGATTGCCCTTTATTTCTTTCTCTTATCCTGTTGCTCTGGCTATGACTTCCAGTAGTATGTTGAGTAGAAGTGGTGAAAATGGGCATCCTTGTCTTGTTCCAGTTCTCAGGGGGAATGCTTTCAACTTTTTCTCATTCAGTATAATGTTGGCTGTGGCTTTGTCAAAGATGGCTTTTATCACCTTAAGCTCTGTTCCTTTATTCTGATTTTACTGAGGGTTTTAATCATAAAATGATGCTGGATTTTGTCAAATGCTTTTTCTGTGTCTATCGAGATGATGATGTGATTTTTGTTTTAAAATCTGTTTATGTGGTGTATCACATTTATTGACTTATGTATGTTAAACCATCCCTGCATCCCTTGTATAAAACTCTCTTGATTATGGTGGATTATCTTTTTGATATGCTGTTGGATTTGGTTGGCTAGTATTTTGTTGAGGATTTTTGCATCTGTGTTCATCAGGGATACTGGTCTGTAGTTTTCTTTTTTTGTTATGTCTTTTCCTGGTTTTGGTATTAGGGTGATACTGGCTTCATAAAATGATTTAGGGAGGATTCCTTCTTTCTCTGTCTTCTGGAATAGTGTCAATAGGAATGATACTAATTCTTTGAATGTCTGACAGAATTCAGCTGTGAATCATCTGGTCCTGGAATTTTTTGTTTTTGTTGATAACTTTTTAATTACCATTTCAATCTTGCTGCTTGTTATTAGTCTGCTCAGAGTTTCTATTTTTTCCTAGTTTAATATAGGAGGGTTGTATATTTCTAGAAATTTTTTCATCTCTTCTAGGTTCCTAATTTATGTGCATGAATTAGTTCATAGTAGCCTTCAATGATCTTTTGTATTTTACCACCCCTATGTCTTTCAAGTTTTTGATGGTGGCATTAATCTCTGCAATCCCTGCAGGGATGCAATATTGTTTTTGATTTACTATTTTCTAGGTAGAGGCAGCTCTAATGGCTTCCATTTGGCCTTTCCCAACATAATAGTCCTAATCCTACTGGTCAGGGAGCCAATGTGGGGATTCTGCCAGCTGCTAAGTATGTCTATTTCAATTATGCCTTATGGCACTGGGAAAAATGACCACAGGATGAGTTCAGAGACCCACTAGACCCACTGTAAGTTGGAACTGAGCTAAAATTCGATTAATTATTTGACCTCCATAAGCCCCTACTCTAACTGGAGGACCACAATGATGTTTTGGGTGTCCTAGAATCAATGTCAGCTCAGAGCCAGTGTCCAGTAGATCCCAAAAGATATGATCATTCCCCTTTCCCCAATGCACAGTTACCCCAGTAAAAGACCATGGGTCTCCTTGGGGAAGGATGGAAGAAAGATTAACAGTATAAATTTTCATTAGTGTAGTGGAGGCCTTCCTCAAGGGGACCTGGCCTCCCCTTCATTCTAGGGGTTCTGGGTCTGTATATGGGTAAAGCCTGGAAATTCATTTAGGGTTGTGATTTTCTGTTTTTATAATTCAAATTTAGTCTTTTGTCTGTTAGACCTGAAAGTTTTCTGCTTATCCAAATTAGGTAAGAATGTAGTAGTCTTTCTATCAATTTCACTTCCAGGAACACCATGACTAGCCAATGCCAAATCTCTACACAAGTCTGACTATTCTAATTGCTGCTTTGCCTTTGCTGTCCATTATGGTAACTACATTGACCTTGCCTTTGATGCCACCACTTGGCCCCTGTCAGCTCAGAATCCAATTATTCCCATTGCATCGAAGTTTTCCAATTGAGTGACTGTGGTTCCCACTGTAAGATCTGGCATACAGAGGTGAAAAATCACAGAGCACTTCAAGGATGAAGGTGCTCCTCTGAAAAATCTATTTTACAAGGTATTTGTGAAAGGTATGTCTTCTGGACCCTCCCAGCTGGAATGAGTAGGTCTAAAGTGACTAATCCACTCTAACATTCCAATCTCCCTAAGCCTTTGGGTCCCTTTCTCTATATTAAACCAAGGGAGATCAGGCATTTCCAGTTCACTCATAGTGATCCATCTTTTGATCCACGTTTCAGCTAACCAAGGAAATAAACTATTAGGAGCTTTTTAAAAACTCCCTGAGCTGCAACATTAAATGCAAAATCTCTTCTTAGTGTTCAACTTTATGTTCCTTCCATCATTATCCCACACCCTTAATATCCATTCCCATGCCTGTTCTTTAGGTTTCTGTTTATATAAATTAGAAAACTCAGGCAGTTCTTTTGGAGTGTAGTGCACCTCCTCATGGGTCATACTTTCAACATCACTTCTAAGGGCCTGCCAGGACTTGAGTCTAGTTATAGGTCTAGAAGCAAAAAGGGTGGAGGGGGTGTGCCCCGAGGAGAATCAGCATTGTCTTGTCTGGCAACTTCTCAGTTGAGGCCATCACTGTTGTCTCAGACAGTGCAGGGCCAGTCTCCTCAGATAAAGACGGAAAGGCTGATAGCAGCTCGGGTGAGGAAGGGTAGGTTGCCACCACTGAAGTTGGGGAGACTGTTTCCTCTGGCAAAAAAAGTCTTATCAGAGTTTACAAGCTCAGTGCTCCAAGCTTCATCAGGGTCCTCCCACACATCCCATTCCAAGTTGCAGGGTCCCATTCTTTTCCAATAACTGCCTTCATTTTAGACACTTCACTGTCTATTTTAGCAGTAGACACCTGGTGAGGCTGTGCATGCACTTTTCATTGCAGGTCAGCCATTCACATGACAAGAGCTTGTGTCTAATTTTCCACAATTTCAGCCCTTTGTCTACAGGAGATAAGACTCTCACTCAGGACAATCTTAGAAGATTTGAGGTTTAGTATTTGCTTCTGGAGCTGAGAGTTAGAATTTTTGAGGTTAGTCTTTTCTTTCATCACTTTGTCTAGTGAATTTAGGAACAGCCAACCAACTTCATTATATTCCTTGGTTCTCCTCATATGTTCAAAAGTATTATGTATGGAGTCACTAAATTCCTTGCCTCTTGTATTAGTCAGCTCTCATGCTGCTGATAAAGACACACCTGAGACTGGGTAATTTATAGAGAAAAAGACGTTTAATGTACTCAGTTCCGCATGGCTGGGGAGGCACAATCATGGTGGAAGGCATGTCTTACATGGCAGCAGACAAGAAAGCTTGAGAGCCAAGGGATAGTGGAAACCTTTATAAAACCATCTGATCTCATGAGACTTATTCACTACCACGAGAACAGTATGGGGGAAACTGCCCCCATGATTCAATTATTTGCAGCTGGGTTCCTCCCACAACAGGTGGGAATTACAGGAACTACAATTCAAGATGAGATTTGGGTGGGAACACAGCCAAACCATATCACCTCTCAGGAGTGGTGAATTAGGAACATCGAATGCATTTATTTTGCATAGCTCTCTAAACAGTTCATGCCAAGGACTATCGGTGTTCTGCATACAACTTGAAGTACAGTCTTTAGCATTTTTGGGTCTTCTTAGATTAAGCAGCCAACCTCAGAAACCCCAAAATGAACTAAAGAAATCCATCCTTAAAATTTTGTTCCTCAAGGACCACTCCTGTTATCAAAATCTGTATTAGTCAGGATTCTCTAGAGGGACAGAACTAATAGGATAGATGTATATATAAAAGGGAGTTTACTAAGGAGAATTAACTCACAAGATCACAAGGTGTTGTCCCACAGTAGGCCATCTGCAAGCAGAGGAACAAGGAAGCCAGTACTGAATCCCTCCGAGTCCCAAAGCCTCAAAAGTAGGGAAGCCAAAAGTGTAGACTTCAGTCTGTATACAAAGGCCCAGGAGCCCCTGGCAAACCACTGGTGTAAGTCCAAGAGTCCAAAAGCCAAAGAACTTGGAGTCTGATGCTCAAGGGCAGGAAGCATCCAGTATGGGGGAAAGATTAAGGCCGGAAGACACAGCAAGTCTGCTTAATCCACCTTTTTCCCCCTACTTTTTCTAGCTGTGCTGGCAGCCCATTGGATGGTGCCCATCCAGATTGAGGGTGGGTCTGCCTCTCCCAGTCTACGGACTCAAATGTTAATCTCCTCTGGCAACACCCTCACAGACACAACCAGAAACAATACTTTACATTCCTCAGTTCAATCAAGTTGACACTTAATATTAACTATCACAGTAGCTATTGTACATGGGAATGCTTTCTTGATTTCTTTCAGCTAGTTTGTTATTAGTATACTAAATTGTTAATCATTTTTGTATGTTGATTTTGTATCTTGAGTTTTAATAGATTTGTTTGTAATTTGTAATAATTTCTTGGTGAAATCTGTAGGTTTTTTGTATATAAAATAATGCCTTCTGCAAAGAGAGATAATTTGACTTTCTCTTTTCCAATTTGCATGACTTTTATATCTTTCTCTTACCTAATTATTCTAAGACTTTCAGTGCTATCTTAAGTAAAACATGATAGTTGGCATCTTGTCTTGTTCCACTTCTTAGAGAAAAGGCTTTTAGCTTTTCTACATTCAATATGATGTTAGCTGTGGGTTTGTAATATTTGGTCATTATTATGTTGAGGTGTGTTTCTTCCATTCCTAATTTGTTAAGAATTTTTATGATAAAAGGATGTTGAATTTAACAGTTGCTTTTTCTATGTCAAACTAGATCATCATATGTTTCTGTCCTTCGCTTTGCTGATGTGCATTATCACATTTGTTAGTTTGCATGTGTTGAATCATTTTTGCATTACTGGATTAAATCTCACTTTATCATGCTATATTATCTTTTTGATGTGTTGTTGGATATGCTTTGATGGCATTTTGTTGAGGATTTTTGCATCTATGTTTATCAGGGATAGTAGCCTATTTTTTGTTGCTGTGTTCTTGTCTAGTATTGTTATCAGGTAATACTGGTGTGGTAGAATGACTAGACGTTTTACCTCATCAATATTATTGGACTACTTTGAGAAGAATTTGGGTTAGTCCTTATTTATAAGTTTAGTAGAATTAGGCTGTAAAGTCATCCAGTGCTGAGCTTTTCTTTGTTGGGAAACTTTTTATTACTAATTCGATCTCATTACTCATTATTGGTCTGTTGAGGTTTTCTATTTCTTCTTGGTTTAATCTTGCTAGCTTGTATGTGTGCAGTGGTTTATCCATTTCCTCTAGGTTTTCCAATTTCTTAATGTACAGTTACTTATAATAGCCTCTAATAATTCTTAGAATTTCTGTGGTAGAATGTCTTTTATTATTTTATTTATTTAGGCCTTTGCTTTTCTCTTTTTGGTTATTCTAGCTAGCAGTTTATCAATTTTGCTTATCTTTTCAGAAACTAACTTTTTGTTTTGTTGGTCCTTTGTATTTTTTAATCTCTAGTTCTGTTCTGATCTGTAATATTTATTTTCTTTTACTAGTTTTGGATTTGGTTTGTTTTTGCTTTTCTAGTTCCTTGGTGTGCATTATAGGTTGTTTATTTGAAATCTTTCTACTTCTTTGATATAGCATTTATTGTAATAAACTTCTCTCTTAGCACTGCTTTTGATTTATCCATAGGTTTTGGTATGTTGTGTTTGAATTTTTATTTGTTTCAAAGAATTTTAAGTTTCCTTCTTAATCTCTTTATTGACTCACTGATCATGAAGAAGCATGTTGTTTAATTCTCATGTATTTGTACAATCTCCAAAATTCTTCTTAGTATTGATTTATAATTTTATTCCATTGTTGCCTAAGAAGATACTTGGTATAATTTAAATTTTAAAAAATTTGTTAAGAACTTTTTTGTGGCCTAGTATATGTTCTATCCTGGAGAATGTTCCATGTGCTGATGAGAAGAAAGTGAATTCTGCAGCTGTTTGATGAAATGTTCTATAAATGTCTCTTAGACCTATTTGGTCTAAAGGACAGCATAAATCCAACATTTCTTTTTTATTTCTGAAGAGATAGCCTGCCCAATTCTTAGAGTGAGGTGTTAAAGTCTTCAACTATTACTTGGAGTGTATCTCTCCCTTTAAGTCTAATATTTGCTTTATATTTCTGAGTTCTTTAGTGTTGATCACACATATATATTTAGAATTATTATATCCTCTTGGATTGATCCCTTTATTATAATATGATGACTTTTTTGCCTCATTTTACAGTTTTTGACTTAAAGTTTGTTTTATCTGATATAAGTATAGCTACTCCATATGTTAGGCTTAGTTCTGGTTTCCATTCATGTGGTATATCTTATTCCATCCCTTCACTTTTTTATGTGTGAAATGAGTTTCTAGTAGGCAGCATATAGTTGGGTTTTGTTTTTTCATTTGTTCAGCCAGTGAATATCTTTTAAGTGGGGAATTTGATCCATTTCCATTTAAGGTTATTATTGATAAATGTAAACTTATTCCACTCATTGTGTTAATTGTTTTCAGGTTGCTTTATACATTTTTTCTTTCTTCTTCTCTTATTGTAGTTTGGTAGTTTTCTATAGTGGTAGTGTTTGGCTTTTTGTCTTTCTAATTTGTGTATCTGCTCTACCAGTGAGTTTTATATTTTGGTGTGTTTTTATGATGTAGTTATTGTCCCTTTATTTCCAAATGTAGGAAATAAGTATCCTTAAATGTCCTTAATTATTTCTTATAGGGCTGATCTAATGGTTATGAATTCCCTCAGTTTTTCTTTGTCTGGAAAAGACTTCACCTTCATTTTTGAAGAAAGCCTTTTTTTGGGTTGCATATTCTTGGCTTGCAGTTTTTTCTTTCAGCACTTTGAATAAATAATTCCATTCTTTCCTGTCTTGTGAGGTTTCTGCTGAAAAATCTGTTAGTCTGATGACAATTTTCTTACATGTGACTTGACACTTTTCTCTTGTTGTTTTTAGAATTCTCTTTTTTTTCTTTTGACATTTTGAATATAATTTGCCTTGGAGGAAATCTTTTTAGGTTCAATATATTTAGGGATCTTTGAGCTTTGTGTATCTGGATGTCTATATCTCTCAAAAGATGGGAAATTTTCAGCTACTATTTTTTTTAAATAGGGTTTTTTTTTGTCTTTACTTATTTCTTGTCCTTCTGAAACATTCAGAATTTTAAAAATTTGGTCATTTTATTGTGTCCAATATGTAACATAGGCTTTCTTCATTTTTGTTCTTTTTTCCTATTTCTTCTTCTGACTGGTTTATTTTTAAAAAAAAAGAAAAAAAACTATCTCTGAGCTCAGAAATTCTTTCTTCTGGCTTGATCTAGTCTATTGTCAAACCTCTCAATTGTATTTCTTATTTCACTCATTGAATTCTTCAGTTTTAGAATTTTTGTTTTTTAAAACGTTATTTATGTCTTCATTAAATTTCTCATTTGAACCATAAATTGTTTTCCTGATTTCTTTATATTGTTTTACTATGTTCTCTTGTATCTCACTGAGTTAAGAAAATATTATTTTAAATTTTTTTTAGACATTTCACAAATTTTCTTTTATTTGGGAGAATTATTGTATTCCTTTGAAAGTGTCATGTTTTCTTGCATTTTCATGATTCTTGTTTCCCTACACTGATATCTATGCCTCTTCTAATTTTATGAACTGACTTCCATAGGGACTTTTTTTTAGATGTATCTATAGTGTTGGTTGGGTGGGAGTACTTTAACTTTGATTCTGGGTTGGCAGTGTAGTATAGTCTCATTATGATTTCTTCAGCAGTCATTAATGTCAGTCATCTCTGTAACTGCAGTTTTTATTGGAGGCTGTGGTGAGGCTTTGGTGAAGATAGAGACACCAATGGTGGAGGCTTTCCTCAGCTGGTTCTCAGGCACCAGTGGTGGCAGCTGTGGGCAGGATAGGCCTGTCCTAAGGTTCCCAGATAACATGTGTAGGTGTTGGTGATGATGGGCAGGTTGGATCAATCCCCAGGTCTCCCAAACTAATTTATCTTACAGTTTTCAAAGTCAACTTTAAATAACTCAGTATGTGCTGAAATTAGAACTCTATAAAACAGATATAGTTAAGCACTAATTGTTTGATTTGCTCTTTTATTTATTCAGCAATTATCCACTAAGTGCCTTTTAAGCTGTCAGACATAAGGTTTATCTCTGCCCTGGACTTCTCAGAAAGGTTTACTCAGACTTATAAACAGAAAACTGACAGTACCCTGTATGAGCTATGAAGGCATGGAAGAAGGAATTAATCATCCTTAGGGAAGACACTTCACATATGAGCTGGAATTTGCGAGGTAAGATGGTGGATCAAGGACCTTCTAGGGCACAGGAGGATTAGTTTACAGGAGATACAAAGATATAAGATCATCTGATGTGTCTGAGGAAAAGGTGAGAAAAATGGTCTTCTGGGAGTGTAGCACTCATGAAAATGTGATTCATTTGTATTGGATGATGAAGCCCTGAGCTGTTATGCTAAAAAGTTTAGGTCTAAGTCCTTACTATCTGTCAAACAGAAATTTTGAAAGACGGAAGTGACTTGATCTGAATTGTTCTCTGGAATATGACTCTAGCTGCTGCTTGACTTTGGACTGATGAGAGGAAAGACTAGGTCTAGGTAGGAGAAAACAGTAATTACAGTTTTTGAAGTAAGAATAAGTGCTTGAATGTAAGGGCAATAGGATAGAAAACAGAAGCTACATTCAAAGGTATTTCTTAAATAAAACTGATGGGATTTTTTTTTGTCTGGTTGGACATGTGAGGTGAAGGAGAAGTAATTGAGAATAATTTGAAATGAGAATGGTTTGAAAATACTAACTCTGAGAAACTAATTCATTGGTGATGTAAATGAAAATTAAGAATAGAAGAGGCTTCCCAAGGAGGAGAGAGAAAGCATTCTGGATTGGCCATGCTAGGCCACTAATTAGGTATAAAAACATTTTTGTTCAACTAGCTTCCAAATAGGGATCAATACTGGCAGAGTATTACTTAGTAACCCAGACTTAAACATAAAATAGAAATCACACATAAGAGATATGTTAAACTACTTATGCTTTGGCACCAGTGGCAAGCAATTTTCTTATGCAGTGGTATGAGCAATGGCAACATCACTTGTTTCTATATTTTTTCTTTAATGTTTTCCCATGCATGGCAAGTTTTCCATATGCTATGCTGGGTAGATTCTTGTTACCATATGGCAGCATATAATATGAGAAAAAAATCATGAAGAAGCTTCTAATTGTCTAAAGGAATTGCTCCTGAAAAATCACTATTCCATGCTAGACCGCAGAACTGTTTATATTAGGCAGAACGTTTGGATTAAGAAGTTGGCTGGTGCAAAAGGTATCAAGGTATGGATGCTGAGGACCTGGTAAATGTCCTGTTTTTCGTAAAAAGCAAACAGAGAAAGTCTACACTAAATAAAAACAATATTGATCGCCTTGATGGACTTTGAGGGTACAATTTTACTCTTACTGTAGGAGAAACGTAGTTAAAGAGGAAAGTGGCTGCTTTTGCTAACTTATCTCCTGGTGAATTGTGTACCTGTCCACTTTCGATTTGACTTAGCAAACATTTTTATGAATATGTGGGTATTTGGAAGTATTAAAAGAGAAATGATCTTAGGGAAGTGTGTGAGTCGTGCTGTGGTTGTGATGTCAGACAAATCGTTTTAACTGAAGCCCTGGTTTAGTGGATACGTGTTCTCATGCACATCACTTCACACCTCCTCAAGCTTCAGTATCTTCAGCTCTAAAGTGGAAATAATAATGTCTCCTCTGCAGAGCTATTGAGAACACTAGAAATCATGTACACAAATGCCTTATGATGCTGCTTGTCACAGTAAATGGAAATCACTGTTACTTTGGCTTCAATCCTATACCTACAACAGGCTTGACAATTGATTTAAATGATAAACAACTTCTGTATTTTGATTTTATTCTTTTGTTTTGTATCTATTGAACAAACACCTTTAATGTGACTTTGCTGTTTTTATCATGTGATGTTTGTTTACTCACAGGTGCTTATAAAACCAAGTAGTTTTAAACATAAGCATTCTATAATAATGCAAAATATATTTTTTTATCCTTCAGAATGGCTTAGTTTGGAATGATTGGATAGATGTAAGTGAATTTTATTTTATTAAAGGCAGAATAAAGGGCTATAAAGAAATACCTGCTTTTAAAAATGAGTGTACAAATTCCAAAAAAAATTCTCTCACCAAAATTAAAAATTATTGCTGAACTATTTAACATTGCTGAGGGCATCAGCAGGGAGCCCTGCCTATTTTTAGTACTATTTTTAGTACTTTTGAAGTACACTTTGTCATTTCTCATTTTTTTCTTAACTGAGATAATGCTGGTAATAAGCAACCCAATAATTTTAATGGCTTCTAACAATAAACATTAATTTTTCTCACTCATGAGTCTCCAGATCAACTGCTGCTGGGTTTATCTTGGCTGAGCTCCTCTGTGCTTGGATGTCCCTAGGCTGGATTCCCAGCTTTGGTTGGATTTAGGTCTTCCTCACATGCTGCACTTCCGCATTCAGGCTGAACAGAAAATAGACACATGGGCATATTTTTCTCATGGCAGAGGGTAAAAATTCCAGAAGGCTAAGCCAAATGACATAATCACCTTTTCAGTTTTTCATAGCATTCAATGTACGTTTCTCCACTTCTGTCCTACCTGCCCTGGCAGGTCAATTAGCTGAGCCAAACTTTAGCGGGGTGGAAACATATGCACCGCATCAGAGGAAGGTACTGAAAAACCACACAGTATGGATGTTCTATTGCAGGGTATTACCATTACAGGGAAATACTGAAGAATTGGGAACAATGACCCGATATACCACATTTAATAAAAATAATGTTGACTCGAACACACACTAAATCAAATAAACTTTACATTATTCCATTTAGAAAAAGGCCAATTTAATAATTTCTGCCCTTTTGTATAATGATTATGTTGTTTTAATTTCATTTAATAGATATTTACTGAAGGCCTATTCTTAGGACTGCTTTGTAAGTTAGTGTGAGCTGTGCTCTAGGTTACTATGTAAATGGAACCCCCTGAGGTTATACCATGCAATCACCCTGCCTAATGATGCTAATGTATAAAGAACTAAGGAAAGAAACAACCTAGAATTCTACAGATGTCATCCCTGGTCTGCATAGAACTCACACTAGAATCTGGGGGTCACAGATATAATGTCTAGCAGAAACCACCTGACAGTAATATATATAAGAAAGCAGATTTGTTGTTGTGCAATAGGTATATTAAGCTGTTTGTATTATTATTTAAAAACAACATTTACATCTGCCTAATTTATGACTTTTAAAATGTTGAATTTAAGCAAATGTTTCCATAGAAGACCAGTTTGCCAGATTTGTCCAAGAGGATGGACAGACATTACAGAAAATAATTATGTGAATTAAGATGTAATTAATTATGATATGTACTACCAAGAAAATCATTTGTGAAAAGTGAAAGTGAATAATGGATTCTCATCTAGCTTGGAGAAACTTATTCAAGTAGAAGCAAAACTTAAGCAAAGCCTCTGGGGTGGAAAGGAACTTGGAGCTATGATAGAACTAAAGGAAGAACAGTGGCAAGGAGCATTTTTGTTTTCTTGTAGTAAACCATGCTTTCAGTTTTAAAAGTGGCACTTACAGTTGCTGGCTAATTGTCATTATGAATTTTAATGTATTGATAGAATATAAAGCATTCTGTGAACACATTGCTTATAGGGAAACAAACTAGGTGGCTGGAACACAAAATGGGAGAGAAAGTTTTAGTATTTTAAAAATTAATAAACTTTATTTTAAAATTTTTTAATTAAAAAAATACCCAGACTTCAAGGAGAATAAACTTTATTTTTTAAAGTAGTTTCAGTTTACAGAAAAATTGTTTGGAAAGTATACAAGGTTCCCATATGCCATTCACTGCACCCAGCAGCTTCCCCTATTATTAACATCTTGCATTACTGTGGTACATTTGTTACAACTGATGAGCCAATATAGATAAATTATTATTAATTGTAGTCCATTATGTACATTATGGCTCACTCTTGGTAGTGCATTCTATGGGTTTTAATAAATGTATAATGACACGATCTCCTATTACAGTATCATACAGAATAGTTATACTACTCTAAATATTCCCTGTGTTCTACCTGTTCCTATCTACCTCCTTGCCCCCAAATGGAAAGTTGTTTTTTATCATACATCTTTTTGGCCTATTGTAACAGTGCAGGATGGGCATACATAATCTAATTAAGATCATAATTATTTTTCCTAAGGCTTCTTACCATAATGAATGGAAACTTCACAAACAAGTACCAGAGAATTATCTAACAGATCAAGACTGGTGCTAGAAAAGGTAAGGAGCCAGATACATGATATTAAGCAAGAACATACGTAGCCCATATGTCAGACTTAGAGATGGTAGATCAGAAGTCAGAATACAAAGGCAGAGTATCAATTTTACAAAAGGATGGAAACTGGAGAACTAAAAATGTGGGGCCAGAGTATGTAAGTATGAGCCATTCAGGTCAACGATAAAGGCTATTGAACTCATGTGTGCCAGAGATGCTGCATCTCATCTTACAGGATCTATGGTTTCTGCACTCAAGGAAGACTTAGATAAACCAACACCGTCATGCCCTATGCCCGTGTGTGTTAGAGATGTCCTTATGGTGCTGTAGGACTACAGATAAGGGCATACAGTTAGATAAAATAGGTCTCAGTGAGAAAGTATGATTAGACATTGGACTCCACTGATGGTTGTAAATATGCAATGAACCTGTAGATGTTGAGTTCTTCGGCATTATAAATAGAAGACAATGGAAGAACTTTCAACTGTTAGAACATTTTACTTATTTTTACTTAATAGTAGGAATAAGTAATTCCTATTCTTCTTCTATTACTGATAATTGGATTTCATTGCTGAGACACAGTAAGTGTCAACCAAGCTGATTCTCAACCCTTTTATTTATATAACCTGTGAATGTCTTTTGGTACCTTTCTAGAACAAATTAATGCCTTCAGCTCTTTCCCCATTGCAAGATTAAAAGGATTAAATTGATGTTGAAGAGATGACACGATGTTATAATGTACCAAAGAATGACAGCATAAAACAAAGAGAAATTTAATCTATTAATTTTGGGCTAAGAGAACAGTAGAAATATCAGCTTGTATACTGTGTGCTTCCCCTGACTACATTTGGCTGAGTAGAATATATGCAAATCAAATGAGCCACGAATACATTTATATTGAAATTACTCCATCTGTCATCCACTTTTGTTGAACAAGTAGCAAGTTGTTGTGTAAGTAAAATGCTCTACTCTTACACATCTGACCTCTTGCCAAAGACTATTTTATTTCACAGCATGTTTGAAATCTAGCTATCGATCTGCACTTCCACAGTCATTTCCTTTGTCTAGCCATAGTAATTTCAAACATACAGTTTCCCATCTTTGAATCACTTTTTAAAATGTAAATGTTATCATGCTTTGCGCATGCTTAAAATTCTTTAGTAACTTCTCATTGTTAATCCTTTTCATGGCCTCAAGGCTCTGCCTTCCCTGGTCCCTGCCCATTGCACTGGCGTCATCTGTCACACTCTCCCTCACACTACCCAGGATGCTTGGGCTGCAGCACACATTCACTCTGGCCTCTACCAGGAATCTCTTGTTCACTCTCTCCCACTTCTTTGCCTAATTGTAAGTAATAAAATCCAACTCTAAATTAAGAAGAAAAAAATTATTAAAAGATGTTAGGAGGCTCAAAGAATTATTGAGAGATCTTTAGAGGATAAAGCTTGTGGCCATGCAGCAAGGAACCACATCTCCAATCACTCTAGACTCTCTGCAGAGTAGACAACGTTGTCCTCAACACCGAGCCCCCTATGCGCTGTTTACCCTTCCAAGCCTGTTGCCCAAGGAATTCGCTATTGCTGAATTAGCTGATATCCACACAACATTCCCTCTCGTCCCTATTCATTTTGTGGCACTTGCTCCCCATTCAGTCTTTTATGGTTATGTCTTGATGGCAGAGGCTGTATAAATGTAGCCATGCTTTAACCATAAAAAATGTTGGGAAAATGAGTATCTGACATTTTTAGTTTCTGTTGGCTGTGGTGGAGTTGGCCACCTTCAAAACTCATTAAGTGGCAAATTTATCAAATAAATAACAGAGATTTAGATGCTGTCTGGCCAGATAACATTACTAATTAATTTTTACTAATTCCTCAGACCTCAACTGAGTACAACTCTCTCAAGATGCCTGGATGAATCACCTTCTCTGAGTCCAGGTCGGGTGTCTTTGTAATAGACTTTCACAATGCTCTCTACTTATCTTCCATAGGATTAACGCTATTTTGAAAAAAGATTGTTTCAGAGACAAGAGTTTTGCTCTGTTGCCCAGGCTGGGGTGCAGTGTTACTATCATAGCTCACTGTAACTTCAAACTCCTGATCTCAAGAGCCTCACCCTCCTGAGTAGCCAGGACTACAGGTGTGCACGCATGCCTTGTTATTTTTTTCTTTTTTATTTTTTTGAGACAGAGTCTTGCTCTGTTGCCCAGGCTGGAGTGCAGTGGTGTGATCTCAGCTCGCCGCAACCTCTGCCTCCCAGGTTCAAGTGATTCTCCTGCCTCAGCCTCCCAAGTACCTGGGATTACAGGTGCCTGCCACCATGCCTGGCTAATTTTTGTATTTTTAGTAGAGATGGGGTTTCACCATGTTGGTCAGTGTGGTCTCAAACTCCTGATTTTGTGATCCGCCCACCTCGGCCTCCCAAAGTGCTGGGATTGCAGGCATGAGCCATAGCACCCAGCCCTATTTTATTTTATTTTATTTTTCAATTGAGATGGGGCCTCGTTATGTTGCCCAGGCTGGTCTCAAAGTGATTCTTAAGTGATTCTCCTGCCTCAGCCTCCCAAAGTGTTGGGATTACAGGCATGCACCACTCAGCCAGCATTAACACTATAGTTATGAAATGACTAACTGAGTAATTCTTTGTTTCATGTCTGCCACTCTTTGCTATAAGATCTATGAAGACAATAACTGTGTCTATCTGAGTCAAACATTTACATCTCTGCATTAGGCATATAATAGATGCCTAATAAATATGTTTTCAATAAATAAATGATGCATTGAATGACACATTCTTCTTCCTAGTGCTTTTCAAGCAGCATTGTTTGCAATTTAAATAATCTCCTACTTGATGGCAACTTACAAGGTGCCCATTTCTCTAGGCAAAAAGCTAAAGATGGGAGGAAAACCCTACATATATTAAATTTTCAATGACATTTTAGGTTAAGAAGATTCCAGTTGAGCATGCATATAAAATAATACTTTGTTTTGGGCTAACTCTTATTTGTATCTTTATTATTCTAAAATTTGCAAGATAGAACTCATTTGTACTGCTTTCTCAACCCACATTTTCAAGCTATGTTTCCCAAGTTTCACATCTGTCTCTGAATTTCCAAAATCATGTTCTCTACTCTTCCTTTCCTTAGTCATACTGTCACTGGTGGAGGGTGTCCAGGTTCTTGGCGTCTTGAACAAAGCATTGGACAAAAAGCACAAACAAAGCAAGGAAGGAATTAAGGGATTTATTGAAAATGAAAGTACACTTCACAGTGTGGGAGCTGGCCCGAGCATAGGGGCTCAAGGGCCCTGTTACAGAATTTTTGGGAGTTTAAATAACCTCTACTTGGGGTACAGCCTATGTAAATGAAGAGGATGAAGTGAAGTTACAGTCATTTACTTGGCCTACGCCGTATGGAGAGAATATTTCCTGTCATAGCCGAAGTGTGAACCAGCCTTATGTTCCCTGCCTCCAGACCCTATTTTACTGCCTCAATACCTTTGTTTAGGCTTTGAAGGGCTTTGCACTAATTTATGGTTGACAATCTGCATTCTTACCCATAGGCAAGTTCTTTCTATTCTTCCCAGAGAATACATGGGGAACCATGTTTTCATACAGATTACAGTTATGTAGATCACAGATAATTTTTTTAGAGAAGCAGTGTCATAATTGTGGGTTTCCTTCTTGACCAAGGGCAAAAAAACACTTATAACCTGTAAACTCAATAATATATGCAACTGTAAATTTCTGTAATCATGCAAATAAGAAAATTATGCTCTAAGCCCTGTAAAATAAAGCTCATTTAAAAAGGGACTCTGATATATGGTAAAAATCATAAAGGGGTTTAATAGTAAAGTTTAATAGTAAACCCCTTTACTATTTTTTTACTATTTTTACCATATATTAGCCATTGAACTGACAATTATACAAATACAAACGAGTCAGTGAATCTGGTTTTATTCTTTATCTTATTTGCTCTTACCTCTCTTCCATACCTCCACTTCTCTCTCAACTTGAGAATTATCCTTGGAACAAGCTCAGTTATTCAACAAGTATGTATTCATCCACTCTGCAAGATGCTGAAGTAGTGTCAATCAAAACACACCTTTCATTGTTTCTCATAAAGCTTACAGTCTAAAATAACTCAGGAATTTTATTGAACGATTGGCAGATTTTTTTTTTAAATTACATTGGTATACAATTACCATTTCCAACTGCAAAATTATATAATGACTATCAGCTGTGGAAGACAATCATGAACTAATCAAAGCATTTAGCAGGGTTTTGTTGTCTAGTCTGTGAGGGTTAGGGAAGACTTACTTGAACAATGTTTAAGCAGGCAAAAGTGGATACAGGTATGGGGTGGGATGTGGTGTGGTGAATGTGATAAGATAGAGGCATTGGCACTTGATGACATTGAAAGGTGTCTCTGAACTGAACAAACAGGAGTCTGGTGTGTGTGTATGTGTGTGTGTGTGTGTGTGTGTGTGTTTGTGTGGTTATGTACTTTTTTTGTACCATTTCTTCAGCTGTCTACCTTGTTTGTGGCTCATCACCAATAGCTTATGAGGCAAAAATTGCCAAATATGTAAGTAAAGTTGACACCATGTAGAGAATAAGTATGGCATAAAACAAAATGAGTAAGGGGGAAGTGAAATACAAAGTAGCAAACTGCTCCAGAGCTGTAGATGAGAAAGTTCTGGTATCTCCCATTTTCCTGGTCATTATTTATGTTATTCTAAATGAGATGGGTGCTGCTTTTGAGTAAACTAAATTCCTTGATCCATTCATCCCAATCTGCCTATGATTATCTCACACACTATGCCTGGAATGCCCTCCTGGCCTGATTATGAAGTGTTTGCCTTCATATCAAATAGCAAGTCTTTCAAATTCAGGGATTTTTTTTTTTTTTTTGCCTCAAAGCTCATGATATTTCAACTGTAGCAAGAGGTTGAGTCTCTTTTTTTTTTTTTTTTTTTTTTTTTTTGAGATGGAGTCTCAGTCTGTCACCCAGGCTGGAGTGCAGTGGCGTGATCTCGGCTCACTGCAAGCTCCGCCTCCCGGGTTCACTCCATTCTCCTGCCTCAGCCTCTCCGAGTAGCTGGGACTACAGGCGCCCGCCACTACACCCGGCTAATTTTTTTTTTTTTTTGTAATTTTAGTAGAGACGGGGTTTCACCGTGGTCTCGATCTCCTGACCTCGTGATCCGCCCGCCTCGGCCTCCTCACGCCACCGCGCCCGGCCGAGGTTGAGTGTCTTTATTGTTGTCCATTGTAGTATAAGCTCTAAGCTGTTTATGTTTCTTTACATAAACTATAATCACTTATATTTTTATTTAAATTGCTTGGCGTCCACTATCCCTTTGTCATTCATACTGTAAGCTCTTAGAGAAAACTACTATTAACGATTTAATTTGCTAGTTGTGGGTTTGCTTGCCTGAGACTACTGTCAAATGTATCCAGGAGCATTAGCAATTAGCAGCAGTTCGAAACCACCATCATTTACAAGACAAAAACCAAACTGCACTATGATTACATAGAAATTAGGACAATCAATAGACATAGTGTTTCTCTCCGTAATACATATGACTCAGTGGATTATAAAATAGCATGTTAGTATGTAACGTTGTACTCCTATTATTTTTTATTTTTTGTTAACATACACATGAACTATATACATTACGGCCTACAAATAAGCTTTCATTTTCAGCTTTCACTTGTTTTTATTGCCTTTTTTGTCTTGCCTGTAATAATATAAATCTGGTTAGACTAGCTGGTGTGTCAAATCCTGTTAAGAAAATAAACCATCAATAAACCATGTAGGTCAGTATACATGTGAACTACATAGCAAAGTTGGTAAAAAGAGAACTGAGTAATAACTCTAGTTCTGGTTCTGTGTAAGTCCAGCCTTCTGATCTTCATCGAGACACCCACATCCTATGAATATCAGCTTTCCCAGATGTAAAACAGGAGTAATCATACCTGCTCTCATAGGGCTATTTCACAGATGTAAAAATTCTTTGGAAATGCAAAATGTAACGTGATAATAGTTATTAAATGCAGTAACATAGACACACAAGTAGAACATATTTAAGACAGTATTGATGTTGCATACATTTCCTGCAATTAGATGTAATCATCTTTACAAGAGGGAAAAACTTAAGCTCGCTGTGTAGTTTTCTCCTCGGCAGCTGTTGCTATGTGATACACATTGTTCCATTGGGAAAGCCTCAGAAAGTTGCACGTTCATTTTAGCTTTAGCTGTGTGAGATACTGGGGAAAAGATTAGCTCTCTGCAAGAAAAATGCTGACAACACATCAAACCTGTAAAGGCTGAATCTATCAGACCTAATTTCCAGAATGTTTGATTTGTCTTGCTAAAATTTGTGTGATATTGTAAAAAAAATAAAAATAAACATTTAAGTAAATATGTTGCTTGCAAAAATTAACATTGATTTAATTAGGTTGCATTCAAGGTTTTCCTTCACAAGTTTTGTTTACCAATGGAAAAAATAAAATAAATTATAATACACTTCAACAACCATTTAAAAAAGAACAACTGATTATCAAAGATGGGATGGCTGATTCTTGGCAGAATTTCAAAATGACTTTTACAAAATGTATCAATACGGATAAATAAAATAATTCATCCCTTCACCAGTCTAGTTATAAACTCAAACTAATAAAACATGTAATCCCAGTTTTCTGCATAAGGACACTAAAGTAGAAAGGTTATTACATGCTGTAGGCAATTCTGAAAATCGACGTCTGAACAGGAAAAAATATAACTTTGGCATTCTGGCTCCTAAGAATAAAATAAAGTCACTTATTTTTTCTACTTAGGGGATCTAATGTGATTTATTTCCTCCATTACACAAGTTATCCGTATTCACTTAATTCTCCTCTGCTCAAATCACTTAATTTCCTTCCAAATAATATTTAACATAGGAAAGCAACTTCATCTGCATGTGGAATCATTTTATAGGCTATCTAATCTATATTACTTGATTATGACTAGTACAATAAAAGAGACAAGGCAGATTCTTTCAAAATGAAGAAATTATTTGCTATTTCTCTTTACTTGATAGGCCATCAAAATCCTGGCTTCCTAAAAGGGACCTGATGTCCATTTCTGTTTTGCTTGTTGAATACTATTCTTCTCCTCACACAGGCTGCTATTTTGTTTGTTTTTAGGTGGTAATGTCTGTGTTTCAGTGCAGCGAGTAGGTGGAGCTCCTGCTGCATCTGTTAGATTATCACCTGGTGTGCCTGGTCTCAGAGTTGGCTTCATTCCCAAAAGGCAGTTGGGGAGTTGATCACACAGCTGTTCTACATGGGTAACAAAAGAGCCTGCTCCATTCTCTACCATCTCATTCAGCCTTTGCAGGATTATTACACATTTTATATGCTGTTGTGTGTATCTATAAAAAATGTGCTTCAGCGAATTGTGAAAATATCTCCTTACATTTTTACATGATGGTTAGTTCTTAATTGAACATAGTTTATAGTAGTATTCCCCACGCCTACCCCGGTGTTTGTGTATGTGTATATTTTTTATATATATATATAATCATTCAAACATTTAATTTTATAAACTGAGCAATAATAAATAACATTGGGTAAATGCTCCCTACTGGTTTAATTATCTGAAAACATATGTTATGAGAAGAAATGGTTTATTTTATTAACAGGAATTGACACACCAGCTAGTCTAATCAGATTTATATTATTACAAGCAAGACAAAAGAGGCAATAAAAAAAAGTGAAAGCTGAAAATGAAAGCTTACTTGTAGGTCAAGTGAGGTGAGGAGAAAAATTTTTATTATGTTTCAGTCCATTAAGTGAACAATCTCTGTATTAGTGCATGGTGAACTGAATCTGGGCCATCAACACTAGCTTTAGAGAAGAACAGATTGATTCATAAAGAAAGGTTATAAGGGAATTTTCATGACTACACTAACCAGTTCATTTAGGTCTTGAAAGATGGCAGTTTCATGAGAAACGATGCAGAAAGAACAAAGAGCAGCAAGGAAAAGAAACTAAACTATATTAAAAAGAAAAAAAGGCAAAACTAAGAATGAAAGCAAAAAATAAAACTTAGAGCAAATGGATTTTGACTTGAATGAGAAAAGGCAACACAGGATACCTTTGGTTTCTTCAAGAACTGATAGTGAGGAATATCTGTCAATCGTTGATGGACCCCTAAGCCAAAGCAATACATAATTGTACTTATGTATACATAACTTCAGTAGGTGATTTTGATTATGTAAAAGAGTCAACTTCGGCACTGGATCCTGAGTATGTTTTAAGAAGATTTTTTAAAGAGAGCTCGATCCTTTGACTTGGTTGAGTATTGGTTATTTCAGCTGCTTAATTAATCATGCTATGATAATGAGGCCATGGTGTTACATTTGGTCCTCAAGTGGACTAGGAAACTTTGTAGCATGTGGTTTTTTCAAAAACATTCTACAAAATTTTATTATGTTTATTATACAAGTTATGTTAGTTGTAGGTAATTAGAATAAAAGAGAAGAGAAAAAATTTGACCCTTTATTCTGTGATATTCAATTTTATTATCTTACATATTTTCAAACTTTCGTATTTCATATACAAATACACATTCACACATACATACACATTGGACAATATTATACATAATTTAACAATAATTATTTTTATATATTTTAAACTTCTTTAAGCATCTGAGCATATATTTCTGTTTTAAGTACTCATCTTGAGTAACAAATTGAACCTCTTTCCAGCTTGATTTTGTCAACTTCATCCATTGTTTGTGCAAAATTTACTGAGTGCCTACTGTGCTCCAGGTAATAGATAACACAGACTAGGTCTCTACTCTCATGAAACTTAACATTGTAGACAAACAATAAACACATAAAAAAAACTCCGACAAAAAGACAGCATCAATTCAGAGAGTTATAGTTGCTAAGGAGGAAATAAAAGAAGGCAATGTGGTAGAAAGTCATTAGTGTGAGAGTTTTAATAGTATTGATCTAGAGATATTATGGAAAGAATGTATAAAAATAATTAGTATGATGTCTGGTAGATGGCAAGTACTCAATAAATATTAAAAATAGTAACACCAGTGATAGTAAGAAAAATACATTATGGTAGTGCCTACATTGGAATATCATGTAGTTGTACTCATTTTCCAGCCTCCTACTCTCCCTGCCCCAGTTACTCATCTTTTGATTGATGCTTTCTTTTTCCTGATACTCTTATTATTAGTTTTGGTACATTTATTAACTATTTTAAATTTCTGGAGAATCAAAAATAATGTTAGAAGTAAAAAAAAAATGCTAAAACAATATTATAACACTCATAAGTACCTTTAAAAACTTCTATTTTTTAAGTGAGTAAAAACAACTGGACTTGTCTGATATAAACAGTAAAATTATTAAACTTCATAGCAATTTAGAATTTACATTTTTTCTATAGTAAAGTAGAAACATAGTCTCATCAAGCAGTTCTCAGAGGTTTATAGGGAAAAACTATCTCCTGTACCAACCCTTGGTCCTGCTGCTCAGAGAGAGCTGCTTACAACACTTTCCCATGTTTTTTTTTTTAATTTTCTTTGGTATTTACCTGTTTGGTTCCTCTAAATATTCTCATACCACTCTTAATTTCACATGTTTATCAAAGATCTCCAGTTGTATAGTTGAGGAGAGACTCTGTTGCGTCATCTTTCTTGACACATTTATTTCCTTTCCCTCCTTTTTTAATAAGGTTACCTTACAGTTTAGGTTATGGCATTCATTACTGTTTATATTTAAGGACTAAGTAAGTATTTTCACTGCAGGGTCAAGAAGTGCAACTTTTGATTTCTTAGAATTAATAATTTTTGTATGTGCCAATTTTTTTGTTATTGTTATTTCTCCAATTTTCCCCATTATTTGCATTATATTCAACTTTTCCCCCACTTGAAAATGAGTTCCTTTCATGATACCACAGTTGAATTCCATAACTCTTTATCACTTTTAGTTATTAGAACAGTCTTACATCTTTTCTCTTAGACTCAATATTATTTAGTTTGTGGGGTTTTTTTCTTTTCTTTGTAAAAAATAATTTCAACTTTTATTTTAGATTTGGGGGTACATCTACAGGTTTGTTATACGGGTATGCTGTGTTATACTGAGATTTGGAGTATGATTAATCCCATCATCCAGGTAGTGAGCATAGTACTCAATAGTTTTTTCAACCCTTGTCCCCCTCCTCCTGCCTCTAGTAGTACTCGAATTCTATTGTTGCCATTTTTATGTCCATGTGTACCGAATGTTTAGCTCCCTTATAAGTGAGAACATGCAGTATTTGGTTTTCTGTTCCTGTGTTAATTCACTTAGGATAATGTCTATTTGCCTAATATTCTATGTATTTATATTTTTCCCTATGCTTCACTGAAGCCATATAAGCATGTTAAAAGTGTTTCCCAAAATGTCAACATATAAAGTAATTATCAGTTTGCTGTTTCCATGGTGGCCATCAACCCAGAGAACTCAGTCCTGCTCCTATCTGGATGGGTAAATTTCCAGACCCAATGCACAAATGCCATTTTGGGACTCCGTTTCCCATATTATGGGAATTCTTTTAATCTTTTTTCTATGTTAGTATCTCTCCTTCCTGAGAGGCATATTTCCTAGTGGGTTTCTAAGAAAAAACAATGTGAAAGAAATTTGTTGTTTTACCTTTGGTGCATTTAGATGCATTTGGACTTCAGGACTAAAAATTATTTTCCCCTAGAATTTTGAAAGCACTGCTATAATGTCTTTGCTGTGTTGTTATTAAATCTATTTAAAAACTGATTTGTAAATTCTTTTGGTCACCTATTTTAATTTTTAAAGCATTTTTGGAATTTTTAAAATCTATCATGTTCTGAAATGTTAGGATGATGCATTTTGTCCTTGATTATTATTATTTTTCTCTCTGTAGAAAATTATGTGAATCTTTTCAATTAGGAGGCTCTACTCCTTCAGATTTGGGGAAATTTATAAGTTATCATTTCAATAATTTCTTCTCTTAATTTTTTCTCCATTTTCCCTTTCTTTGCTCTGCTTATTAGATGTTGAATCACTATTGATTCTTCAATTTTCTATTTTTTTCTCTTCTACTTCTCCTTCACTTTGTTTTTTGCTCTACTATTTTGGAAATATTAATGTGATTCTCAATCTATTATTTTGATTAAAAATCACAAATATACACACATGAGTACTTGTATATATTTCTTTAATAGGAGTTTTTTCTTACACTTTGCTTCTTAATCATAACATCTAGTTCTTTCTTTAAAGAAATGGATTTCTATTATCTTCTGAGAATATTAGGTTTCGTTTGATTATTCTTTCCTCCTCCTCCCCCTTCCCTTCCTCCTCCTCCTCCTCCCCCCTCCTCTCTCCCTTCCTCCTCCTCGTCCTCCTCCTCCCCCTTCCCTTCCTCCTCCTCCTCCTCCCCCCTCCTCTCTCCCTTCCTCCTCCTCGTCCTCCTCCTCCTTCTTTTTCTTCTTCTTCCTCTGTATTCTCCACTTTTCGATGATTTTTTTTCCCTTACAGTTTACTTTGGTCTTTTTCTTTCAGACTACTCCTGTTCAGGCACACATAACAACTCAGTTTCTATAAGGCAAAGTGGTACATCTATTTTGAGAAATTTGACATCACCTTTCATTGCATATTCAGTAGTTCAACTAACAGGAGAGAGCTTCTCTAGAAGCTAGAAGCCTAACATATCCCAGGCTCACTGACACTTCACTTTCTACATTGTACCCAGAGACTAGCCCTTATGACTGAAGGAAAGACATTCTGTCAAAGGATTGCTGGAATTGTAGAAATGCTATGATCAGACACACTATTTGTCCAGTGGGAAGTAAAAGGGTCAAAGGAGAGATCACAGAAATTTGTCTCCCATCTCAGGAACATGCTGGGATGCATTAATTCTTTGCAAGGCAAAGAAAACAAGGCAAATCTGATTTCTTACCATCCAAGGGAGAGAGGAGCCTGCCATTTTGGTCATACTTCTGGAAACTAGACACTCTCAGGAAAAGTTTTCCAAAGACCACTGAGCAGGCATATACAAATCTAACCCCAAAGACTGAGGGAGCTGAGAGTCCAAAGAAAGAGGCTAACACATCCAGTTTCTGGGAATGAAACATTTACTAGAGAAAAACAGAAGCAATAATAACTCAGGCAGTTGTGACATGGTAGATCCCCACACTCACCTTCCAGAAAGTGTTCTGTGTATAGCAAGTTTTTAGGGTAAAACATAGGTAGCTGACCATGTCTTCAGACTTTCTGGCTAATGTTCGTGATCACGGGGGAGGTTAGGTAAGTGTTTTTACATGGGTTATCTATGCTACAGACATTGTTTATAGACTTTTCTGCTGAACACCTTGGTATGTGGAGGTCAAACATCAGTAAACATGGTGGTTTTGCATCAAGATGGCATCACTCATGCCATGCAGCAGGCTGTTTTCCTACAATCATGCAAGTGATCAGCAGAGGCACATTTTTCTACATATGCTCCCATGGAGTCAAGTAGGACCTGTTCTAGGCTGATGTGTCCTTTGCCCAAAGAGCCATCACATTTCAGGGACAGATCAGTTTATCCTAAAGAATGAGAAGTAGTTTGGTAGTTTAGAGTAGTCCAGCATGAGACTGTTTGGATATAAAGCCATTGGTTAACACCTGTATTAACTTGGGCAAGAAATATCAAGTCTAAAGACCTCAGTGTATCTATTTCTAAGATGGGGATAATAATATCGAGCTCATAATATTGTCAGGAAGACTAAATAAAATAATCTATTGAAAGTCTGTTACAACAGTGCCTGTGTAAAAAATCCAAAAGTTTATGCAGCCAACAGACACATGAAAAAATGCTCATCATCACTGGTCATCAGAGAAATGCAAAACAAAACCACAGTGAGATACTATCTGATGCCAGTTAAATGCCGATCATTAAAAAGTCAGGAAACAACAGATGCTGGAGAGGATGTGGAGAAATAGGAATGCTTTTACACTGTTGGTGGGAGTGTAAATTAGTTCAACCATTGTGGAAGACAGTGTGGTGATTCCTCAAGGATCCAGAACTAAAATCCCATTACTGGGTATATACCCAAAGGATTGTAAATCATGCTACTATAAAGACACATGCACATGTATGTTTATTGTGGCACTATTCACAATAGCAAAGACTTGGAACCAACCCAAATGTCCATCAATGATAGACTGGATTAAGAAAATGTGGCACAAATAAACCATGGAATACTATGCAGCCATAAAAAAGGATGAGTTCATGTCCTTTGCAGGGACATGGATGAAGCTGGAAACCATCATTCTCAGCAAACTATCACAAGGACAGAAAACCAAACACTGCATGTTCTCACTCATAGGTGGGAACTGAACAATGAGAACACATGGACACAGGGTGGGGACCATCACACACCAGGACCTGTCGGGGGATAGGGGGCTGGGGGAGGGGTAGCATTAGGAGAAATACCTAATGTAGATGACGAGTCGATGGGTGCAGCAAACCAACATGGCACATGTATACCTATGTAGCAAACCTGCACATTGTGCACATGTACCCTGGAACTTAAAGTATAATAATTTTAAAAAATTCCAAAAGTTATTAAGTGCCTAGTAAAAATGCAAAAGTTATTAAGTATTAATTTATATATTAAAGGCTATAAATAAAGGCCAGGGTGATTCCAAGTTAAGTATAGAATCTGTCACTTAGCTTGTACTTCAGTTCATTCCCTAAGGATTCGGGATATTATAAAGGTGACCCTAGGCTAAAGAAAGCATTGGTGTTTCAGGACTATGCAGCTATATAAGACTGCTGTAATGTTTTCCTAAGTGATAAGCACTACTTTGGATGTGACTAGATTTAAAACGATCAGTTCTCTAGATATGGGGCATTTACAGCGAAGTAGAGGCGCCACCAAGCAATAGAAATAAAGATTCATATGGTTTTGAATGTGACAAGAACATCACCACAGTGTGTCAGAGCAGAATGGGAGAAAAACATAAAATGCCTTGGGCTTGTTAAGACTAGTCCAACATAGAAACATAGAAGAGCTATCCTGTGGGAATTCCAAGATCTATTTGGGAGGCATATTAATGCTGGTGGTGGTGGTGGTGATAAGGCCGGAGTATTCAGAAGGGTATGTTTGGAAACACTAGGATGAGGTGATTTGGTTCATGAGGATTATAACTAAAATAAATAGTTGTCTCTATCCACACTCAGTTTGGAGGAAATGAGTTGTATTTCCTTCTTACTGTCTTTCTCTATATCTCTGAAGTCCTTGCCTCTTTGGTGTGAACTTGCTTGTTTTGAATAACCTCATATTTCCACATTTTTTATGCATTATTTTCATAGACCTTTGGAGTTATAAGGTCAACACTGAGATCTGAATGTTGACAATTACATACATTTACGACCAAATTTGAAATATAATTTTTTAAATTTCAATTTTCATTTTACATTCAGAGGGTATAGTGCAAGTGTGTTACATGGGTATGTTGTGTAATGCTAAGGTTTGGGGTAAGAATCCTGTCACCAAAGTAGTGAGCATAGTACCCAGTAGGTAGTTTTTCAACCCATACCTTCTTCCTTCTCCTCTCTAGGAGTTCATAGTACCTATTATTCCCATGTTTATGTCCATGTGTATTCAGTATTTTAGCTCCCACTTATAATGAGAACATGCAGTATTTGATTTTCTGTTTCTGTATTAAATTGCTTAGGATTATGTCCTCCAGCTGCATCCATGTTGCTGCAAAGGAAGTGATTTTGTTCTTTTTTATGGCTGCATAGTATCCCATGGTATATATGTAACACATTTTCTTTATGCAATCCATTGTTCACAGGCACCTAAGTTGATTCCACATCTTTGCTATTGGGAATAGTATGGCAATGAACATGTGAGTGCATGTGTCTTTTGGGTACAATGATTTATTTTTCTTCGAATATATATCCAGTAACGGTATTGTTGGGTCAAATGGTAGCTCTGTTTTAAGTTCTTTAAGAAATCTTCAAACTGCTTTATACAGTGGCTGGGCTACATGTCCACCAGCAGTGTATAAGCAGTCCCTTTTCTCCACAGTCTTGCCAGTCATTGTTATTTTTTGACTTTTTAGTAATAGCCATTCTGACTGATGTGAGATGGTATGTCATTTTGGTTTTGATTTGCATTTATTTGAGAATTAGTGATGCTGAACATTCTTTCATATGTTTGTTGGCTGCATGTATGTCATCTTTTGAGAAGTGTCTGCTTATGTCCTTTGCCCATTTTTCAATGTGGCTATTTGTTTTTTGTTTGTTGATTTGTTTAAGTTCCTTATAGATTCTGGATATTAGTCTTTTGTAGGGTGTATCCTTTGAATCAGGAAAAGATTGAAACACTGAATAGACCAATATTGAGTTCTGAAATTGAATCAGTAATAAAGAACTTATCAACCATAAAAAAGCCCTGGACCAGATGGATTCACAGCTGAATTCTACCAGTCGTACAAAGAAGAACTGGTACCAATCCTACTGAAAATATTTCAAAAAAAATCAAGGAGAATCCTTCCTAACTCATTCTATGAAGCCAGCATCAGCTTGATGTCAAAATCTGACAGAGACACACACACACACACACACACATACACACACACACACACATACAAAAGAAAACTTCAGGCCAATATCTCTTATGTATGTAGATGCAAAAATCCTCAACAAAATAGTAGCAAACTGTATCCAGCAGCACATCAAAAAGTTAATTCACCATAATCAAGTAGGCTTTATTCCTGGTTGCAAGGTTATTTCAACATATGCAAATCAATAAATGTAATTCACCACATAAACAGAATTAAAAACAAAACCCATATTATTATCTCAATAGACAGAAAAAGCTTTTGATAAAATTCAATATTTCTTCATGTTAAAAACCCTCAACAAACCAGGCATTGAAGGAACATACCTCAAAATAATAAGAGCCATCTGTGACAAACCCACAGCCAACATCATACTGAACAGGCAAAAGCTGGAAGCATTTTCCGTAAGAACTGGAAAAACATATGAATGCCCACTCTCACCACTCTTTTTCAACATAGTAGTAGAAGTCCTAGCCAGAGCAATCAGGCAAGAGAAATAAATAAAAGACATCCAAATAAGAAAATAAAAAATCAAACAATTTCTCTTCACTGATGATATGAAAACCCAAAAGACTCTGCCAAAGGCTCAGAGAACTGATAAATGACTTCAGTAAAGTTTCAGTATACAAAATCAATATACAAAAATCAGTAGCATTTCTATATACCAGTAATATCCAGGCTGTGATCATTTTGGTATTCAACAATGTAATGGATTACACTAGCTTTTGTAGGCCTAATCACTAGAAAGGGGAAACTTATAGTTGGCATTGTACTTATACAATTTGTCTAAGGCATTGTTTATATTTGAAGCCTTGTAGAATAGGATTTCTTTACTTCATTTCCCTGATTATGCTTTGAAAATCAGCCCATTGTTTGGGGTGCAGGAAAGTATAACTCGTGCTATTTTGCCTAAGGGGTTCAGGATCTCAGTTTCTGGTCTGGTGGTTTCATGCTCTGAACTTTGGGCTATTCTGCCTTCTTGCAAATTTAATCAACTTGTACATTCTTGCTGTCTGAGAACAGTTGCGTGGTCAGCAACCATTTTCTTTTTCTTCTGTAGTGACATTGAATATAAAACTGTTTTATAAGAGAATTTTGATAATATAACACTGTCAGAAAAATCTAGGCGTCATTTTCAGTTTTCACTTTCCCATCTCCTTCCATCTCACCACTTACTACCATTCACTATTAATTAGTTGTCCATTACTACGCATTCTAATTATTTCCTGCTACCACAGTCTCTATTATAGTTCAGGCCCTCATTATCTCTTATTTGCATTATTACAAAAACTTCCTAGGCTGTCTCCTTGCTTCTAATGTCTCCCTTTTTCAGTCTATAACAGACAGTCATCAAATTGTAGTCTTACAAAAATACTCAATATTTAATGTTTATAATTTCATGCAAGATATAGTCTAAATATCTCAGGGTGGCTTCTAAAACTCTTAATAATTTGGACCCAATTAAAATTTTTGATATTGTTTCTTACACTTCGTTTCCATTCATCTCCCCTTAAACACTAGCAACTTTTTATAGTTACTCTCGTCTTCCCCAAATATGGTGAAAATAATCTGTTTTTTGAGCTACAAGATGTTTGATATATGTGTTAATCACCTGTGTGTCTTTCAAGAACCAGCTGAAATGATCTACCACATAAGATTTGCTCTCACCTGTAACTATTATTTATCTTCCTTTATACCACAGGACACCTTGTTTTATATGCTAAAGGGTAGAGTTATACAGCCTGATTGTCCTACCTGTCTCACTGAATACTGAATATCTAGAGCTAGGAACAATACCTTATGTATCTTGTATAACCTTATCATGCCTAAAATGTTTCTCGATAAATAGTTCTTAAGTTAAATTGATTGTGTTGATCTGAATTACCTTTTCATTTTAAGTTTCCCAAAAAACATGGTAATATTTTAAGTTTCGTATTGCAATCTATAAAGACATTTCTCATTGCCCTTGCTTGAATTTCCACAGAGAAAACTCTGCAAAGCAAGATGCAATTTTAAGGCCATAGATTGGCCATTTGACAGAATTAATTCAGAATTTTTTAAATCTAAAAATATAAAATAGCATAGACTTAACTGGGCAACAAAACATGCATTGAGAATTTAATACGTATCATACATTAGGATAGGTGCCAGATATTCAATAATGAATAATCTAATTCCTTTGCTCAATAGCTCACAATATAGGGTGTGAGAGAGGTGAGTTTGGTTTAATAAAAACGTGTTGAACACCTGGTATACCTGTGTTATTAAGGAAGAATCCACAAGGGGGTTTTGAGAGACAGAAGAGGATTGATTGCCAAACTCACTTTGTGGTGTTAATGATAGCTTCTTATATAGATGTGTAAACTCATAAATGGTTTAAATACCATGTTATTTATGGAAAATTTATGTACAATATGCTGTACATAGACTCAGACAAGGTTTCAAGGAGATAAGGTGGAAATCAAACTGGGTCCTAAAAATGAATAGTATTCAGCAAAAGAAGGGAAAATAGCACCCAAGAAAAGGAAATAGAAAATAAAAATTCATGGGAATATGGAAGTATATGACCTGTTTTAGAGAAAAGTGCTTAGAAGTCTGTAATGTTATGGTGTGGAACATGGCAGAATATAAGGCTGGGAAAACAGAGTGGAGTGTAGTGAGGTTGAGTATTGCCATGGTACCAAGCTAAATAATGTAGATAATGATTTGGTGGGACAGGAATCTTCTAAATAATTTCTTCAACCTTAACTGTTAATAAAGGTACACTAAACTCCAATAAATACCATACGTAATAAGTGCATGGCTTAATTAATTTTTGCAAACTCAAATTTAAACCAGCAACAAGATAAAAAAGCATTCCAGCACCTCAGAAATTTCCTGCTTCCAATCAGTAGTCCAAGAGTAACCATTATCATGACTTCTAACAGCACTGATTAGTTTCACTTGGTTATATATTTTAAGTATGGGATCATGCAGTATCTTTTGTGTCTGGCTTCTTTTTTATATTTGAAAGACTAATCATTTATGTTGCTGCAGGTAGCTGAAGACTATTTTCATCTCTATAGAGTATTCCAATGTATAAATATACAATTAATAATAATTCTATTGGTAATAGATATTTGGATTGTGTACAGTTCAGAGCTGTTTTGAATAGTGTGGCTTTGAGCATTCTAATATATGTTTTTTGATAAACATATGTAGGCATTTCTGTTGGGTATGTACTCTTAAGTGGAATGATTGATGTTTGCAGACACTGCCACACAGTTTTTCAAAGTAGTTTCACTAATTTAAACTCAATGAGTGTTTTGTTGCTCCTCACCCTCAACAAAACACACTAAAATGTTTAAGGAAGGGAAAGGGAAAATATATGTACTAATCAATTATTAGCAGTTTTTATACATTATTGGGGTATTGGGATAGATATCATTATACCATTATTCTCATGTTACTAACAAGGAAACGCAAAAATTAAGAAAGTAGCCCACAGTTTCATGACGGAAATAATAATTAACATTGTAACTTATTATAAGCTAGAGTCTTTTTGTAGACTGAATAATTACCCCCCCCATGTTCATGCTCTAATATTTGGAACCTATGAATATTATATTTTATGAAAAAGATTTTGCAGATATCATTAAGTTAAAGATCTTGAGATGGGCAGATTGTCTTGGATTATTTAGGGAGGGAGGAATTCAATGCAATCACAAATGTCCTTTAAGAAAGAGGTGGAGGGAAATTTCAGACAGAAGAGGAAAAGGCAATGTGACCATGCAGGGAGAGATTGAAGTGATGCAGGCACAAGCCAAGCAATGCAAGCAGCCGCTGGAAACTGAGAGAGGGAAGGAATATATTCTCCCCTGGAACCTTCAGTGAGAACATGGTACAACTGACACCTTGTTTTTGGCCCCGTGAAACTGATTTTGATTTCTGGTCCCCAGATCTGTGAGAAAATAAAATTCTGTTGTTTTAAGACACCAAGTTTGTGGTAATTTGTGACAACAGCCATAGGGAACTCATATAGGTGACGAGTAATGAGCCCAAAAGTTTTCATTCATTATGTCACCTAATACCATGAGGCAGGTATGATTAGCCCTATTTTATAGAGAAGGAAAGAGGCCTTAAATAACTTGTGCAAGGACACAGAGCTAGCAAGAATCAGAGACAGGATTTGAAAACCAGAGACTATATGACTTCAAAGATAACACTGATGACCAATAAAATAATTAAAAGAATCAGCCTGTAATCCAGGTTTCTGGCGCCCAAAGTCATAATTTATTTATAACATGCCATGTAATGAATTCATGCTTTAAAAAAAAAAGCTTCAGAAAATAAAATAAATGATAGATTCGAATGAGAGAATCAGGTGACAAGGAGAACAGTCAGGAAACCAATTGAATTATTTAAGCCAAAAATATTGAAAACCTGGACCAAGTTTATATGAGAATCTGGATCAGTGATAGAATAGAATCATTTTTCAGCTATAGAATCATCACTGTTCAGGACTGAGGTTGCATTATTTTATGCCCATAAATCAATGACTGAATGAGTAAATAAGTGAATGAATGAATGCCTTCTCAGGACTATATTACTCATGAAATTGCTGCAAACTATATGCAAATTTTCTCACCTGATTGTAGAACCATATATGGAATGCCTTGAATCTATAGAAATACAAGTGTGTTTTTAGTGTCAGTTCAGAACCTTGAATAAGGAAAAGAAAATAGGATGCAAAGGAGATTACTTATCCCATTCTATAAACCCTAGTGTTTTCAATATGTGTATACATTGTAAAATGATCGCTACAATTAAACTAATTAACATATCCATCACTTCTACATAGTTACCATTGTGTGTGTGTGTAGAGATGATTAAATTTAAGATTTATCTTCTTAGCAAATTTCAAGCATAAAACACAGTATTGTTAACTATCGTCACCACACTGTACATTAGATCTCCAGAATTTATTCATTTGCATGATAGAAACTTTGTACCTCTTACCAACATCACTCCATTTCTCCCTCCCGTCAGCCTCTAGCAACTATGCTCCAGGTGTACATATATCAAAATATTAAGTTGTATACATTGTAGGTACATTATTTTTATATCAATGATATCTCAATAAAGCTGTTTTTTAAACTCTAGTGGTTTTCAGTTTCCTATACAGAAAATGTGCTGGAAATCACATTAGTGTAGAAAGTCCAAACTTCATAATATCAATGTAAGTGATTCTAAGAAAATGACATGGCTCTTGTGAGAAGTAATTACTTTTTAACCCACATGACTCTAGAAATTTTAGTTGTAAAAGTAATATATACTTGTTTTCAAGACTGTGAAAAACAAAGACAAAGTAAAAAGAGACAATATAAAATACTAACCCACCACTCAGAAATATTTGCAGTTAACATTTTCAGTTTTTCCCTTTAGTCTGTTTGTTATGCATGTGTGTTAACATAATTGGGATCACGGAGTATCCAAATACTATTTTTCTTTTTTTTTCACCTATTCTTTCACTGTGAAGAATTTTCAATGTCATTAAATATGTGTCAAAAATTTAAATAATTATGTATTTGATGAACACTGATTAAACATCTATTATATGACAGGTATTATACCTTTGATGCTTAAGATCCATTGGAAAATAGCACCTGAGATCACTCCTCTCAAAAATATATTTATCTGGGGGAGGAGATGAGAGTTTTTGTTTGTTTGTTTGAGACAAGGTCTCTATCTGTAACCCAGGCTGGAGCGCAGTGGCAGCAATCACAGCTCACTGCAGTCTCCACCTCTCTGACTCAAGTGATTCTCCCACCTCAGCCTCACGAATAGCTGGGACTACAGGCACATGCCACCGTGCCCAGCTCATTTTTAAATTTTTTCAAAATTTTTTGAAGAGGCAGGGTCTCCCTGTGTTGCCTAGGCTGGTCTCAAACTCTAGGGCTCAAGTGATCTTTCCACTTCAGACTCCCAAATTGCTGCGATTACAAGCATGAGCCACCGTGCCTGAACCAGGAGATGGGAATTTAACAGGGAATTTATGGAGAAATCTCTATTCACAGGATTCCCTAAATGGCATTTTTGAGAGTTAACTACAGGTCCTTATAAAATTATAGTTGTCAACAATAATTCTCTAGCAATCTCTTAGCTACCTTCTTTTTATTTGCATGAAGTCTCTCATGGCTTTCCTGTATAGACACTTGAATCATAGCCTGCCTGAATTCTACAGACTAACATCTGGGAACCATTTTACAATTTTCTCCTTTAGCTCATTCTGGGAGATTTTCTTTGAGGTGCTGAGAGAGCCGTGTCTCAGGAATTACTCTGTTTGTTCTTCGAATAGTGCTCTCACTTCAGGAGAAAGGGATGGGGGAGATATCTCTGTTTTACCATTATTTATCATGTTTATGTTTTTAAAAGCCTTATTATATACCAGGAATGTAGTTGATATCCAATAGTTGTGACTGCTCATACAAAAAATGTTACTTCATCACTGTGGTGTGCACCAGTGATAAACATGATTGCAATTTACTTTCTCTGTAATATCCATGAGTAATCTGTAACTCACTGTGAGTATGTATGCCATAGGCCAGGCTGCTGAAATGCTGGTTCTCCTGTTTTTAATTTTTTGAAGATGTCTCTGATTTAGTTTTGTGTCACATGTACCTGTACCTATATGCATTGAATTGGCAGTGTTGTGAAATTTAATGTTTGTCTAAGGCCCCAATAATATATAGTTACAAATAACACAAAGTCAAATATTACCCCTATATAGAAAATTAAAATGTCCAACCAGATTGTACTTGTTATTTAACTGAATGGAAAGAAAAAATACCTTTCCCATTCATCCTTTCACTATTAAAACAATTTTTCACCAATGGGATCTAATTTCCTAACATACTTTACCATTATCTCTCAACAAATGGATCCCCCCCAAAGAAGAAAATATTTCTTAAGGCTTCTGGCTCTGGCTCTCCTGCTTCTATTTTTTTTGAGACGGAGTCTCGCTCTGTTGCCCAGGCTGGAGTGCAGTGGCGCAATCTCGGCTCACTGCAAGCTCCGCCTCCCGGGTTCACGCCATTCTCCTGCCTCAGCCTCTCAGAGTAGCTGGGACTACAGGCGCCCGCCACCACGCCCGGCTAATTTTTTGTATTTTTAGTAGAGACGGGGTTTCACCGTGGTCTCGATCTCCTGACCTCGTGATCCGCCCGCCTCGGCCTCCCAAAGTGCTGGGATTGCAAGCGTGAGCCACCGCGCCCGGCCTCCTGCTTCTTTTTAAATCTACAACAATCCAACAAGTACCTCCATAAGATTGTCTTGACATTTTGAAGACCAGGGAGAGGAACATTTGAAAACTCTGATCTTTATTGTATTCTTTTCTTGGGGCACACACTTTTTCACTCCAGGCTAAGATATCCCCTCCGGCCTCCTTTAGCATTATATGAGGTTCCTCTGTTTTAGCATTTTTCAGTGATGCATTAATTTCCTATTGTTGCTGTAACGAATCACCACACATTAGCAGCTTGACACAGCAATTTATTATTTCATAGCTGTGTAGGATGGAGGTCCTACACTAATCTCAATGGGCTAAAATCTAGGTGTCAGCAGGACTGTGTTCCATTCTGGAGGTGCTAGGAAAAAATCTGTTTCCTTCTTTTTTTCAGCTTCTAGAGGTCTGTATTAGTCCGTTTTCACACTGCTATACAGATGCTACCTGAGACTGGGTAATTTATAAACAAAAGAGGTTTAATTAACTTACAGTTCTGCATGGCTGGGGAGGCCTCAGGGAATTTACAATCATGGCGAAGGCGATGGGGAAGCAAGTACCTTCTTCACAAGGCGGCAGGAAAAAAGAGACAGAAGGGAAAAGCACCAGACACTTATCAAACAACCAGATCTCGTGAGAACTCACTCACTAACGAGAGAACAGTATGAGAGAAGTGGGCTCCCATGATCCAATCACTTCTCACCAGGTCCCTCCCTCCACACGGGGATTACAATTCGAATTACAATTGGAGAGGAGATTTGGGTGGGAACACAAGGCCTAACCATATCAAGGTCATTCTGATTCTTTGGATTCAGGCCCCTTTCCTCCATCTTTGCATCTCTGCATGCCTTTTTCAGTCACATCTTCCTCTGACGGTTATCTATGGCCTCCTTCCCCCACTTTAAGGCCCTTGTGATTACACTGGACCCATATGGATAATCCTGGCTATTCTCTGTATTTTAAGGTCAGTTTCTTAGCAAACTTAATACTATTTACAATCTTATTTCCTCTTGTGCATATAACCTCATATATTCACAAGTTCCAGATATTAGTACATAGATGTCTGTGGCCAGCCTTTAGTTTGCCAACCATAGTTGGGTATTGTAATTAAATATTTACTTGTGTGTACCTTCTGTGGGTACATGAAATCTTTCGAAGCAGATAAGGGTTCTCACCCTCTTATCCCAGCCCCAAGCACGGTCCCTGGTACACAGTATTTGTCGGTGAATAGCTGTTGAGTAACATGAAGTGTTATAAAGAAGAAGAAAAAAGGATAAATATGTAAAGGGAACCGTAAGACTTGTCAATGGAAGTGTTAAACATAGGTAATCTTGTAGTAAGGGTAGCATTATTCTAGTTTCATTTTAACTTTTTTTTAAATTTTAGATTTATAAAATTGATGCATGTAAATTAAATGTTACAAACTCTGAGAAGTATTCTATGATATATCATTTCAGAAAGAAAATCAATATAGGCTTAGCTTATTATAACTACTAAATAGGTAATCCAACAAAAGCAATTTCCTAAACCTTTAAAGAAGAGAAAAAGTGATTATGGAAATAGATTTTACATTTAGAAGTTATTCACTGTGGCCTTTAAGGTTCTTCTCCTTTTTCATTCTGCCAGGTTAAGCAATCTTACCCCATACATCTCAGGGAACAGGCAAAGATTTCTGCATGTTTATATGGAGATTTCAAAACTTATGAGCTTGGGAAATGAAAACGGTGACTCCAGCTCTCAGAATAATTAAATCTTGAGTTTGTCAAATGTATGACCACCCTAGAACATTCAAAGAGGAAAGATTAAAAAAGAAAAATCTCTGGGAATATTTAAACAATACAAACCTGGCTACTCTCAAAATTACTTACAAAAAAAAAGGAGACATTTAAACTTTGCTGACCCCACAATAGTAGTCTTTATGAAGTCCACAAAATTTAACATGTTTTTCATCATAAATGGAGGAGTCAGTTATATTTGGACACTCAAAACAACTTTCAGCAGGTACTGTCTTCTGGGTTAGACTCTGTTTGCACATGACAAGAAGGATGGAGAATGTGGCTCTAGAGAGAGGCTGCCTGTGATCTACTTTTTCTGTTTGTTTTTGAAACAGGGTCTCGCTCTATTGCCCAGGGTGGAGTGCAGGGTGTCACTGCCACCTCTGCATCCCGGGCTCAGGTGATCTGCCTGCCTCAGCCTCCCAAGTAGCTGGGACTACAGGTGCACACCACTGTGCCTGGCTCCTTTTTTTTGTATTTTTTATAGAAGCAGGGTTTCGCCATGTTGCCCAGGCTTGTCTCAAACTCCTGGGCTCAAGTGATCCACCAGCCTCGGCCTCCCAATGTGCTGGGACTACAGGCATGAGCCACCACAACTGGCCCTGTGATCTACTTTTAATACAGCTATTTTTGATTTGTGTGACCTTGGATAAGCTTATTTTCATTCCTTTGTCTCAATTTTTTAATCTGCAAACAAAGGTAAGAGCACCTTCCTGATAGGGTTATTCTGAGGATTAAATGTGCAAAGACATGAAAGCATAGAAGAGTGCTCCAATTAAGCCATACAATGTGTTATCTGGTTAGACTAGCTAGTAGTCAAGGAACAGCTATGAATGTCTCAGCTCTGTACCCTGCATGCACACTATTGCCATAACTAAATGCTATAATTTAGCCTGCTTGCTAACACTCCATAATGCAAAATATTGCACAGTAGAATCACTCAATCACTTACTTTCTGTATGTAAAGGAGTGTAACAGTATAGTGCTTTATTTGCCCTAAAACATTACTTTTTCTGACCTAATGTGTTTATATCTAATAGTTCTGTGCACATACAGACTAAACTCACTAATGACAAATATGAATCTAGGCCAGGTGCGGTGGCTCATGCCTGTAATCTCAGCACTTTGGGAGGCAAGGTGGGTGGATCACTTGAGGTCAGGAGTTCGAGACCAGCCAAGTCAACATGGTGAAACTCCGTGTCAACCAAAAACAAACACAAAAATTAGCTGGGCATGGTGGCGCACCTGTAATTCCAGCTACTTGGGAGGCTGAGGCAGGAGATTCGCTTGAACCCAGAAGGCGGAGGTTGCAGTGAGCCAAGATTGCACCACTGCACTCCAGCCTGGGTGACAGAATAAGTGGGACTCCCTCTCAAAAAAAAAAAAAAAAAAAAAAAAAAATATATATATATATATATATATATATATATATACACACACACACATATGTATGAGTCTCAATTAAAATTCAATATGCTTGCCTTATTAAAAAATTCCTTAAATTTAAAATGGATGCAAAAGGACTTGTTATTTATATAACATGTGAAATGACACCTGGCCAGAAGCTCTCAATGCAACTTCTTCCCTCTTCTCAATAAAAGCCTATAAAGACAGAAATGCAAAATTAAAATCTGTAATACTGAAAACAAAAACTAGCCAAATGACAATCTCCAGATAACCTGAGGTAGATGAAATTAACTAGGGAAACATTATTAGTTTTCCTTCTTGGCACACCTAGGAAAAAGGAGAAAATGAATAATATGTACTTTGAATAAATGTGTGTGTAAATATTTCATGTGCATATTTACTGCACAGTGTATAAATAATACAATAACAGAGATGTATGCAAGAGGTGGCTTTGTGAGAGCATTTCAAAAAGCCAATACAATTGATTTTGCTCAATTCCAAATAACATTTGAAAAATTCAGAATTGCATTTGTCATCTATAGTTTTTCATCTGTGATTTTTTAGTTGCACATTTTAAATACAGATGCTCCTCAATTTAACATTAATTTACATCCCAGTAAACCTATTGTTACATTGAAAATATCATAATTTGAAATGCATTTGATACACTTAACTTACCAAACTTCATAGCTTAGCCTAGCCTACCTTAAACATGCTCAGAACATACATTAGTTGGGAAAAATCATCTAACACAAAACCTATATTTTATAATAAAGTATTGAGTATTGTACATAAAGGGTGTTTTGTAGACATGATGGGATGTGAAAACACAAAACACAATATCCAAAAAACGGTGGCAACACAGAATGCTGTAGAGTATCAGTTATTCAACCCTTGATTGCATAGCTGACTAGGATCTTGGGCTCAGTGCTGCTGCCCATCCCAGAAAAATATCAAAATTTAAAATTCAGGGTATGATTTCTACTGAATAAGTATCATTTTCAAACATAATAAAGTAAAAAAATTTCTTAATTTGGAGACTGTCTTTAGTTAGTGCCAACTATTCAGTGATACTTAAATGTTTAACAACAAGCTCTCCAAAAATAAATAAATAGGCTTTGTAGGGCATGTTGATTTCCGTACTAGTGAGTCAAGTAAATATTGTTGCTTTGAGCCAGTAAGTTTTGGAATGGGCTTGATGTAGAGCTCCAGTAACTAGAACATTTTTTTATCTCCCTAGTAGTCTAAATGGTCAACACAGGCTGCTTTCTTATTCATATCTGTGACCCCAGAACTTTGCACAGAGCTTGTCACAGCGTAGGTATTTAATTAATGTTTCTTGATGTAATAGCAAGGAGAGACAACATTCTCTTAATTTACAAAAGTAAATGAAGACTTTTATAATCCTATCTAAGAATTCCAAGATACTTCAACTAAAAATGTGACACACCTCAGGAATCAATAGTAGGAATATATAGACCAAAAGAACATAAGAAGAAATCAATATAGGAAAGTATTTCAGAACCAGCTTTCTTAATCATTATGTCATTATTGTGATTTAGCAAAATTCTACACTTAGAATTACTAACATCCAAATGATATGGGGATATAAAATAAATCTGTTCTTGCTTTTTGTCTTTCATGGCTGAGAAAGAAATTGATATAGCATTCCTTTGAGGCTCAGAATTTTTTTGTTTCTTGATGTTTGAAGGTAATTTTTGGACTCAAACAAATTTTTAATTGTTAAATTAGGGTGAAAAGTACATATCTATTTCCAATTTTTATAGACATAGCCAGATTTTCCTCCACAGGATTTTTACACATATGCCCTCCTACCAGCAATGAAACAATAGATTGTGTCACCAAGTTTGCAATGTTTGCCAGTCTATTAAATAAAAAATGGTGTTTCTGAGAAGATTTAATTTTCATTTATCTTATTGGGAGTAAAGTTGAATATATTTTCATATGTTTGACAGTAAATTGCATTTTTTTCCTGAACTATATGTTCATATACTCTGTCAATTTTTTTATTGGTATTTTGAAATTGATTTTTTGTGCTCTTTAGCACTTTGTGATATTAGATGTAGTTTCTCCTCCACCAAGTTATCACTTTCTGCTCTGATGACAGTGATTTTGCCATACAGAAGTATGTTCTTTTTAATGCAGTCAAGCTTACCAATTTTAAATAAACTCTAGATTATCAGTCATGGTTAGAAACACTTTACACAACCAAATCATAAAATAATTGTTCCTTATTTTGATTTATTGTTCCATTTAGAATTTATTCTGGTATAGACCATGAGGTGCTATCTTCTACTAGTTCTATATCTACCCTTATCCCTTCTACCCTCTTCTCAAATCTAGGAAGCGAACTTGTGGGGGAATATCACTTGCCTTCTGGTTTCTAGTTGTATTTGGCCAATTGAGATGAGTGGCAGGAGTTCAGAAGGAGAGGAGAACTGTCTTGTTGTGGGGTCCCTGTAGCCTGGCTGCGTTTTTCAACCTAAGGTCACAGCTGTTGTCTGATGTCCCTTTTCACACATCCCTCTCTGTCTCTTGGTGTTAGCCACTCTCTCCCCTGCAGGCCTATGTATGGTAAGAGGATCCTTCTGCTACTGTCTCAGTACGATGTCTCCCACAATATCTCTAAACCTTTACAAATAGTCCCTTTATTAAATTCCTCATATTACTGAATCTGAGTGTGCTATCAGTCCTTCTGTAACCATGTCAGATAGAGGACCCAATAGTATTTTCTTTCCAGATGGTTACTTAATTGTCCCATTAGACTTTATAAAATAGTCCATCTTCCTTCACTGATTTGAAATACTAAATTTTGTCATATATGACGTTTTTGTGTGAATTTGCATCTACTTCTGGAATTTCTGTTTTGTCCCATTGATATTCTTATCTCTGTGTGCCAGTACCAGATTATTACTACTACTTATATGTTGCAGTGTGTTTTAATATCTAGTAGAAGTGGAGCGTCTTCATTGCTCTTTGTGCTCAGGCTAATATTTTTTATATGCCTATATGAAATGTAGGATCAGACTATTTGTACATCCACTACCATGAAAAGAAAGGAAGACTACACCAAGAAAGGAAGGAAGGAAAGAGAAATAAAGACAGACAGACATGAAAAAAAGAAAGAAAGAAATCAGAAAAAAGAAGCCTGTTAGTGTTTTTATTGGGATTGTGTTGAATTCTTTAAGCTTCTACTTAAATGTTTATATTTTTGCTTATTAGTCTCACCTCTATGAATGTATATCATATAACTTCATTCTCATACATGCAAGCAAATATGGAATAACCAAAATTGTGCAAAATAAAAACGATAAAATTTATAGAATATTACTCATTTGTAAAATTTGAGGTCCTTGTCTCCGGGAAATAATATGTAAATATTTCTAAACATTCACTATTAAGTAAAAGGCAGAGTGCAGAGCACTGTGAATAAAATACTATCAAGAATACATACATACTTGTACTTACTTATAGATGAATGAAGAATATCTGGAAGAATATATACAATACTAATTGATGTGTGGCAGGTATGAAGAAAACTGAATCAAGGAAAGACTGGGATGTGAAGAACATTTTTCTCTAAACTTTCCATTTATATTTTTGACTTAAACCATATGTGTATATTAATTTAATTTAATTTAATTTTAATTAATTTAAATTTAATTAATTTAATTTAAATAACTATTTTTAAAATGTGTATTTACTTCTTTCCTACTTATAAAACATGACCTCCTGCCAAACTTGTGCCTAACATTTAAAAGAAATAGTACAAGTAAAGTTTGTGAAACAAAAACATTGTCCAACATTTTATAACATGGTTCTGTTAAGTTCCAAATGTGGGGTAAGGCATGGACCTTAGGTGTCTTCTCACTGATATCGCTGTCAAAGTAACTCATCAAATCTCTTTCACCAGCCAGCTCTGATATGGGTGTCCTGATTTACTGATAACCCAACTCATTTTTCTGCCTTACAATGTGCTGGGCATTCATTTTATTTGTTACCTCAGGGCCCCTGATGACAAGTTATTCCTGTTTTGGTTGCAGATGTATGAAATCCGTATAACTGCTTTTTGGCCCCTGGCTTCTCTTCCTAGAACTGGCTCAGTTTTAACCTAATGGGAAGTTGTATATGTTGCTCAGACTTGCCATCTTTAACAAAGCCTTTGTACCCAGCAAGCACCTTCTGGAATCCACTGCACATCTTCTGCCACTTTCCTGTGCTGTCATTTGGTGAAAACCTTTGGGTGTCAAATTCATCTCTTAGTTTTTGGCAAAAATTTATGCCAACAAAGATTCAAGAAAACCACACTTCAACTTTTTGAAATTATATTGGAACCAAGCAATTTGCAAAAATTTTGTAAAATTTCTAAAAAATAAAAATATGTAAATGTTAAGTTAAAATTTAGGAGTAATTTAAGAAAGTACAATTGCCATGACTTACTGATGTGAATCCTCACATCCTTGGGCTCCTCCTTTTTTCCTGGTCTTTGTTTATATAATCCATTTTGTCCTATTTACCTTTTATTCCCCTCAGGAAACTTTTTTTAATTTTAATTTTTTGTTTTATTGGCTTCTTAACTTTTAAAAAATTTTAAAATTTTTTATTTCAATAGCTTTTGGGGTACAAGTGGTTTTTGTTGCACAGATGAATTATATGGTAGTCAATTACCTATCTACTTTTTTGTCGTTTCCCACCACCCTAGTCCAGGCTTTTCAAGCCAGAATTATAATATCATTTGGTCAACACTTAAAGGCCTCAGTGTTCCATTTCTTCCTACTCATAGCTGACAAATTAATCATTATATTATACTATTTATTCATATTATTCTTGTATTCAAAAATCTTCTGGGGTTCTTCTGTTGTTTACAAGGTAAAGTCTAAAGTCCTCAGTGATTTTATGATCCCTGTGATATGGAATCTTCAAATCTCATTTCCCACCAGTCCTCCACTCCATTAGGTTTAGTTTTCTCCCTGGTATCCTGTATATGTCTAACTTGTATTATGTCTTGTTTTCCCCTTCTTTCCATGTATTTGCATTTTCATTTTTAAGTGAGACTCAAGTAGTTCATTGAAACTGCAACTTTTGGCTCTATTTTATTAACATTTTTAGTAGACACTATTGATGCCTCCTCATATCTCCTCTGCATTTATCATTCCAGTAGATGCTTACTGCATTCTAGTTCAAACACTTTTGACTCTACTGGAAGCCTATCAGTCCAGGTAGGCCAGGAAGGAAGTCCTGGGAAGTGGTGAATATTCCCAGCACCCTTAGCCAATGATGGATGGAAGTTGAAGGATAAATACTCCATCTTTCTTATCTCTCTGAAAGAATAATTCAGAATTATATTTTAGCATTTTTCTCAGTTCCCCAGTTGTTCAAAGTGGTAACCTGCCATGGGAACCTACTAGATAACATACCCCTTATTGGCTTCTCTCTTTTCCTCACCTTATTTCTCTACCTCCTTACCAGTGCCTTTGTGATCATCTCCCAAAGAAATAATTGCACTCAAATCCTTGTCCATCTTAGGGGAATCTAAGTTATAGCCCATTTAAGCTTAGCGTTCCATTATTGGAACACTGAGCATGTGGGAGTTATTTATATCCTACTGCTCAAGGTCATTGGCAAGGTCTGATTGCAAAAATTCAAAAAATTGCAACCTCAGGCATAAATGGGTTAAGACAATACTGCAGCATAGAAAGATCCTCTTTTCTTCTAGACTGCTGCATCATTTACTCTTTGTGTCAATCATTTAGTATATAATTATTCTTTTCATGAACAATATTTATCAACTATGTGTCTGGAACTATTCTAGATACTAGGGATACTATAGTGAGCAAGACTGGAAAAAATACTTTCTTTATGTTTCTAGTGGTGGGATCTGATAAAAAGCATTGTCATATATAAGCATATTGTATCATGTGCTGCCTGATATTGAGATGGTTTGTTACACACTGATTAAAGCACTGTATGGCAGAGCAAATAGAAGTCTATCTGGTTTTGATTTGCATTTCTCTGATGGCCAGTGATGATGAACATTTTTTCATGTGTTTTCTGGCTGCATAAATGTCTTCTTTTGAGAAGTGGCTGTTCATGTCCTTTGCCCACTTTTTGATGGGGTTGTTTGTTTTTTTCTTGTAAATTTGTTTAAGTTCTTTGTAGATTCTGGATATTAGCCCTTTGTCAGATGAGTAGGTTGCAAAAATTTTCTCCCATTCTGCAGGTTGCCTGTTCACTCTGATGGTAGTTTCTTTTGCTGTGCAGAAGCTCTTTAGTTTAATTAGATCCCATTTGCCAATTTTGGCTTCTGTTGCCATTGCTTTTGGTGTTTTAGACATGAAGTCCTTGCCCATGCCTATGTCCTGAATGGTATTGCCTAGGTTTTCTTCTAGGGTTTTTATGGTTTTAGGTCTAACATTTAAGTCTTTAATCCATCTTGAATTAATTTTTGTATAAGGTGTAAAGAAGGGATCCAGTTTCAGCTTTCTACATATGGCTAGCCAGTTTTCCCAGCACCATTTATTAAACAGGGAATGCTTTCTCCATTTCTTGTTTTTGTCAGGTTTGTCAAAGATCAGATACTTGTAGATGTGTGGTATTATTTCTGAGGGCTCTGTTCTGTTCTATTGGTCTATATCTCTGTTTTGGTACCAGTACCATGCTGTTTTGGTTACTGTAGCCTTGTAGTATAGTTTGAAGTCAGGTAGCGTGATGCCTCCAGCTTTGTTCTTTTGGCTTAGGATTGACTTGGCGATGCAGGCTCTTTTTTGGTTCCATATGAACTTTAAAGTAGTTTTTTCCAATTCTGTGAAGAAAGTCATTGGTAGCTTGATGGGGATGGCATTGAATCTATAAATTACCTTGGGCAGTATGGCCATTTTCATGATATTGATTCTTCCTACCCATGAGCATGGAATGTTCTTCCATTTGTTTGTATCCTCTTTTATTTCATTGAGCAGTGGTTTGTAGTTCTCCTTGAAGAGGTCCTTCACATCCCTCGTAAGTTGTATTCCTAGGTATTTTATTCTCTTTGAAGCAATTGTGAATGGTAGTTCACTCGTGATTTGGCTGTCTGTTTGTCTGTTATTGGTGTATAAGAATGCTTGTGATTTTTGTACATTGATTTTGTATCCTGAGACTTTGCTGAAGTTTTGGTTTTGTATCCTGAGACTTTGCTGAAGTTGCTTATCAGCTTACAATGAGATACCATCTCACACCAGTTAGAATGGCCATCATTAAGAAGTCAGGAAACAACAGGTGCTCGAGAGGATGTGGAGAAATAGGAACACTTTTACACTGTTGGTGGGACTGTAAACTAGTTCAACCATTGTGGAAGTCAGTGTGGCAATTCCTCAGGGATCTAGAACTAGAAATACCATTTGACCCAGCCATCCCATTACTGGGTATATACCCAAAGGATTATAAATCATGCTGCTATAAAGACACATGCACACGTATATTTATAGCGACTCTATTCACAATAGCAAAGACTTGGAACCAACCCAAATGTCCAACAACAATAGACTGGATTAAGAAAATGTGGTACATATACACCACGGAATACTATGCAGCCATAAAAAAGGATGAGTTCATGTCCTTTGTAGGGACATGGATGAAACTGGAAACCATCATTCTCAGCAAACTATCGCAATGACAAAAAACCAAACACCGCATGTTCTCACTCATAGGTGGGAATTGAACAGTGAGAACACATGGACACAGGAAGGGGAACATCAGACACCGGGGACTGTTGTGGGGTGGAGGGAGTGGGGAGGGATACCATTAGGAGATATACCTAATGCTAAATGACGAGTTAATGGGTGCAGCACACCAACATGGCACATGTATACATGTGTAACAAACCTGCACGTTGTGCACATATACCCTAAAACTTAAAGTATAATAACAATAAAATTCAAAAAAAAAGAAGTCTATCTGTATTCTCCCTTACTGACAGCCAATGTCCTATATTATGTTTTCCTCAACTTGAGTAGCCCCTTTCAATCCATTTGGTTTGGTAAGTCTGCTGTGCTCCTTTTTTTTTTTTCTTTTTTGACAACTAATATCTTATTTTTTTGTTTCTCAAAAGAGCTTGTAATTCAAGCCAGGTTGATAAGGCTGGTGCCCTAGGCCTAACTGGCTCTATCGTTTGAGCCATTCTAAAACATACTGAAAAGATAAAACCATATACCAGTAGAATTCTAATCTGTTGATTGGAGGATAAACTGTCAGGAATACATCTCAAAGGGGACTAAGTAATAATGACCCCTTGTACAGCTGATTGAATGAATGCTGTCATTTTCTGGAACACCTGAAGCTTTTGCTGATAGTTGTGTACCTCTGTTGTTACTTATATTTTAGATGGCCATCTGTCCAACTAGAGTTTTAGTTTAAAGGGTTGCATAGTATCTTTATACTTTACTTTCCCACCACAATATCTGACACAGCCTTTCTTAAATAGGTCTTATGTATGTACTCATTAAATATTTTAGAAAGAATGAATAGGTGAATATGTGAAAATATGAATTCTATAGTTGAATTACATTAGGAAATTTTAATTGATAGCTAGCATTCAATTTAATTTATGTTTATGGAGAGACATAATGCCTAATATAGCTCTTTAAAATGTATATTGTTTATTTGTTTATTTCAACCTCACCTACTTTCAAATGACTTAGATATGGAATACACAGTTTTAAATTATGTTAAATTCAATAAGAGAATAAAAAAGAATAGATAAGCCTTAGAGAAACATGAGGAGTTTATGCCAATAGATTTCTCATATGACCTCATTTCTACTGCTGGGCACACAATTTGGCTTAGTTTTCTGGCAGCTAAGGCAAAAAAAGAATCATACTGAGCTAAGTAATACTCATATTTGATATAAAAGGCATAAAAATTCCCCTGCAGGGGCAAATTATTTCTTGGATATAAATTTAGTGAGACATATATTATGTAGATCTACATTTAAGGGAGCAGCCTCTACAGTTCATAATGTCTTCATTTTTGTTTGTACCAAAGTGGGGAACCACTGTTCAAATAACAATATATATTTTTGTCTATTTAAAAGTTGAGGACAGAGTATTGAATTACAGGGCATAGCAAATAGTCAAGTCATTCCTGTGGGTCTTGAATAATATGGCTGTTCATGTAACTCATGTCTAAATTTTTACAGAGATAGAATCTACCAAATCCCGATGAATAATACCATCTTATGAAACTGTGATTCTCATATATCCGTATTTTAAGATAGTCTTTAACAAGTGCCCTTGACAACTTTAGTCATCACATATGACAGGGAATAGCTGTCATTCTCCTATAATGCTAAAACCTGAATTTATATTCTTACTTGAACAAAGAGCCAACTCATTTGTCATGGATGTGGGTAGCAGGCATGTCTACAGAGTCAATTTTCCTCTGCAAAATAACTTCGTGTATTCTTATTGACTCTCAAGAGCTCTGAGTCATAACGTGGGAGAAAGAATATGGGTTAGAAACACGTTAAGTATATTATTGACTGAGTTCATCATTCCAAGAACTTAAGGGTGGTCTCTATAGAACAATCTGATTTTCAAAAGAACTGCCTGTATACACAGATCTGCCGATTTTCTAGCTGGCAGATAATAATATTATACATTTGGGTTGTTGACATTAATTTTCACCTTTGCTCACTTAATCCTATGCTGGTTAAAAATTTTTCTCCCTTATTTTCCATTTCATTTTTTTTGTCTAGAAATATCTGACCAATAAAATAAATCTAATCAATATGACAATTCAATCATTCATTCATCATTTACTGAGCTTCCAGTTTGCAGTGCTGAGCATATAGCAGTGAACCAGACAGCCCAGTTGTGCTCATGTAGCTAAAACCAAGTAGGGAAAATGCACACTGAACAGCAACCACACTTCCATTTCCAGCAGTATACCTCGGATGCCTAGAGAAATCATCTTCATATGCAACCTAAAATTTAGGAATACAATATTTTAAAGAATGTAGACCTTTGGTGTGGTCTATTGGATAAAGAAAATGTGGTACATATACACCATTGAATATTATGCAACCATAAAAATGAACAAGACCATGTCTTTTGCGGGAACATGGACAGAGCTGGAGGCCATTACCCTTAGCAAACTAACACAGTAACAGAAAATCAAATACCACAGGTTCTAACTTATAAGTGGGAGCTACATGATAAAAACTTACAAAAACAAAGAAGGAAACAACAGACACTGGGGCCTACTACTTGAGGGTGGAAGGTGGGAGGAGGGAGAGGAGCAGAAAAGATAACTATTAGGTACTGGGATTAATACATGAGCAATGAAAAAATCTGTACAACAAACCTCTGTGACACATGTTTACCTATGTGTATTAGTCTGTTTTCATGCTGCTGAATGATAAAGACATACCTGAGACTGGGCAATATACAAAAGAAAGAGGTCTTTTGGACTTACAGTGCCATGTGGCTGGAGAAGCCTCACAATCATGGTGGAAGGTGAAAGACACATCTCACGTGGCATCCAACAAGAGAAGAGAGCTTGTGAAGAGAAACTCCTGTTTTTATATAACCATCAAATCTTGTGAGACTTACTATCATGAGAACAGCACGGAAAAGACCTGCCCCCATGATTCAGTCATCTCCCACCAGGTCCCTCCCACAACACGTGGGAATTATGGGAGCTGCAAGAGGAGATTTGAGTGGGGACAGAGAGTTAAGCCATATTATTCTGCCCTGGCCCCTCTCAAATTTCACAGCTTCACATTTCAAAACCGATCATCCCTTTCCAACAGTCCCCCAAAGTCTCAACTCATTTCAGCATTAACTCAAAAGTCCACAGTCCAAAGTCTCATCCAAGGCAAGGCAAGTTTCTTCCACTATGAGCCTGTAAAATAAAAAACAAGTTAGTTACCTCCTAGATACAATGGGGGTACAGGCTGTTGGTAAATACAGCCATTCCAAATGGGAGAAATTGGCCAAAATAAAAGGGTTACAGGCCCCATACAAGTCCGAAATCCAGTGGAGCAGTCAAATCTTAAAGCTCCCAAATGATTTCCTTTGACTCATTGTCTCGCATCCAGGTCACACTGATGCAAGAGGTGGGTTCCCATGGTCTTGGGCAGCTCTGCCCCTGTGGCTTTGAAGGGTACCGCCTCTCTCCTGGATGACTTCGTGGGCTGGCATTGAGTGCCTGTGGCTTTTCTGGGCACATAATGCAAGCTACCAGTGTATCTACCATTCTGGGATCTGGAGGATGGTGGCCTTCTTCTTACAGCTTCACTAGGCAGTGCCCCAGTAGGGACTCTGTGTGGGGGCTCCAACTCCACATTTCCCTTCCACATTGCCCTAGCAGAGGTTCTTTGTGAGAGCCCTGCCCCTGTGGCAAACTTCTTTCTGGACATCTAGGCATTTCCATACATCCTCTAAAATCTAGGTGGAGGTTCCCAAACCTTAATTCTTGACTTCTGTGCATCCACAGGCTCAACACCACATGTAAGCTGCCAAGGCTTGGAGCTTGCACGGCTGAAGCCATGGCCTGAGCTCTACATTGGCCCCTTTCAGCCAAGGCTGGAATAACTAGGACACAGGAAACCAATTCCGTAGGCTGCACACAGCACAGGGACCCTCTGCCCAGCCCATGAAATCACTTTTTTCTCCTAGGGCCTCTGGGTCTGTGATGGGAGGAGTTGCTGTGAAGACCTCTGACATGCCCCTGGAGACACTTTCCCCATTGTCTTGTGGATTAACATTCTGCTGCTTGTTACTTATGCAAATTTCTGCAGCTGGCTTGAATTTTTCCTCAGAAAATGGGATTTTCTTTTCTATGGCATCGTCAGGCTGAAAATTTTCTGAACTTTAGTGCTTCGATTTCCTTACAAAACTGAGTGCCTTTAACAGCACCCAAGTCACCTCTTGAATGCTTTGCTACTTAGAAATTTCTTCTACCAGATACCCTAAATCATCTCTCTCAAGGTCAAAGTTCTGCAAATCTCTAGGGCAAGGGCAAAATGTTGCCAGTCTCTTTGCAAAAACGTAACAAGAGTCACCTTTGCTCCAGTTCCCAACAAGTTCCTCATCTCCATCTGAGACGACATCAGCCTGGATTTCATTGTCCATATCATTATCAGCATTTTGATCAAAGCCATTCAACAAGTCTCCGGGAAATTCCGAACTTTCCCACATTTTTCTGTCTTCTGAGCTCTCCAAACTGTTGCAATGTCTGCCTGTTACCCAGTTCCAAAGTTGCTTCTACATTTTTGGGTATCTTTTCAGCAGTGCCCCACTCTACTTGTACCAATTTACTGTATTAGTTCATTTTCACACTGCTGATAAAGACATACCCAAGACTGGGCAATATACAAAAGAAAGAGGTTTATTGGACTTACATTTCCACGTGGCCGGGGAAGCCTCACAATCATGGTGGAAGATGAAAAGCATGTCTCACATGGTGGCAGACTAGAGAAGACAGCGTGTGCAGGGCAACTCCTGTTTTTATATAACCATCAAATTTTGTGAGACTTATTCACTATCACAAGAACACCAGGGAAAAGACCTGCTCCCATGATTCAATCATTTCCCACCAGATTCCTCTCACCTGGGAATTATGGGAGCTCCAAGTTGAGATTTGGGTGGGGACACAGAGTCAAACCATATCACTATGCAATGAACCTTCACATGTACCCCAACAACTAAAATAAAAGTAAAAAAAAAAAAAAAAAAGAATGTAGACCAGAGGCCAGAGGGAGATTTACCCCAAAGCTAATAGAAGTTTAAGTTTTAGGGCTCCTTCCAAAGTCCTAGCAAGTTTGCACTTATTATTTTGTATTCTTTTTCTTAAAGAGTCTTCCCCAAACTATTTAAGATTCAGGTCTTGCAAAGTGATTCTTGCCTTCATAAATTCATAGCTGAATGAATAAGAAAGTAAGACAAAAACCTCAGAGATAATATATAAGGATAAGCTGTGAATCCAGAAAAGTAAGGTATCATTGAAATAGAATTCATTTTGGTAACATCTATCCGTCCTCTGTAGCCTGGGTGGGAAGAGAAACACAGGCAGGTGTTAGACAGGGAAAGCCCTTTTTATAAAGCCAGGATTCCAAAAGATGATACACCTTCATTGGGTGAACTAGAAACAAAGAACACATCACATAAAGGTGCAATGACAATAGTTGCCTGCCATGGATTTTTTTCTGGTGGAATGTGAAAAACTATTCCTTAAGAATGTCTAACTACAAGCCTGACATCAGGAGAATATGGGGCCTGAAATTCTATTTGTGTAGCCTTCAAAATTCCATGCTTGCAATGTAGTTAAAATGGGTACTACATTCTGCTTATACAATCAACCTAAATCCTCAAGTTCATTAGAGCATTTTGTGTATTGGAGTTACTGTTGGCAATGGTTTTGCTCATTGTTTTGCTACTGTAGAATACAGGTTACCATGTTTTGTTTTGTTTTTTTAGTCTTTAGCATTGGTTTCCTTTTGATCTTTTTTTGCTACCACAATCTTATTGCCTTTGCAGCCTTTGCCCATGGCTGAGTCTCAAAACTATCACATGTTCTAAATTTTCCCGATTTCCAGTACCTAATTTTTTATCAGTAATCTTTGCTTCATACAAATAACTTCAAATTTTGGTGGCTTTATATTGTAATTTATTATTTTTGATGATTCCAGCTGGATGGTTCTTTTCCTAGTTTCTTGTGGGTTCGCTCACATAGGTGCATTCATCTGAGGATTAATTCAAGGCTGGTCCTCTCTCTGCATGATAGAGGCAATATTCCAAGAAAGAAAGTTCCACGCATAAGCACTTAGTAAGCCTCTGTTTGTGTCACATTTGCTGATATTCTATTGGCTAGAGCAAGTCATATGGCCCAGCCCAGAGTCAATAGGGGAGGGGACCTTATGAATTTGGAAAGTGTTACTCACTGAGGGTGGCTGATGTAACAATCTATCACAATGAGTTGCAGCTTTTATATGGATACATAGACAAATAGTTTCAACTTTTCAAAACTATTCCTAGTCAGGGGAGGTAAGGCTAATGAAAATAAATAATTTAATGAATAATTGGATCCATTGTATATGATAAATGATAAACATTTTGGTAGAAATTAATCTTTGGAGAATTTTATCAATAGTAAAGGAATGGTAAAATAATCTACAGTACCAGACTCCCCAAAACACAAACACTTGAATTTGCAAAACATCATTTTATGGTGAAAGAAGTGGATTTTTTTTTGGTCACTGGTGGCTATTTGAGCTCCATTCTGCTTAGCACATTGCAAAACTGGAATGAGAAGCTTCTGTTATATTTCTCTGGCAGTGACCATGCTTAGACAATCTCCTCCATATGTAGTTTATTTTGTCCCTCCAAAAATCTATGGTATCTCATTATAGTATGTTCTGACCTCAATGAGTCTTTGATGTTTTTAACAGTTTTTTCTCCTTTTTTCTTTTCTCTCTCTCCTTGTTTCCTTCCTTTTTTTCTTTTCTTTCTCTTTCTTCTTTTTACATGGTAGCCCACATTTACATATAAGAACATTGACTCTCAAGAATTTTGAATCACACTTGGAAGAAAGAATGTGGATTGCAAACATGTTGAATGTATTATTGACTGACATCATTGTTTCAAGAGCTTAAGGGTGTCCCCTGTAGAACAATCTGATTTTCAAAAGAACTGGCTCTGGACTCAAATCTGCCAACTTTCTAGTTCTTGCTGAGATTCAACCCTTTTTCTGGAATAAATGCTCCTTAAATTATTGCAAGGCTCTGTTTAATTTCCAGAGTTCTGAAAAATCAGATTTTGACTTATTTTTTTCTTTTTCCAGTTCCCTCATTGTTTTTTTTTTTTTTTTTTTTTGCGACGGAGTCTCGCTCTTTCCCCCAGGCCGGACTGCGGTGGCGCCATCTCGGCTCACTGCAAGCTCCGCCTCCTGGGTTCACGCCATTCTCCTGCCTCAGCCTCCGGAGTAGCTGGGACTACAGGCACCCGCCACGGCGCCCGGCTAATTTTTTGTATTTTTAGTAGAGACGGGGTTTCACCGTGGTCTTGATCTGCTGACCTCGTGATCCACCCACCTCGGCCTCCCAAAGTGTTGGATTACAGGCGTGAGCCACCGCGCCTGGCCCCTCATTGTTTTAATAGAGGGGTAGATTTTGAAAATTTCTTCTGACGTTCTGAAGAGCTTCTTCTGTGGTCATTTTTTTTATGAAGTAATTAGAAACTGAGATACTTCTCCAAAATAAATTGTTGGCTTTTGGGATAGTGGAATGGAAGAATGGAAGAATCCATTACAGCAAGTGATTCCTGAGGATGTCACAACCTCTCTTTTATGAAGCCTTCTTCTTCTTCCATCTGACTTTCTCTCTACAAGGATAGAACAGATGAGCTAACTGGTAGGCTTTTTTCCCTATGATTTAGTTTAATAAAATTACTTGTACATTAGAATTGGATAGAACTAAATTGATAGTATAATCTCACTACTTATTAAGTATTCTTAAACAAATAGTTTAACATTCATTAATTTTAATTCTTCCATCTAAAACTTGGAGGCTGTCCTGGAAAATCATGAGATACAGTAAACACCGTAAAAATGTTAGCAATTTCAAATAATAATTAAATCTAAGAGCATGCTTTTCTTCAGTTAGAGTGGCAGATGTTTTGATGTCTTTCTTATAGAACTTCAGCAAATATTTAAAATTACTACAGACAATCACTGTTTTTGGTTCAAAATGGGCATCATGACTTGACAAAGGATATACTTTCTGTAAATGGTGAATTTATTTATTAAAATGTTTTTAAGTGTCAAAACACCTGGTGATTAAATGTCCTTTGTTCTAAATAAATACAATTTAATAGAATTAGGACAATTGTGGACACTCCAGGACACAAAATATTTACAGACAAATATGGGTGGTGCTTCAGTGACCAAAAAAAAAAAAAATGATTACAGAATCTACCTAGTATTTTCTCTGAGCCTGCTTAACTTTCTTACTTTAAACTGAACTTTAAAAAATAAAAACCCAAAACAAAACATCTTTTTTGAACTTCCTAAAGAATAAAAAAATAAAAAAAACTTCCATTGGACATCTCATATTATGCTTTATGTTTTAAAAACTAACAACTCAATATTTACTTAAACAATTAAATATTTTTATGCTTAAAAACATATAAACATAAAGAATGAAGAACAACACAAACCCACAGATACACACAATAGTTTCTTCTTTTCTGATACAAAAATATAATTTTATTATGTATGTTTTCTTCATATTATCTCATGTTAGAGTACACAGTACTTTTGTACAATGATAATCCATCTGAGCTAGATGAAAATGATTATAGAAGCTAATGCATTTTTTTGGTATTGGATAATATTCTATGACATACATTTATGACAATGGTGCACATTTGGCAATATTTAGAGACATTTTTAATTATTATCACTGAAGAGGGTGGAGAGGCAGTGCTTCTGGCATCTAGTTGGTAGAGAACAAGGATGCTGCTAATAATCCTACAATGCTCAAGATGGGCTCCATTAACAAAGCTATATCTGGTCCACAGTTGGACCAGATGTCAATAGTGCTGATCTTGAGAAATTCCAGTCTAATCTTGCATTTTATTATCTTTTTTTCTTTTCAACTTTTTTGGTATCAAGCTGTAAGATATCCATTTCCTATTGTGGTTATGAAAGATTTTTCAAACACTAGCTTTGAAATACAATCTTAAATTTGCACTTAATATTTTTTATTCTTTTCATAGTTAAGTATTTAATCCATCTGGGCTTATTTTTATTTTTATTTTTTTTTACTTTTTAAATCCTCTGATTTGGGGTGCCAAGGGAAAAAGCCAGTTGTGCGAACACCACTAATTAAATAACCTATCTTATTTCTCCCTGAATTACGACACTCTATGTGCACGTAAACAATATGTTTTGAGATCTCTATTTTGTTTCACTCATTTATTTGCATAATCTAATGCAAGTACCAGATAGTTTTGATTATATTTATTTTAATATCTGATAAGGCATTATAATCATTTTGATACAGGTCAGGCTATTCCTTTCTTATTATTGCTGTTTAATAATTCCTTGCATACGCTTTAGCATTTATTTTCCATATGATCTTTAATATGATTTTCTCCAATTTAAAAATAATTATCACGCATTATGTTTTATTAATTTTAGCTTTCATATTTATCTTTTTCTTTTATTTTGCTTTTAATTTATCAAAATAAATACTGAGTTGCTTAAATTTAGATTTTCTTCTTAATAATAAGTGCTTTTTAGTCTATACATTTTTGCTTGAATATGACTTTGGTTACGCCCCACACATTTTGGTGATTTTTTACATTTCTTGCTCACTCTTTCTGTCTCTCTCACTGTCTACGTGTATGTATATATATATATATGTATATATATGTATATGTATATATATTTGTATGTTATCTATATATAACATATACACACAAACATAAAACATTTACATGAATATAAAATATACACATGTAAATATTTAAAAATATAGTAATATTAAAATGTTATGAAAAGTCTATGATCAATTTTTTAAAATATGTACTTGTGCATGCATTATATAATTTATTATATTATTCAGTTCTCTTACATGCTTGTATTTTGTCTAATTATCCCTGTGAAATCCTCCATATTTTGAAATATTGAAGTATAATTGCACTCATTACACATAATACAGTACAGAATGTTGCACAAATAAAATATGTGTAGCTTGTTGAATAATCACACATGAATGCACCCATTTCCTATCACCCAATTCAAGAAATAAAACATTATCTGAATCCCAGAAGCCCATCTATTGCTCTTTCTCACTCAGTAACTCCCTCCTTATCTTGAAATGAAATCATTATTCTGACTTCTCAAATGATGAATTACTCCTGCCTGTCTTTGAAATGGATGCAGATGTAATTGTTAAACATAGACAGTAATCTTGGACAAGAACAGAAAATATTGTATACAGTATAAAATATCTGTATGTAACTAGATAATATTTTAAGTATACTCATATAATATTATAAAACATACTTTATTGTTTTTAACTTCTTTTAAAATTTTGTTATACAATTTTTCTGTTAGTTTACTTTTACTGCTGTCTAGGATTCCATTGGAAAAATTCACTAAAATTTATTCATTCTACTATCATTGGATATTTGAGTTGTTTCCAGTTTGGGGCTCTTAAAAATATTATTTTAATGAACATACATATGTTATACATGTCATATCTCTTGATGCATATATGTATGAATTTCTTTTGGGTATATATTTAGTAGTGAAATATCAGATTCAGGGGATATGTCCATGTTAAACTTTAGCACATACGGCCAAATAGTTTTCCAATATGTTTGTACCAAAATACACTCTTACCAGCAGAGTGTGAGAGCTTCTCTTGCTGTATAACTTTGTCAATACATGGTATTGTCAGTCTTTCCAATTTTACTCACACCAGCGTTTGTGCAGTTGTATCTCATTTAGTTTGCCTTGCCCTGATGACTCTGTTTATTACCTATTGTATGTTGTATTTCTGAATTGTCTTACTTTTTATTGATTTGTAAACGCTTTTTATACATTTTAGATACAAGCCTTTGTCATTGATGTGACACATTTTTTTTCATTGTTTATGCTCCCCTCATTTAAAAAGACTTTTCCAGCCCTGTTTAAAAAAATACTCTTTTACTTATATTCTAGAAAAATTATTGTTTGTCCTTTCATAAGTACATTTCACTTAAAATTAATTTTTGTATATCTGACAAGTAGGGAAGGATTAAGTATTACCTTTTTGTGGACATTCAATTGGACTGACACTATTCTATATGTTTGATTTTTTAAAATATAATTTGTTTTTAGAGCCGTTTTCAGTTCACAATAAAGTTGAGCAGAAAGAACATTGAATTGTCATACAATCCTTGCCCCCATACTTCTACAGTCTCCCCCACTATTAATATATCTCACCAGAGTAGTGCATTTGTTACAATCAGTGAATCTACATGGACACATCATTATCACTCAAAGTCCATAGCTCACATTAGGATTCAATCTCAATGTTGTACAGTCTATGGGCGTATTTGATTTTTGATGCTGATGTAAGTAGTATTAAAAATTATTTTGCAAAGTTTGATAATGGCACATAGATGTGATGATGGCATATAGAAACACAATGACTTTTTAAATGATTTTGTGTCCAGCATCTTGCTAAATTTACCTATACATTAAAAAAAGTTCTGTAGACTCTTGTGGAATTTCTAAAAACACAACCATGTTATCTGCATGTTAGGTTATTTTTTTCTTTTTTTTTCTATTCTTTACATCTTGCAATTACTTTTCTTACCTTAGTTCACTGGTTATATCTGCTAGTACAATGTTGAATAGAAATTGTTATAAGTTTTGTTTTTCCAAAAATTTTTTGTGAATTAAACTTTCATTTCCAAAAATTATTTTTGAGAGGAGTGTGTGTAGTGGGGAGGAGGGGGAACTAAGATGATACTTTCGTCCTCCAACAATTTGGTTTACTTAAGCATCAGTTTTTTGTCTGTCTGCATACAGTGCCACTTTTCAGTTTCAAGTAACTGGAAGGCTTTAAGCTTCACTGATACTTCAGAGGCACAGGGGTTGCTGCCTTTGTGGGTTAGTGGTTCACTGGTAAGCAATTTATTTGTTTCCTGTTTTTTCCCTAGTCTTCTCAAAAGGTGGTATACTTTCAGCTACAATAATAAAGAGAGAACTCAACTTGTCTATTTGGCTTCTCCTAAGTTCTTCTGGAAACTAGCTTGCCCTCTGAGGAACAAACATTTCCATTACTAGGTGCAGCCCTCTTCAGGCCAGGCTCTCTTTACAGTCAACTGTTGGTTTTGATTCTCAGTTCAGTTCTCTACTGCTCTTATCTTGCCTCTGGTTCATACCATCTTTCTTCTTCCAGTACCCATCAGCACCCAAGGCCTTGCTCACCTTCCCCAGGCACTAGAACCTGCTGGGCTAGAGAGAGATAAAGTAGAGAGATTACAGTTGATGGACAGAGCATTAAAATATTTTAACAGCCATCTTATCTTTCATTTAGAAAGAATTATGACTACTTTAAGTTGTCTACCTGGTTTATTTTATTTTTAGATATTCTGAAATAAAGCAGATTTTATACATTGCAATAGGAGATAAAAACTATTTAAAATGATATCTTCTTTCAGAAATTTAAGTGCTGCATTTCTTTGAAAGGAGATATTACAAGCAACTCATTAGAATGCTGAATAGAGGACTAATAATTATTTATAATGAAGGCCATGTCAAGATACTTCCTTGAATTTTTTTTGAAAGCAATGTTGGTAGAATTCTTATTAGGAATATGCTTTCTATGAGACTTTAATAGTAGTTCTATTTTTATCTGGGAAGAAATGAACCTTACAATACTAATTTTCTCAGTTAATAGGGTTTCTTCTCCTAAACAAGCCCAATTCTCTAATTTAGGATGGGTAGCAGCTTTCCTTAGTCTTTGTAAAAAAGTGAACTTACATTACAGATGAGAAGAAAAATTAAAGTAAGATATGATTTTAACCTTTCTTTAGGAATTGAGGAAATCTATTCTTAATTTTCTTCAGTACCTAATTTTGGATGTTGCTTTTGCAAAATCAAGGCTTTTAAATTACTCATGAGGTTTTCTAGGATCTGTAACTTCATAGAAAAGAACACAGATTTTTAAAAATGCACTAGAAAACATAAACAAGGGATATATTTTCATAGATTTAGTAAGAACTTCATTATATGCCTACTCTGTGCTAGGCACAGGTCTAATAACAAGAAAATCTGCAGTGGGCAAGACACATGAAGTACCAGCCTTCAGTCAGCTTAAATTTGCATTTATGGAAAGATAATGAATAAATGTTAATGATGCTAATACATGTATAGCAAGAGTAAAGATATATATATTTATATATGTATTTATTTTTTAAAGGAAATGATTGATTTGAATTTGAAATTTGTTATACTTACATGAAGTATTCACTCATAATTTTATCTCTTCTTTATATGCGATGATTGTGTATTTTCTTTGTTATTCTTGTAGTTGTCTATTTTTGCTCTCTCTAATTTTGTAACGATTGATTTCTTTGTCTATATTATTGCATTTCTTAAAAACATATAGTATGATTTGGTGGAAGTGGTCTCCCTGGTTAGGAGAAGAAGTTTATTATTAAGTTGTATATGATTGCCAGAACACAGTTTTAATAAAAAAAAAAAAAAGAACAACTTTTAAACTATTTTCTTGCTATTTTTAAATTCTTTATAAGCAAAGCACCTTTTATTGCCTATAGCTGGGAAAGATTGCTTCCCTAGCACCCACCCTCTACTTCGGTGCAAGACATGTAGAAATTAGTTAAATAAGGAGTGTGGTGGTGATGGTGGGGCTGAGAGAGGCTGCTCAAAGTGAAGGAACAGCATGTGTGAAGGGGTAGGAGATAGCCTGGCCTTCTCAAAGACATGAAACAAATCCAATATTGTTAGAACTTAGAAAGCAAAGGAAGCAGGAGTGGGGTGTGTTGTGGATCATGTATGAGTTGATGCTTGGCAGCTGGAAAAAATCATGTCCTGTAGAGCCTTGTAACTCATTTTAAGAACTGTATTCTTTAAGCTAAACACAATAGAAAACTGTTAGAAAGTTCCAAGGAGGGACGTTTCATGCTCATATTGGCTGTATTAGTCCATTTGCATGCTGGTGATAACGACATACCTGAGACGGGGTGATTTATAAAGAAAAATAGGTTTAATGGACTTACAGTTCCACATGGCTGGGGAGGACTCACAGTCATGACAGAAGGCAAGGAGGAGCAAGTCACATCTTACATGGATGGCAGCAGGCAAAGAGAGAGAATGAGAACCAAGCAAAAGGGGTTTCCCCTTATGAAACCATCAGATCTTGTGAGACTTATTCACTACCACAAGAACAGTATGATGGAAACTGTCCCCATGATTCAATTATCTCCCACTGGGTCCCTCCCACAACACGTGAGAATTATGAGAGCTACAATTCAAGATGAGATTTGGGTAGGAACACAGCCATACCATATGATTGGCATTTAAAAAAAAAATCCTTCTCTCTCCTGTATGGATAACTAATTGGGATGCAGGGAGGATGGGGAGAAAGATGTTAAGTTAGATCAGCAGTAAGTTTCTTAAAATTACTTCGGCGAGAGATGGTAGTAGCTTGGACTATTATGGTGGCAGGGAACATGTAGAAAGGTAGATACATTTGAGATGTATTTGTAGGGCATGGCTTATTGTAGAGGGCAGTGAAGGATAAAATGAGGCTAAAGATGACTCCTTGATTCCTGGCTCTCACAGTTCTATGTGATGTTTACTGAGTCATATTGAGACTGGATAAATAAGTTTGTTTGCCATTTACTAATGTTGAGTTGTCTCAGAGACACTTCCATTTCTGGTGGCTGCTTGCCATTGTACATGCAGTTTCTTCTTGGCAAAAGACCTTTCCCTCACTAGAACTATTTATCTCCTATAGCCTTAATTGGGAGCTCTAGGGAATTAATTGCTCACTTATTTATGATTCTATGACAATTTATGCATAACTGGATTGTAGGAGTAATTACACTGAACAGTCTGTGTCCCCAGTAGATTATAAGCATCTTGTCATCTTGTAGACAGTGACTATCTCTTATTTATTTTACCTCTAACATAGCACAGTGATTACAACACTGTGTAGAAGGAAGTCATTCAGAACACCCTTAAGCATAAGCTCTTATTCAGAATGCTGGAACATCAGAAATACTCCAAGAAGTGTTCTCTTTGGGAGTAGAAAAACAGTTTTTAACAGATTGTTAACAAAAGGTGTCAGCTAACATTCCAATAATTTCCAGAACATGTGGTCAAAAACGGTTCCTGAAGGGGAGAGAAATTATTCTTTCAGTTTAATATCATTAGTGGGGTAACGAGTTTAGCAAGAGGAGAGAGTGAGGACAGTTGAGGCTAAGGTCATCAGAAGACCGTGGAAAAATTTTCAGTTCTTCAACATCTCTCAAATTATACATATTAAGTTGTGTTTTGAATGAATAAATAATAACTCTTATATTTCTCTTTTCCTAGCCTCAAAATTTCTCCACAGCTGGAGAAAAGTTTCTTGTATTAGGAAAGGCAATACGTAGTTGTTACACCAACTAAAAACTCTGACATCTCTTTCTTAACACATTAAAAGTTTATTTCTCATTCAGGTCTTAGATTATAGTTAGGATTCCTATCTGTATGACCTTCCATGTGGTCATTTGCCTTGAAATTTGAGACTCCTGTTTCTTCTATGTCTGCAGATTTGGTCCTTGGGTTGAGAAAGAAAAATGGGATTATATATGGGGGTGGACTACATCACTTCTGCCCACATGCCAATCACCAGAACTCAAGTCATATGGTCACATCTAAACACAAGAGGAGCTGGGAGATACTTAACTATGTATCCAAGACGAGGAGGAAATGAGTGAGCAGGTATCATTTTTTGCCAGTTTTCAATAAGTTTTGTGTATAAATGAGTGAATGAAGGAAAGAATGATGTTTTTAAAATTATTAGGAAAAGGTGGACAAATCTAGGAACATCACTTTGTCCTTCTGTGAGGGTGAGCATTTTCTTGGTATTTTGTTTGATGGTGTTTTGGAGTTTTTAGTTCACTGAGATATTTAAATCAGAGAAAGAATGGAGAATGTCCAAAGACAACTATTTATTGATAGCAAACACAAAAAAGTAGGTACTTATAATTTTGCCTCTTTTCTCCTGCCTATAATGTAAAGAATGCAAAATAAAAGTGATAGGACTTTTTCTTGTCTTTATACACAAATTTGGGCTTGGATTATATTATCCTATTGTATAGAATTACTTGTAACCAGAACAAAAGAGTTGAATTGTAGTCATAAGCTGAAAGAGAAAAGTGGCATATGACCATCTATGTTTATATAATTGTATCATTTAAATGCTGACAAATCCTTAAAGTTAATCTTCCATTAGAAGTTACATGATTTTGTTTTATTCATTCTCTGAACATAATGTGACAAAACTACGAACTTTTCATTTAAAAAATAAGTTTACTTTAAATTAATATTTGGGAACATTTGCTTTAAAGAAATTATATATTAAAATTCAGTTTCTTTTATACATCTCTAAAAAGTGCCATTTCCTGCATAATAATTACATTTCTAGTCAATTGAAAACAGGAGTTTTACCTAAAATAACTAAGTAACGAGAAAAACATTCTTTTTTTTTTTCTAGGAAGGATCATGTATCCTTTCTTTTTTTAATACTGTATCATTCAGAAAAGAAAATCATCATTTTGACTCCCTGATCCATGCAAATGTCATTTTGTCTTTGATTTGCGAAATATGTAAGATTTTTCCACACTAGGTAATGAAACACCCACACATGTTTAAAATTTAGTTTGCTAGTTGTTATTCATACTTGGTTGATTTTAAACTCAAAATGCTAATTCTCTAGGATTCAAATATATAATTTGAAAATAGACATTTTTTATGTTCCCTTGATAAGAATCAAATAATCTGAGAACTAGAGGGAATAAAAGAAATCAGCTAGGTAGAAATTCTCATTTTATAGATTAGGAAAATTAAATATAGAAGGTAAAGTGTTTGGAATGAGGTTCTTGGAACTCTAGCAGCAAAGTGGGGTTTGACCATACTCATGCGCAAGTCCATTATAATTTTCATTAACTCATCAAATTTAGGCTTAATATATGTAAATCCTCCTATTAAGTGTATTTTAAGAGTTTCTTCCTTGATGTACATGCACATTCTGTTCTGCTCTAACTTCCATTAAATATTCATTTCATATTGATTTAATGAAGTTTTAGTTTTAGAAAAAAGGAATTTAAAACATAACTCATCATTTCATAATACAGAAAACAGTTTTAGTTAAGCATTAACATCTCTTTGTTTTTTTGTTATTAAGCAAAGTAGCCTATTTGAGATTGGCATTAAATATAAACAATTGATGAAGAAAATAATTACTTTTTCACAAAGGATCAAGGCATACTGTTGTTTAGGTTGTTTGCCGAAGCCAAATGAGCAGTGAAATTGGTACTGAAATTCAGACTGTGTCTTCCTGCAGGAAAAAGTATGTTTTTGTATTTTGCACAAAGGTGGTGAATAAGTTAACAGTGTCACAGCCTTGAAATATACTCGTGTTAAATGAAAAAAATGTGCGTGTCAAATAAAAACTATCTAGAATTAGGCCGGGTGCGGTGGCTCATGCCTGTAATCCAGCACTTTGTGAGGGTGAGGCAGGCAGATCACTTGAGGCCAGGATTTCCAGACTAGCCTGGCCAACATGGGGAAATCCCATCTCTACTAAAAATACAAAAATTAGCCAGGCGTGGTGATGCACACCTGTAATCCCAGCTACTCAGGAGGCTGAGGCGTGGGAATCACTGGAACCCGGGAGGTGGAGGTTGCAGTGAGCTGAAATTGTTCCACTGGCACTCCAGCCTGGGTGACAGAATGAGACCCTGTCTAAAAAAGAAAAAAGAAAACTGGCTAGAATTACATATACCCAGAATTATATCTCTTTGAATTCCTCCAGAAATCTTTATTCACAAAGTCTACAAAAGTTTATTTAATAAATGAGTAAAAAGGCAGATGTTCCAAGATCTGGAGGGGAGTGAAAATGCTCAAGATTTGGAATTATTTAAATGAACCGATCTTACAGAAAAAGAGACCTAGCAAGATATCAGCAATCAGTTTTTGTGAAGGGTAGATTGGGTCTTCTCTTTTAGTTTAAGAGAAACTAAAGAAGGTTCGCCCGGAAACTTAACAATTTCAGAAATTCAGAGAAAACCCTAACCAAAAAGTTCTTTCTTGTTTTGTTTATTGTACTTTTTGTCATATCAGCAATAAAAAAACTTAGAATTCTTTTTGAGTGTTTCTTTATAAATACGACATTCTAGTGAAATACAATATAGGATTGCACCTATACGATATATTTGCAAAACAAAAACAACGTTCTAGGTTATTCTTTCAGATACTTAGAGCAAGCCTGATAACCCTGTGTGTAGAAAGCACTGAACTCCCAGGTGCCCATGAGCAATTCAGTTCTTTATGGCAGCCTCATTATAACAGTACTAGATATGATATTATAGGAAACTCGAAAAAAAAGAGCAGGCAAATGAAAAAAATATTTAAAAAATCATTTGGTCTGGGCCGGGCGCGGTAGCTCATGCCTAATCCCAACACTTTGGGAGGCTGAGGCGGGCAGATCACGAGGTCAAGGGATGGAGACCATCCTGGCCAACATGGTGAAACCCCGTCTCTACTAAAAATACAAAAATTAGCTGGGTGTGGTGGTGTGCACCTGTAGTCCCAGCTACTTGGGAAACTGAGGCAGGAGATTTGCTTGAACCAGAGGCAAAGGTTGCAGTGAGCCGAGATCACGCCACTGCACTCCAGCCTGGCGACAGAGGGAGACTCTCCATCTCAACAACAACGACGACGACGAGGACAAAAAAATTATTTGGTCTGTTATTTTTTTACCTGACATGTTAAGTTGTCTTAAAATTTATTGAGGAACATTCCAGCTTTTTGATGCAAAAAAAAAATCTGCTAACATGGACTTTTTTTTTTTAACTTTTGGGTTCATGGGTACATGTGCATGTGTGTTATTTATGTAAACTGCATGTCGGGGGGCCGGGGGTTGTATACAGATTATTTTATTACTAATAAGTGTAGTACCTGATAGGTAGTTTTTTGATTCTTACCTTCCTCCCACTCCTCACCCTCAAGCAGGTACTGGTGTGTCTTGTTCCCTTCTTTGTGTCCATGTGTACTCAGACATTTCAATGACGTAATCCTATTTCCAATTCTTTGAGAAAATGGATGAAAAGCAATTGCTACCAATATACTAAAAGTACTTGAAAGGCAAAATGTCCTTGCTTACCTCCACCACCCTTCTCTCAGTCACTTTCAGTCATTCTGAACTATTATAATTTTCCCAAACACCATAGTTTTGTAGTTTTGTGCACTCCCTTCTTTCTGTCTGGAATTCCTTCTATTATTGCCACTTGGAAATATAGTCAATTAGACTGGCATTCAGGAAATATTCACTGAGGACCCTTTAACCTCTATGGGAGGAGTCTGCTTTCCCACTCCATTGAACTCAGGGATGGCCATGTGCCTTGCTTTGGCTAATGAGATGTTATAAAATAACATGACAGTGAAAAAATAATTTTAACTAATGAAGGTACAACATACCAAAACTTGGGCATGTATGGGATACTGTTAAGCATTTCCTACAGGGAATTTTGTAGCTTTAAATGTATATATTAGGAAAGAAGAGAGGTTGAAAATCAATGAATTTCACAAAGCTAGAAACAGTAATTGAAATTTTCTGCTCTTATATCCATATTGTTACTCAGGACATACAACTTTATCAATGGCTACTCAAAATTATTTCTGCACAACTTATGTGGGTAACTCTCAAATGTTTCTTGCTTGAGGAAACGTTTGCTTGCGCTGTTGCAAAGACTTCCCTTATTTCTCAACTCTCTATGTAGGTAGCTGAAGGTCACTTACCATGGCAACTGTTGGGGTATTTTTCCATGGACTTTTGACAAAATGAGCTTCTTGGGTTATGTTTTTTTTTAACAGCTTTATTAAGATATAATTTACATACTGTATTATTTACCCAATTTAAGTGTGCAATTCAGTGATTTTGGTATATATACAGAGTTATGCAACAATCTAATTTTAGAACACATCTATCACTTCTAAAAGAAACCTTATACCTATTTACAATTACTCTCCTTTGTAATCCCTGTCCTACGCAATTGCTAAATTTTCTTTTCTGGACATTTCATATATGTGGAATCAGGCAACACGTGATCTTTTATATCTCACTTCTTTCCTTAAACATAATGTTTTTGAGGTTTCCATGCCGTAGCCTGTATCAGTACTTTGTTGCTTTTCACAGCCTAATAAACAGATGTTGAGATTCTATGGAAGGGAAAAATTAGATAAAGAGACTAAAGGAGCTGACTTCTTGAGATAACTTATAGAACTCTGGGGAAAAGCAATGCTACTTTATAGTTCATGTGAAAAAAGCACATAAGTGAATTAAAGTGAGTGTCTTCCCTGCCATCTCTGCCTAGAAAATACCACCTCAACCCTTCAAGTACTGATTGAATTCAAAGTGCCGATGTTGGTGTTGTCATATCAGTAATAAAAAAGGTAGACGTGTCTGAGGTAGAATCTCAGACACTTTAGGTAGCTTGCTCAAGTAAGCAGCAAAGTCTGAATTGCAATTTAAGAAGTATGGATCCAGAATCTTTAACACTGGGATATAACTGGTATGTATGGCCAGAGTCAACAGAGACAGGGTGCAGTGATGATCCCAATGATGGGAGCATCTTCTCTGGTTGCCATCACTCACTCCAATAATTTTCAAACTTAACTGCACAACAAAATCAATAAGAGAGCTTCCTAAACCCCAAGCTTTAAAAGTCTGATTCAGCATGTCTGGAGAATGTCTGTGAGTCTGAATTTTAGTCAAAATTTCCAGTTATTTCTTTTACAGCAAGTCAGTAACAGACAAATCTAAACGTCCACTTTTGGAGGTGAGAAAATGAAAACCTTCAGAGATGAAGTCACTAAATAACCAATGGACATTTTGACTACAGGCAGTTAAGCTGCTTTTTATGTTTTTAATTTTAGGAGTCTCCTAAATAATAATGTTTTGATATATTATGGCCTGAAATGACTAATGGCCATGCAACATCTTACATTTGGAAAGAACAAATTGAAATTATAATTTGAAATTATAAATATTATGTTACATGTTTTCACATAGGAAAAACTGAAAAAAGTAGTTTTGTAAGCAAATTAATAATAGTACTCTGTAGATTAAAGGGATTTTTAAAATAGAATCTATTGAATTCTCATTAAAACTAGTGAAGAAAGTATGACAACCAGCATCAAGTACTTTATATGTGCCAGACATTATTCCGAACATTTTAAATGTATATCTGATTTAATAACCATAGCAATTCTGTGAGGAACTACTATTCTGCATTTTATTTATCTATCTATTTATTTATTTATTCATTATTTTTGGAGACAGAGTCTTGCTCTATCACCCAGGGTGGAGTGCAGTGATGCAATCTCACCTCACTGCAGCCTCTGCCTCCTGGGTTCAAGTGATTCTTACACCTCAGCTTATGGAACAGCTGGAATCACAGGTGCATGGTTAATTTTCATATTTTTAGTAGAGAGAGGGTTTTGCCATGTTGGCCAGGCTGGTGTCAAACTCATGGCCTCAAATGATCCACATGCCTCGGCCTTCCAAAGTGTTGGGATTACAGGCATGAGCCATGGTGCCCGGCCTATTTTCCGCATTTATAAATGAGGAAAATTAGTCTCAGAAAAGGAAGTAGCTCATGTAAGGCCTATGACTACAAGGTGACAGATCTGGGGTTGGAACTACATATCTTTCCTTCTAGTCTTTTCATTGTCTTTTACTGTGGAAAACGTAAACGTCCCATAGCTGATTAAAAGGATATGGATATCCACACAAAGCTGTGAAAATATTAGAATGATTAATTCTACCACAGTTTTGTTCTTTATGAATTTTTCCCCATATAAGATATTTGTATTATGTCTAGGTAAAGCTATGCATTGCACTGTATTGAATTTACTGGAAGGTTAATTTTATCTAATCAGCAAATATTTATTGGGTAGCTATGATTAGGTTACTGGATTACCATGCTAATGCTAAGTTAATAAGCTAAGGGAGGGAGAGAGGAGGCAGCGGGGAAAGAAAGAAAATGAGAGAAACAATAATTAAAACTGCTCCCAGGTTTCTGTCCTTTCTTTGAACCCTAAACTCATTGGTTATGTAAATTCAGCCTTTTCTAACATAACTGAGTTTGGTCATACTGTACTGTATATGTAAGGATAGACCAAATTTCTTATCTTGCAAATAACATGAAAATTAATTTGGACATAATATTCTGTAAGACAGAGACTCAGAGTCACTGAATATTAGATCTGCGAGAAAGGCCTTAAAACTTATTTAGTTCAGTGATTTACAAATTTGACTGCATAAGAGTATCAACCAGAAAACTTCCTAAACCCCAGCCTTTGAGATTCTAATTCAGCACATCATGAAGTAGGTCTTGAGTTTGAATTGTTAATCAAAATTTTTAGTTGATTCTCTTAAAGCAAGTCAGTAACAGACCTGTACCTGAGCCTTTGGCAGACATTAATCTAAACATGTACATTAGAGGTGAAAAAACTGAAACCCTAAGAGACGAAGTGATTCAATTAGGTTCAGCATATATTTCAGGCAGACACGGGTAGCCTACTATTTTGTCAAATATGTTGTGATGAGGCCTCCTCAAGTGACTGCATATTACTTTCAACCACACAGAATTTAAATGAAAGATGTAGCAACTTGTTTGATTTTCTAATCATTATAATGAGAATATAAAAACATCTCAAAACATTAGCTTCAATACTGGATTGATCTGATCTGAGATAAAAGTTATTTAATAGTTATATTTTGTCAGATAGCACTGATTGATTTCAGATATATGCAAAATTCATTGGCTAAGGTTATCATTTTATAGAAAATCTAAATTTATCTTGAAATAGCAACTTTTAAAATGTTGATAATTTTATTATTTTGATTAATTTCTGCTTAAATCATTGCATGTTTTAAATCAGATATTCATATTATGATTCTCATATTTGATCACTAAATTTCAGGGCAATTAGATTAAAAAGTGTTAATACAATATAGCCATATATTTTTTGCTTAGACTGATCTTGAGCAGGGTATTTTGTAGGCTTTGTTTTTGGATTTTTATAGTTTGACGTCTGACATTTAAATCTCTAAATCATCTTGAGTAATTTTTGCATATGGTGTAAGGAAGAGGTCCAGCTTTATTCTTCTGCATATGGTTAGCCAGTTATCCTAGCACCATTTATTGAATAGGGAGTCCTTTCTCCGCTGTTTATTTTTGTCAACTTTGTTGAAGATCAGATGGTTGAATGTGTGTGACCTTCTTTTTGGGTTCTCTATTCTGTACCCTTGGTTTATGTGTCCATTTTTGTACCAGTACCATGCTGTTTTGGTTATTGTAGCCTTACAGTATAGTTTGAAGTCAGGTAATGTGATACCTCCTACTTTGTTCTTTTTGATTAGAATTGTTGTGGCTCTCTGGGCTCTTGATTCCATATGAAATTTAGAATAGTTTTTTCTTTACAAAAAAACTTATTTTAGGTTCAGGGAAACATGTACAGGTTTGTTATATAGGTACACTCGTGTTATGAGGGTTTGTTGTATAGATTATTTTGTCAACCATATACTAAGCCTAGTACCCAATAGTCGTTTTTTTTCTTGATCTCCCTCCTTCCACCCTCCACTGTCAAGTAGGCCTCAGTATCTGTTGTTCCCCTTTTCGTGTCCATGAGTTCTCAATATCTTGCTCTTACTTATAAATGAGAACATGCAGTATTTGGTTATCTATTCCTGCATTAATTTTCTCAGAATGATGGCTTCCAGTTTCATCCATGTTCCTACAGAAAACATGATCTTATTATGTTTTTATGGCTCCATGGTGTAATGTACCGCATTTTCTTTATCCACTCTGCTATTGATGGGTATTTAGGTTGATTCCATGTCTTTCCTATTGTGAATAGTGCTGCAGTGAACATACACGTGCATGTGTCTTTATGATAGAATGATTTCTATTCCCGTGGGTATATACCCAGTAATGATATTGCTGGGTGAAATGGTAGTTCTGTTTTTAGCTCTTTGAGGAAGCACTACACTGTTTTCTACAGTTGTTGAGCTAACTTACATTCTTGCCAACAGTGTGTAAGCATCCCCTTTTCTCTGCAACCTCATCAGCATCTGTTATTTTTTTTACTTTTTAGTAACAGCCATTCTGACTTGCGTGAGATGGTATCTCATTGCGGTTTTGATTTGCATTTCTCTAATAATCAGTGATATTGAGGTTTTTTTCATATGTCTGTGGGCCACATGTATGTCTTCTTTTGAAAAGTGTTCATGTCCATTGCCCACTTTTTAATGCAGTTGTTGTTTGCCTGTACGTTTGTTTAAGTTTCTTATAGATTCTGGATATTAGACCTTCGTTAAAAGCATAGTTTGCAAATATTTTCTCCCATTCTATAGGTTGACTCTGCTGATAGTTTCGTTTGTTGTGTAGAAGCTATTTATTTTAATTAGATCCTATTTGTCAATTTTTGCTTTTGTTGCAATTGCTTTTGATGTCTTCGTCATGAAATATTTGCCAATTCCTATGTTCAGAATGGTATTGATTAGGTTGTTTCAAGGGTTTTTATAGTTTGGGGTGTTAATCCATCTTGAGCTGATTTTTGTATATGGTGTAAAGAAGGAGTCCAGTTTCAATCTTCTGCATGTAGCTAGCCAGTTATCCCAGCACCGATTATTTAATAGATAATACTTTTCCCATTGCTTGTTTTTGTCTGCTTTGTCAAGGATCAGATGGTTGTATCTGTGTGGCTTTGTTTCTTGACTCTGTATTCTGTTCCATTGGTCTATGTGTCTGTTTTTGTACCAATATCATGCTGTTTGGGTTATTGTAGCCCTGCAGTATAGTTTGAAGTCAGGTGGCATGATGCCTTCAGCTTTGTTCCTTTTCCTTAGGATAGACTTGGCTATTTGGGCTCTTTTTTGGTTCCATATGAATTTTAAAATGGTTTTTTCTAGTTCTGTGGAAATGTCTTTGGTAGTTTGACAGGAATAGCATTGAATCTGTAAATTGATTTGGACAGTATGGCCATTTTAACAATACTGATTCTTCCCATCCATGAGCATGGAAAGTCTTTCTATTTGTGTCATCTTTGACATTTTTGAGCAGTGTTTTATAATTCTCATTTTAGAGGTCTTTCACCTCTCTGGTTAGCTGTATTCCTAGGTATTTTATTCTTTTTGTGGCAATTGTGAATGGGATTGCCTTTCTGATTTGTCTCTCGGCTTGGCTGCTGTACGTGTATAGGAATGATAGTGATTTTTATATATTGGTTTTGTATTCTGAAACTTTGCTGAATTTGTTTAACAGCTTAAGGAGCTTTTGGGCCAAGACTGCGGAGTTTTCTAGATATAGAATCATGTCATCTGCCAACCAGGATAGTTTGACTTCCTCTCTTCCTATTTGGATCCCCTTTATTTTTTTCTCTTACCTAATTGCTCTGGCAGGATTTCCAATACTATGTTGGATAGAAGAGATGAGAGACAGCACTCTTGTCTGGTGCCAGTTTTCAAAGGAAATGTTTTCAGCTTTTGCCCATTCAGTATGACATTGGCTGTGGGTTTGTCATAGATGGCTCCTTTTATATTGAGTTATGTTCCTTCAGTACTTAGTTCATTGAGAGTTTTTAACATGAAAAGATGTTGAATTTTATTGAAAGTCTTTGCTGCATCTATTGTAATAATCATGTGCTTTTTGTCCTTAGTTCTGTTTATGTGATGAATCACATTTACTCATTTGCACATGCTGAACCAAGCTTGCATGCCAGGGATAAAGCCTACTTGATCAGGGTGGATTAGCTTTTTGATAAGCTGCCAGATTTGGTTTGCTAGTATTAGGATATTTGCATCAAAGTTCATCAAGGATATTGGCCTGAAGTTTTTTGTTGTTGTATCTCTGCCAAATTTTGCTGTCAGATTGATGCTGGCTTCATAGAATGAGTTGGGGAAGAGTCCCTTCTCCTAAATTTTTTGGACTAGTTTCAGTAGAAATGGTACCAGCTCTTCTTTGTGTATCTGGTAGAATTTGGCTGAGAATCTATTTGATCCTGGGCTTTTTTTGTTTGGTAGGCTATTTATTACTAATTCAATTTTGGAGCTCATTATTGGTCTGTTCAGGGATTCAATTTCTTCCTAGTTCAGTCTTAGGAGGGTGTGTGTGTCCAGGAATTTATCTATTTCTTCTAGATTTTCTAGTTTATGTGAACAGAGATGTTCACTGGAGTCTCTGATGGTTATTTGTATTTCTGTGGACTCAGTAGTAACATCTTTGTTGTTTCTAATTGTGTTTATTTGGATCTTCTCTTTTTACTTCTTCATTAGATTAGTTAGCAGTCTATCTTTTTTATTAATTTTTCCAAAAAAACAACTCTTGGCTTCACTGATCTTTTAAATGATTGTGTGTGTGTGTGTCTCAGTCTTTTTCAGTTCAGCTCTGATCTTGGTTATTTCTTGTCTTCCACTAGCTTTGGAGTTGGTTCGTTCTTGCTTGTCTAGTTCTTTTAGTTGTGATAGGTTGTTAATTTGACATCTTTCTAACTTTTTAATGGTGCATTTAGTGGTAAGAATTTCCTTCTTAACAATGCCTTTAGGTATGTTCCTGAGATTCTAGTATGCTTTATCTTTGTTCTCGATAGTTTCAAAGAACTTATTGATTTCTGCCTTAACTTCATTATTTCTCTGAAAGTCATTCAGGAGCAGGTTGTTTAATTTCCATGCAGTTGTATGGTTTTGAACAATTTTCTTAGTCTTGATTTCTATTTTTATTGCTCTGTGGTCCAAGAGAGTGATTGGTATAATTTCTATTCTTTTGCATTTGCTGAGGATTGTTTTATATCCAATAATGTGGTCGATTTTAGAGCATATGCCACATGGCAATGAGAAGAATGCATATTGTGTTGGTTTTGGGTGAGATTTCTATAGATGTCTATCTGGTTCATTTGGTCCAGTGTTGAGCTCAGGTCCTGTATGTCTTTGCTAATTTTCTGCCTTGATGATCTATTATTGTCAGTGGGTGAATAGGGTGTTGAAATTTCCCACTATTATTATGTGGGAGTCTAAGTTTCTTTGACAGTCTCTGAGAACTTTCCTTATGAATCTGCATGGTCCTGTGTTGGTTGCATATGTATTCAGGATAGTCAGATAGTCTTGTTGAATTGTACCCTTTACCATTATACAATTTTCTTCTTTGTCTTTTTTTAAAATCTCCATTGGTTAAATGTCTGTTTCATCTGAAATTAGTATTGTAACCTATGGTTTTTTCTGTTTTCTATTTACTTGGTAGATTTTTCTTCATTCCTTTATTTTGAGCCTATAAGTGCATGTGAGATGGGACTCTTGAAGACAGCATGCCATTTGGTCTTGCTCCTCTATCCAGCTTGCCATTCTGTGCCTTTTAATTCGGGCATTTAGCTTGTTTACATGCAAGGTTAGTATTGATTTATGTAGATTTGATCCTATCATCATGTCATTAGCTGGTTATTATGCCAACTTCTTTGTGTGGTAGCTTTACAGTGTCATTGGTCTGTGTACTTAAGTGTGTTTTTGTAGTGGCTAGTAACAATCTTTCCATTCCATATTTAGTGCTTCTTTCAGGTGTTCTTGTAAGGCAGGTCTGGTGGTAATGATTTCCTTCAGCATTTCTTATCTGAAAGGAACCTTATTTCTCTTTTACTTATGAAGCTTAGTTTGGCTGGATACGAAATTCTTGGTTGGAATTTCTTTTCTTTAAGAATGTTGTATATAGGCTTCCATTCTCTTCTGACTTGTAGGGTTGCTGCTGACAGGTCCACTATTAGTCTGATGGACTTCCTTTGTAGGTGATCTGTCTTTCCTCTTTTGCTGCTTTTAACATTTTTTTCTTTCACTTCAACCTTGGAGACATCTGACGATTATATGTCTTGGGGGTGATCTTCTTGTGAAGTGTCTTGCTGGGGTTCTCTGCATTTCCTGAATTTGAATGTTGGCCTCTCTAGCTAGATTGGGGAAGTTCTCCTGAATAATGTCCTGAAATATGTTTCCCAAGTTGCTTCTATTTTCCCCATCTCTTTCAGGGATGCCAATGAGTCATATATTTGGTATTTTTACATAATTTCACATTTCGTGGAGGTTTTGTTTGTTCCTTTTCATTCTTTTTTCTTTATTCTTCTCTGACTGTCTTATTTCAGACAGCCAGTCTTCAGGCTCTGAGATTCTTTCCTCTGCTTGGTCTATTCTGCTGTTAATACTTGTGATTGCATTATGAAATTCTTGTAGTGTGTGTTTTAGCTCTAGTAGGTCAGTTACATTCTTTTCTATACTGGCTATCTCATTTGTCAGCTCCTTTGTTGTTTCACTGTGATTCTTAGCCTCCTTAGATTGGGTTTCAATATTCTTCTGAATCTCAATGATCTTCCTTTCTATCCATATTCTGAATTTTATTTCTATCATTTCAGGCATCTCAACCTCATTAAGAACCCTTGCTGGAGAGTTAGTATGGTCGTTTGGAGGAAAGAAGGCACTCTGGCTTTTTGAGTTGTCAGAGTTCTTGTGCTTATTCTTTCTCACCTTTGTGGGCTTATGTTCCTTTAATCTTTGAGGTTGCTATTTTTGGGATGAATTTATTTTTCCTTTATCCTATTTGATGACCTTGGGGATTTGATTGTGATAAAAGATGGGTTCAACTGATTGAATTCACTTCTGGAAGATTTTAGGGGGCCAAGGCTCAACTCAGCACTACTGGACTGTGTGCTGTAATGCTTGGGGACTGATATTGGCCCCAGCTTTTTTCTTTGGCTCCTCAAGGTTAGGTACTTGCTGCACTGGAGGAGCCGAGGTACTCCTGAGCTGCTGGTCAAAACACTCCAATGGGTGGTGCCAGCCAAAGCCCTTCATAGGGTGGTGGCAGTGGAATCAATCCTAGTTGGCACATGCCAGCAGTGGTGGCAGCCTGGCAAGGTGCATGCTCGTTGGCTGCAGCAGGATGTTAGCAGGTGCCTAAGTGCCAGTATCCATGCCAGCATTTGTAGCAGTGGTGGTGGCAGCATGGTTGTGGAGCAGGAGTGGACAGGGGCCTCCATCAGTGACTAGGCACACATTTGAGCCAGTGTTTGTGTTAGCATGTGGGTGGGGCACTAATGAGTAGAGGACTTTGTGTTCCCTCTGTGTGCATTCATGTGGGTGGCAGTGGCTGCTCAGGGTAGGGGTAGGTTCATTGTTTTTCATACCTAGTTTCATGCTGGTGGCAGTGTTGGTGCAGGGGCAGAATGCTGGCAGGGGCAGAGCTGGTGAGCTCTGTGCCCACCAACGCTTGGACAGCAATGGTGATGCAGCAGTGGGATAGGGAGAAGGGTGCACTCACACAGACTCCCGTGGCATGGAAGGATGCATGTGCACATGCCTGCTGATAGGAAAGGACAAAACAAGGTCCTCCCATGAACACACCAGGAGGTAAAGCAATGTCGGGGGTGGCAGTGGGTAAAGGCATGCAGGTAAAGTGGCATGCGGGAGGCTGCAGTGGGGGAGGGGACAGCTCTGCTGGAGTGCTCTGGTAAGGTGCTGTCTGCCAGTGCAGGAGCTATGATGCAGGCTTCCAGGAGGTACCCACCCTGTCCCCACTGGGCACCCAAGGCTGCACTGCAAACAGGCACTGCCAGGCTGGGGCCCTGGGAGAGGCCAGCAGACTGAAGGGTGCTCGGGATCTGACTGACCCTATCTCATGGGCAAGATTACCTTGCAGGGTTCAGGTCTGATATTTCCCCTAAAGACAAAGTCTCCTATGGGAGCAAGTTGACCCTAGGTAAATGGGGGTCCCTGGCCATACACCACTAAAGGTGTTCCCACACAAAACCCTCTGAGCTCTGCACTGGCTGGAGTTCTGCTCCTACCACTTCTCTAAGCAGCTTTGCCTGACAACTCAAGTGTCCATGGCAGTCATGGGGCCTCCTCTTGGCTGGAATTTCAGAGGCCTGTGGCAAGAGCCGGTTGCTCCACTCTCCCCTTTCGTATGAGTTGTTGGGGGCCAATAATAAATCCTTGTATGTGGTAGCCCTGAACAGGGTTACTAGCTTTCTCCCTCCTCAGCCCAGCATCTATGTCTTCCTTCCATCAAATCTCAATGCCTTCCTTCTGAAGATCTGCAAGAAGTGTGTCAGTGTTTTCCATGTCCTGTTCCTTTGGTGGCTGATGTTCCTCCTGGCTGCGTCTAGTTGGTCATCTTGCCCATTTTTTCTAATTCTGTGAAAAATAACATTGGTCATTTGATAGGAATAGTATTGAATAGCATTATGGCCATTTTAATGATATTGATTCTTCCAATCCATGGGCATGAAATGGTGACAAGTGGTACCTGAGTAAAGAGCTTCTACACAGCAAAAGAAGTCATCAACAGAGAAAACAGACAACCTACAAAATACGAGAAAATATTCACAAACTACACTTCCAACAAAGATCTAATATCCAGAATCTATAAGGAACTTAAACAGATCAACAAGCAAAAAACAAATAACCCCATTGTAAAATGGGCAAAGGACATGGACGGTTTTCAAAAGAAACATAAAAGTGACCAATAAACATGAAAAAATGCTCATTGTCACTAATCATCAGAGAAATGCAAATCAAAGCCATAATGAGATACCCACTCATATCAGTCAGAATAGCTGTTCTTAAAAAGTCGAAAAATAACAGATGCTGGCAATGGAACACTCATACACTGTTAGTGGGAATGTACATTAGTTCAGCCACTGTGGAAAGCAGTTTGAAGATATCTGAAAGAACTAAAAACAGAACTACTATTCGACCCAGCAATCCTGTTACTGGGTGTAAACCCAAAAGAAAATAAATCATTCTACCAGAAAGACACATGCACCCACATGTCCACCACAGCATTTTTCATAATAGAAAAGACATGGAATCAACTTAGGTGCCCATTGGCAGTGGATTGGATAAAGAAAATGTGGTACATATACACCACGAAATACTATGTAGCCTTAAAAAAGAACAAAATCATGTCCTTTGTAGCAGCATGGATGCATTTGGAGGCTATAATCCTAAGCAAATTAGCACAGTGACAGGAAACCAAGTACTGCATGTTCTTATTTATGAGTGTGAGCTAAACATTGAGTACACATGGACACAAAAAGCAGAACAATAGACACTGGGAACTACTAGAGCAGGGAGGGAGGGCGGTATGTGCTGAAAAACTAGCTACTGGGCACTATTCTCACTACCTAGGTGATGGGACCATTTATGTCCCAAACCTCAGCATCACACAATACACCTAAGTAACAAACCTGTACATATCCCTTCTGAATCTAAAATAAAAGATGGAAATGTTTAAAATAAAGAAATAGATAAAATGTGTTAATATTATTTTCTTTGAAATACATTAAAGCTTCCCTCAATCATTTCTTATTTTGAGATAAAAACATATTGTCACTTTTTTGGTGTATTCATGTTTGCAGTGAATGTTTACAGTGGTGAAAATCAATATTTACAGATAATTATACAAATATTCCAATAGGTATCATTTTTATTCTTTTACTATTAAGATCTCATACTGAAATGTGAATTTGTTTTATGGTACAAGAGGCTTGTGCCTTTGGATATAATAAGGGCTAAGCAGGGGTTATTCAGAAAATAAATATCCCAGAGAAAACTATTATAGTTCTACAATTCATGTAACTAACACAGACACACAGACACACACACACACACACACACACACACACACACACATTTGTTGCCTTATGGGTCAGTGATGCTTATCAATTACAGTTATCACTATTGGTACTTTAATGTCCACCATTCAGTCATTCATGCATTTACTCAATAAATGCATATTAAGTATGTACTATGATGTGTGGGGTGTTAGAGGTGCTAGTGGAGCTTTTAGCAACTTTACAGAGAGATTGAGACATATATTAGAGTCCTGGGCATACTTACATATACATTAGAAATTCCTAAGGCTTTAACTGTACATGTAAGGATAAAGTAGAACAAAGAGGTCTTTCAGGAAGTGCAGTTTACATTGAATTATCTGAGTCTCTAAAGATGTGTTAAGGTAATCCCATTGTGCCTGTGCCATAGGAGACTAGAAATAGTACACTTTAATCTTGCCTGGAGAAAGAAAGATTTTAGGATCCAAATTATTTCTACTGACAATTTTTCAAATATAATTACTAGCACAATTCAACTTAAACAAGAGGAACTAATGTGAAGAAATAAGACAGCAAGAAGATGTATAACAATCAGGCTCTATGATATTAAGAACATGAATACTGAGGAAAGATGTCCTGTCAAACCTATGGGAAGCTCTAGTTGGAGAAACATGATACAGATTCCTAGAGTTCTAGAAGAAGGTCATGCCACCTGCAGTGGATAATTACATGCCTTCGAAAGATAAATTTCTAAAATGTGTATGAGCCTTGATACAAGTAGAATGTCTGACTATAAGACAACAAATGACTATTATCTAGAATTGTCCATCATGAGACATATGAAATCTACGAAGTCAAAAAGTCAGGCAAGACTAGTTCCAATATATCAGAAGATGGAAGGGCTGTGAGCAGGACCAGATGACATGAACAAGCTGTAAGAGCAGGTAGTTCAGACCTCCACTTTATCTACCACTGTTGTCTAATCCTTTTCCCCAGCTCATACCTATGGAGTTTATGGGGCTCCTTTGTAAGCAACCGATAGAGAAGAAAAAAACATTCCTGAGCATGGTTTCTATATAGGTTGGCTTGGCATCTTGGGTGCTAGAAAAGAAATAGATAACTGTACAATAGTCTCATTCAGGGTGGCTTTGAAAAGCAGTTGCAAGAAAAAATTCTGAATTGTCAGAGCTTTGTACAGTGCACATTAGTGTAGCCCAAGATAAGAATATCTATAGATCCATGGGAAATGGAAAATGGTCTGGCCAGTTGGTCAGGGCCTGAAAGGAGACAGGAAGATCAGAGACAAAAAAGGAATGTAGTAGAGGCATAACTATGGTTATATGGGAGTTGGAAAAAAAGAATAAAGATCTTTGTATCACGTTATCCCCGTAAGAGAGCATCTACTATGGATGGGACATTAAACAAGTGAACACCAAGTAGATAGAATGACTTGGCCAGTTGGTACGAGCCTTGGTTATTGGTTAATTCCAGTGCTATACCATGAACACATGAATAAAAAAAGTAAATTAATATAATTTTTGGTGCCTTAACCAATACCACTAACTGAGAGTTTATGGAGTATTTGGATTCTGACATAGGATCCCACATAACATTGCATCAGACCAAGGGCATCATTTTATTGCAAAAAATGACCATAACCATGGATCCACTAGTTCTATCACATGCTACACAAACCTGAGCATTTCGGAGCATTGGAATGGACTGGAGGAGGGCCACTCGAAGCAGCAGCTCAGAGGTGATACCTTCTGAAGATGGGATAGCATCTTCCAGGAAAGTACATGTCATAAATCAAAGATCTTTATCTGGCACTGTCTATACTTACCTAATTCCCAATGACCTGTTTGAGAAATTTATGCTTCCTACACCCACAACTATGAGTTCTATATTATTATGTGTCCTGGTCTTTAAGGAGAGAACACTCACCAGGGACCACAGCAAGAGAAGCATTAAAATTTAAGGTAAGGCTGCCATTTGGCAAGTTTTGTATTCAGGACTAGCAGGCAAGAAGAAGAGTTATTATCTTTTATGGGTTATTGACTCTGATTATCAAGAAGAGTTAAGGCTACCATTATGGCATACCAGCATGGCAAAGAACATGTTTGACAGCCATGTGGTCCGGTTAGGTGCCTCTAGTTACTCTCTTGCCTACTGTAATGGTAAATGGACAAGTTCAGCATCCCCAAACTGAAAAGGACTTTGATGACTAGGGTCTCATGCCTCTCTGGATGAGGGTCAGGTCTGGATTGTGCCACCATATAAACTAATTAGATTTGCAGAGATACTTAATGAAGGTTAGGGGAATCTAGAACAGATGGTGATGGGAAGGAGGTTGCTGTCATGAGACCAGCATTGGTGGTGTAATGTGTAGTTCTTCCCACTACCTTCCCCTTATATATTCTCAGGAAGAGAGACCACTTGAAATCCTGGAGGAGTTACTCCCAAATATATGTAAGTTGATATGAGAACACAAGAGTTGGTTGTGTTTAGGGTTGATGGATAAAATACAGAATACTACATTAAATTTAAATTTCTGATAATCAACAAATAATTTGTGGTATAAGTATTGCATAAGAAATGTTCATACTTACAATACAAAAGTGTATCTGAAATTCAAATTTAACTAGGTATATTAAATTTTTATTTGCTAAAAATGGCAATCCTAACTGTGCTGGACATGTGTATGCCTAGATGTGCCTTCCAGATCCCTCTTCAATAAAGGACTTCTTGTCCTAGGTGCTGAGAATGCTGTCAGCAGATGTGGTCAGCTGTTGGCCCTTCTAGAGATTGCTTTAGTTATAGAGTCAGCTCATCTAAGGCCACACTTCTCTGGGAATATCCCACATCCCACGACTTATGGAGTAGAGATACAAAAATTTGACTACTTAGACTCAATAGGGGACAATACTGATAGGACATTTCAGCATGACAGGTACCTGTGGGGTCAGACGATACTGTTGAGCCTGCACTACATTCAAATTATCCTGTTGTTCAATTCTGCTTCTTCCTTTTCCCTTCCACAGGTATAGATCCCAAATAAACACTTTGCACACTAAACTCTGTCTTAGAATTGGCTTCCTGGAGAAAGCAAATTTCTGCATTATGTTTTCTTTGGATCCTCTTATATAAGAAAGAGCGGGAAGAGAAATCTGTTTAAATAATGTTTTGTATATTAAGATATAATGTATATGCAATGAAATTCAGTGATCCTATGTGTACAGTGTGATCAGTTTTGACAAATTTATATACTCAGGTAACCCATATCACTATCAAGATACAGAGCATTTCTATCAACCAAGAAAGTTTCCTCTTGTCCCTTCCCAGTGATTTTCCCCATCTGGCTTACTGATTTCTGATCAAACAGACACAATCAGAAATGATAAGAAGGATAATATCACTGACCCCACAGAAATACAAACAACCATCAGAGATTACTACAAACACCTCTATGCACATAAAGTAGAAAATCTGGAAGAAATGGATAATTTCCTGGACACATAACATCCTCCCAAGACTGAACCAGGAAGAAACTAAATTCCTGAATACACCAGTAATGAGTTCTGAAATTGAGGCAGTAATAAATAGCCTTCCAATCGAAAAAAGCCCAGGACCAGACAGATTTACAGCTGAATTTTACCAGAGGTACAAAGAAGAGCTGGTACCATTTCTACTGAAACTATTCCAAAAAATGGAAAAGGATGGACTCCTAGCGAACTCATTTTATGAGGCCAGCATCATTCTGATAACAAAACCTGGCAGAGGTACAACAACAACAAAACACTTCAGGCCAATCTTTAAGTTTTAAAGAGACTGCCAAGCAGTTTTCCAAAGTGGTACTATTTTTCTCTTTCTTTCTTTCTTTCCTTCTTTCTTTCTCTTTCTTTCTTTCTTTCTTTCTTTCTTTCTTTCTTTCTTTCTTTCTTTCTTTCTTTCTTTCCTTCTTTCTTTCTTTTCCTTCCTTCCTTCCTTCCTTCCTTCCTTCCTTCCTTCCTTCCTTCCTTCCTTCCTTCCTTCCTCCTTTCCTTTCCTTTCCTTTCCTTTCCTTTCCTTTCCTTTCCTTTCCTTTCCTTTCCTTTCCTTTCCTTTCCTTTCCTTTCCTTTCCTTTCCTTTCCTTTCCTTTCCTTTCCTTTCCTTTTCTTTCTTTCATTTTTTGACACGGAGTCTCGCTCTGTCGCCCAGGCTGGAGGACCGTGGCGAGATCTCAGCTCACTGCAAGCTCTGCCTCCTGGGTTCACGCCGTTCTCCTGCCTCAGCCTCCCAAGTAGCTGGGACTGCAGGCACCCGCCACCACGCCCAGCTAATTTTTTGTATTTTTAGTAGAGACAGGGTTTCACCGTGTTAGCCAGGTTGGTATCGATCTTCTGACCTCGTGATCCGCCTGCCTCGGCTTCCTAAAGAGCTGGAATTACAGGCGTGAGCCACCGCGCCCAGCCCTATTTTTCATTTTCACCAGCAATGTTGGGGGGGTTCTGGTGGCTTTCCAACATTTGATATTGTTAATACCTTTAATTTTAACTGTATTAGTGGAAGTATACTGGTATCTTTAGTGGTTTTGATTTACATATAACTTATATCTAATAATGTTGAACACTTTTCATGTGTATTGGCCTTTTGTGTATGTTCTTGTTTGAAGTGTCTGCTCATATTTTTTGCCCATTTAAAAAATTAGAATTTTGTTCTTAATATTTTTTAAAGACAGACAATTCAATTTTTAAATGGTCAAAAAATATGTATCCATATTCTGGATGTGAGTAATATGTCAAATAAAGGTATTAAAAAATTTTCCCCCAGTCTGTAATTCCTCTGTTTATTCTCTTAATGGATTTTCATAAGCAGAAGTTTTAAAATGTTGTTAGTATTCAATTTACCAATTTTCCTTTATGGTTAGTGTGCTTTCTGTGTCTTTTAAAAAGGCACTTTTATTTTGAATTTTCTAACATACACAGTAAAATTAATTCTAGCCGATATACTGTTTCATGGTAACAAATTGTTTGAAAATCTCTCCATTTTTAGTTGAAAATAAATATAGGTGTTCTTTAAATCTTTGATTTTCTTCACATTTTAAGAAATCAATTGCTAAGTAATACATGCAAATTCAAATTTTAATCATATTTCATATCATTAAGCCTCATAAAATGTGTGTAGCATACTTAAATAACTAATCAATGGATTTTACTACTTGTATAACTACTTGAGTGCTATATACATCATCAATGTTTTAGAAATCTTCATGTATGATATACTCTTATTGTTAGCCTTTCCCTATAATATAAATGCAAATAGATTTTCAATATTATACACTCTTCATAATGGCAATATGTGTGTATGCGTGTGTTTATGTATTTTGAGAACTCCACTGAAGAGGAGCTTTTCAAATAATGAATTTATTTTTTCACACAATGGTAAAAAAGGAAATCAGACTGCCTAAAATTATGTTCTTCGAATAAGAGAAGCAAGAAACTTGTGTTCATTTTAACATTATGCAGAAGAAATCTGTTTACATGCTAAAAATAGAAGGCATGGTATTTAGCAGGATAATGTTTCCCTTTGATTTAATATTCAACAGTTGCATTTGTGCTGAAATGGGAAACATTTACAACAGTTATTAGTTCTAACCACCAACTTTACCATTATGAATTAACTTACAAGGTGACATCTATGGCTGACTGTTAAAAACACATATAGAAATCTTTTCCCTATGTCTCATTTTGCAATTTTAAAAAATTTTTAAATATATATTTTGATGGTGAATAGTTTATTTACACCAATTTTTTTCTGTTTTTTTTTTCTTTTGACCATGTTTTGTTAAACTTACCTGTTTTCTCTCTTTTGTAAGTTCAAATCCTGGTTTCACTACATATGAGCTATGTGAATGTAAGCAACTACTTAGTATGTGATATTGATATAATAATACTATATAACTTACAAAGTTATTGGGAAAGTTAATGAAATTATGCATGTAACTAGCTTAAAATAGAACCTAGGGCATTGGGTAAGCATTAAATAAATGTTAACTATTGTTACTAGTATTACATATGCATACACATATTTATAACATATCTGTTATATTTATTTTATGAAAAAAATGATATGTATATAAAAGATATAAATGTGTACATGTATTTAGTGTATATATGTGTGTGTGTGCATGTATATATATATATTTATATATATTATATATAAATTTTATATATATATATATATATTATACACACACATGTAAATATAAGCATACCAAAGAGATGTTTTTGGTTTGGTTCCAGACCACCTGAACAAAACAAATAGCATAAAAAAACAAAGTTTTTGGTGTTCCAGTACACGTAAAAGTTATGTTTACCCTCTGTATTGTAGTTCATTAAGTGTGTGATAGCATGTGTGTCTAAAAAATGTACCTACCTTAGTTTAAAAATACATTATTGCCGAAAATATAAAATGCTAACCATCACCTGAACCTGCAATACCTTGGAGAGAAGAAATATAGGTGACAACAGTAGGAAAAGTATGAAGTTAATACATGCAATACTTTGGAGAGAAGAAGTATAGGTGACAATAGTAGGAAAAGTATGAAGTTAATACATGCAATACCTTGGAGAGAAGAAGTATAGGTGACAATAGTAGGAGATCTAAGTTCTAGAGTTTTATATTCTTATTTTTTCATTTTTTTGAGACAGAGCCTCTATCATCCAGGCTGGAGTGCAGTGTTGAGACAGAGTCTCTGTCACCCAGGCTGGAGTGCAGTGGCATGATCACGGCTCACTGCAACCTCTGCCTCCTGGGTTCAAGCAATTCTCCTGTCTCAGCCTCTGGAGTAGCTAGGATTACAGGCACACGCCACCATGCCCTGCTAATTTTTGTATTTTTAGTAGAGATGGGGTTTCACCATATTGGTCAGGCTGGTCTTGAACTCCTGACCTCAGGTGAGCTACCCACCTCGGCCTTCCAAAATGCTGGGATTACAGGCATGAGCCACCATGCTCGGCTTAGTGTTTTAGATTTTATAGGAATCTTATTATTTTTGGACAAAATAGTTTGTGGAAAGCTATGTAAAAAAATATTTTTATCTGTCTACCACATTTATTAAATGGCAGTATAATAAGGTCACGTCACATGAATTATGTCTTGGCTTTGGTCCTCATTACTCTATCCCTTGATTTCCTCATCTATAAAAGTGAAACAAAATAGTACTTATGTATTGGGCTTATTGTATGATTTAATACTTGAGATTATACTAAGAAATATGCCTGACATTAAGTAAATGTTAATGTTACTTTTTTTTTCTCTTTAAGACATGTTTCCTTCACTCCCACTTTTCTGTTAAACTTAGTAACAGGAATGAGTGATACTGACTCTAGCCAATCAGAGGATCCCAGGTTTCATGTTGCAGTCATGGATTTGTTTGGACATATGATCTAAGATGAGCCAATCAGAACCTCCTGTGGACTTATTTCTGGACTTTATTTTTCTTAAACTGAGATTTTGTGTAGGTAAAAAATACCTACAAAGTAGGTATTGTGTCACCAGTGTTTACCTTGCAAGTAGAGCCAAGATGATGGAGAAATATAGATCAATAGCGAGGTAGGTAGATAGACAGCAATAGCAATGAGGGGAGAGAGACAGACAGACAGAAATATAGATCAATAGCGAGGTAGGTAGATAGACAGCAATAGCAATGAGAGAGAGAGACAGATAGAGAGACAGACTGACCTGATATCTGAACATCTGAATTAAACTGTGATGGTTAATTTTATGTGCCAACTGGACTGGGTTGCCCAGATAGTTGGTAAAATATTATTTCTGGGTGTGTCTGTGAGGATGTTTCCAAAGAGATTAACATTTGAATCTGTACGGTGAGTGAAAAAGATCATCCTCACCGATGCAGATAAGCACTATCCAATCCTTGGGGGCCTGCATAGAACAAAAAAAAGGCAGAGAAAGGGAAAATTTGTTCTCTCTGTTTGAGATAGAGCATTCATCTTCTCCTGCCCTTAGACATTGGCGCTTATGATTTTTAACCTTTGGGCTTGGACCAATGCTTACAACAATGCCCTACCACCCCTATGCATTTGTACTCAGACTGAGTTACACCACCAGCTTTCCTGAATTCGTCAGTTCCCATAATTGCATCAGTCAATTCTTATTTTTCATAAACATGTGTGTGTGTGTGTGTGTGTGTGTGTGTGTGTGTGTGTGTGTGGTGTGTGTGTGTGCCTACTGGTTCTGTTTCTCTGGAAAAACAGAAATTAGGACACATACACCATCTATGCCTGAAGGGCAAAAATCTACTCCTAGACAACGTAATTATTGGCCAAGTAGTGCTCTCTCTCCCTTCCTTCTTCTCTCTTCTCTCTTTCTTTGCCTCCTTCTCTGCCTCCCTCCCTCCCTTACTTTTTTCCTCTCTTCCTTTTTTCGTCCTTTATTTTATTTATGCCAGTTTGAATTGGTTTTCTGTCACTTGCTATTTTACCACTATAAAGGCTTTCTCTAATGAAGAAGTTAGAAAAATAATCGTTTTAATATAGATTTAAAAGATTTGAACATGGACTAATACAGACACAGATTGGGATCTGAGGTAATTTGTTCTTTGTGAATGTAATATTGAGTCCATACTGATATATTTAACCTTAATACAAATAATAGGTAGGATGAAAATCACCCTAAAATTATCTGCTTCTACAACAAAATTTGTGTTGCTTTTTGAACATATTTCTGCTTATTACAAAGAAAATCACTATGTAATAAACATTTAATCAAGGAATTCACTTTTTGTATAATACACATATTGAAGCTTAATGTTATTAATTGAATTTTAGTACTTTAAAGCTTCTTATTTAGAAGAGAATCAATCATTGCAGAAAAAAGTCATTGATTATTTTCCCTGTAAATATCAGATTAATGTTTATAAAGATAAATGAATACCAAGTTTGAAATCTTGTAGGCTTGGACTTGTGATTAAAAATACTTGGCATACTTGCACACTCACAGCAGCCAAATGAAGTGAGATGATGATCTGATACCAGTTTTCCAAAAAAAAAAAAAAAAACCTTTGGCATTTACCAAGTTTTATGGAAAACCTACTAGAATGATTATTATTATGGCAGTGAATGCAGAACATGACATTCAAAGTAACTAACTAACTTCTATTTTCTTTGCATACTTCCAAGTGAAAGTTTTATAAATATGTATATATACATGGCCTTCCACTATCATATTCTAAGGAAGGTACATGTAAGGAATAAGCCTTACAATGGATCAGACTGAGTATTTTAGAATGTTGTTAGTAAACAGTGGCATATCAAATTTCATTCAAGGTCTGTTCATTTTCACGTTATCCAGTGAAATATGTCTGTATTTGCATGGATCTCTGACTTATTCAACATAATGTTTCTAAGCCATCATGAAAAATAATGGTTTTGTATTACACAGAATCCAGGAAACTTAACATTTGAGGACATACCGTTAAAGAGTCTCACAACCTCTGGATTAACTCATTAATGTTTCCATATCTCTCTTGTCTTTGTTTCATTAAGAAGGTATAGTTGCAGAAAAATTGTTTGCTGATACAGCAAATAGAGATACAGTAAATAGAATAGAGACACAGTAAAATTGTTTATTACACTATTTAAAATTCTAAATCTCATTTTTCTTTCAAATCTCAGGTTCTCTTTCCAAATAGTTATCAGAAAGCCACCTGTTTAAAAGGTACAATGGCAAGGTATAAGACTACTGGATCTCTGAGTATTGCTGAGAAGTCAGTAGCCCTGGAGAGCTGCTGATCCAAAACAGACTTTGATATGTGAAACCACTGAGATTTTGTTACCTCATTGTTGCCTAACTCAACATAACTAAAACACATTCCTACCTAGTTATTTGGTAGAGGCAGAACCTCCTATATATAATTTATAGAATAGAACAGCAGAGTGGAACACATTGTCTGCCAAGAAAAAAGAGCAAATCGCTGGGCTAAATGTGCCCAATCACTTTTCACGAATTCATAGATCATCTGTGGGGGTGGAGTGAATGAAGAGATGCAATGATATTGGAGCTCCTGTGACGTATAAACATCAAGAGTGCGAAGCAGAGTCCAATCCTCTTAACATTTTAGCTTTTCTTGTTCTTACAGCCAACTGAGTTTCCCTAATATACCCATAGATTACTAGAGTTGTGGTTGTACCCCTTCGAGGAAAACAGAAGCAGCCTACCAAGACAGTCCTGCTTTTACCTTCATGAGGCCACTTCCCCAATATAAATCCATTGTTTCTTTGGGCATTTTTCTGGAACCACCAATAGACTATAATTTTGTTGCCAGAAGTCTCTGAAATTGAGCAAAAAAAGTCCAGTATTAAATTAACACTTAGATCGTATTTGTACAAACACTGAAAATTCATTACCATATCTCTTTACCTTCTTAGGTTGGTTACAGCCATGTTGTTTCACATAAACTACCTGTTCGTGACACCAGACAACAACACTAAAATATGCAAATACTAAACTGTCAATATAAAGATATCCCAATTTCAACATAAACTCCTCTCACATCATCAGTTACTGAGGAGAAATTGACATTCAATGGAATTAAATCCTCTTACAGGTTAAAGTACTAAATATAAAAATACAAAGAAATTGTAATCTAATATCAAATGCTCTTGTCCCTGGTTGTTAAGTTTCAAAGAAATTAAAGTCCGAAGTTTATCCTTCTCTTTTTCTCTATCCCTAGTGGGATTTCCTGTGTTTATTGTGATTTGGGATTTCTTCAGCAGCTGCACCCCGGGGAACCTCAGAAGTTGAATAAATTGAATGCCGACTCTTTAATGTGACTACTTTTCAAATGTCCAAGTATCTTGTAGAACATACATAAGTATAGCTCAGCTTTCAAGCCCATTGAATTTAGAAAAGTGGCTATTCCCCATTAAACAAAAGTTATTCCAGGTAAAATTATATATTGTCAAAATCACTGAGAAGAAGTCAGTTATTTGGGTGAAGGAGGGTAGAATAGAGAAGCTTCTATGGTTTAGTCTCACTAAGATGTTAGTTTATACCAGTGGTTTGAAATTTATTACCGTGAATCTATTCTCCAATAAGGAGAATTCCCACATTAGAAGGCAAATTTTGGCATCATATGATTATCATACTTTGAGGAAATATGCTCATCCTTTCTATTTATAAATGATGAGTGATATGTCAGACAAGGTATCTGTGCTGTATCAAACTCCCCCACCATCTTAGTGGCTTAAAAGTATCATTTCTCGCTCTCTCTCTCTCTCTTTTTTTTTTTTTTTTTGAAAGCTGCTGGTCACTTCGGATCACTTGTGGCTCTGTTCTACATTTTCTTTTTTAATGTAGGATCCAGGCTGAAGAATCTTTGCTTAGCAGAACATGATATTCTCATAGCAGGGGGAAGAGAGAAAGAGAGCTGGAAAAAAATAAACAATGGCTGTTAAACCTGTTGCCTGGACACAGTGAATGTCACATTTGCTCACATGATGTTGGCCAAAGGAAGTGATATACCAAACCCAACATCAATGGCACAGATCTGTGTATTCCTTCACTGGAGGCACTGCACATTTTATGGCAATAATGAGATGAATAATTCACTTACAAGAAGTGGGGGTAAATATTTTGTGGCAATAATACAAGCTATTACTACTTAGCTGTGTTTAATCTGCTGTTCAGTCTAACCATTCAAGATTTAAAAAAATTTAAGTATTATAATTTTTAGTTTTGAAAGATCTAGCTCTTTTTAGTAGTATCACCTTATTCATTTTTGTGATTCCATATTTTATTTTCTTAATATTTTCTTGCATATTTATATGTTTTCTTGTGGACTATATTTTCCAAAGATGGCCACCACAATATATCCCATCCCACGTGCCCTTTTGCAATGTGACCTTGCCACTTCCTGCAGAAGTGAGTCTGCCTATCCATCCCTTAAATCTGGACAGACACTGTGATTATTTGACCAATATTATATGGTAGAAATGACACTGTTTTAATTCCAAACAAGTCCCTTAACTATACCTGTAGACTTTGGCTTGCTTTCTTTTTGAAGTAGGGTTGCTAATATTTTTTCAGTGTAAATGTCCTGGGTAATATTTGAAACACTTTATGTTAAAAATATTTTTTTTTGTTTTTCTTAAATTCAAATTTAAGAGGGAGTTCTGTATTTTCATTTGCTGAACCTGGAAACCTTACTTGGAAGCCAACTGTCGTAAGAGAAGTGTGATTACCCTGAAACCACGATGCTGTGAGAAGCCCAAATTGAGTGGCGAGGCCTTTGAGGATGAAACATGTGTAAAGAAAGAGAAGTCAAGGAGCATTGAGGCACCAACCATATAAATAAGAAAGACATTTTGGAAATAGCTTCTTTAGCCCCAGCAGTCCCACTGATATGAGACTTTCCCAAATTCCTGAACCACAAAAATTGTGAACAAAATAAAGTGGTTCATTTTATTCCACAAAATTATTGGGCAGTTTGTTATGGAACAATTGATAAAACAAGTCTGTATTTGAAAAACAAAATAATACAAAACAAAACCAAAACAGAATGTTTTAGTAGGTCCAATTATGTTTTTGTTGTTCTTTTGTTGTTATTCTTGCTAATTTCTTCTGAATTTGGTCATCTTTGATTATAAACTCATATTTGATTGATTTTATTTTTATTTCTTTTTTAAAGTTTTCCTTAGGTTATTGGGGTACAGGTGGTGTTTGGTTACATGAGTAAATTCTTTGGTGGTGATCTGTGAGATTTTGGTGCACCCATCACCCCAGCAGTATACACCGTAGTCTTTTATCCCTCGCCCCCCTCCCACATTTCTTCCAAGTCCCCAAAGTCCATTGTATCATTCTTATGCCTTTGCATCCTCATAGCTTGGCCCCCACATATCAGCGAGAACATACGATGTTTGGTTTTCCATTCCTGAGTTACTTCACTTAGAATAATAGTCTCATATATATATATGAGATGGAATATATATATATATATATATGATGGAATATATATATGATGGAATATATATATGTGTGTATATATATATCACAGTTTCTTTATCTGCTCGTTAATTGATGGGCATTTGTGTTGGTTCCACGATTTTGCAATTGCGAATTGGGCTACTATAAACATGCGTGTGCAAGTATCTTTTTCATATAATGACTTCATTTCCTCTGGGTAGATACACAGCAGTGGAATTGCTAGATCAAATGGTAGGTAGTTCTACTTTTAGTTATTTAAGGAAGCTCCACACTGTTTTCTATAGTGGCTGTACAAGCTTACATTCCCACCAGCAGTGTAGAAATGTTTCCTGATCTCTGCATCCACACCAACATCTACTGGTTTATTTTTATTTTTATTTTTATTTTTTGATTATGGCCATTCTTGCAGGAGTAAGGTGGTATCACATTGTGGTTTTGATTTGCATTTCCCTGATCATTAGTGATACTGAGCACTTTTTCACATGATTGTTGGCCATTTGTATATGTTCTTTTGAGAATTGTCTATTCATTTCCTTAGCCCACTTTTTGATGGCATTGCTTATTTTTTTTTCTTACTGATTTGTTTGAGTTCATTGTAGACTCTGGATATTATTCCTTTGTCCGATGTATAGATTGTGAAGATTTTCTCCCACTCTGTGTGTTGTCTGTTTACTCTGCTGACTGTTCCTTTTGCTGTGCAAAACCTCTTTAGTTTAATTAAGTCCCAACTATTTATTGTTGTTTTTATTGCATTTGCGTTTGGGTTCTTGATCATGAAATCTTAGCCTAAGCCAATGTCTACAAGGGTTTTTTCCAGTTGTATCTTCTAGAATTTTTATGGTTTCAGGTCTTACATTTAAGTCCTTAACCCATCTTGAGTTGATTTTTATATAAGGTGAGGGAAGAGGATCCACTTTCATTCTCCTACATGTGACTAACCAAATATCCCAGCACCATTTGTTGAAAAGGGTATCCTTTCTCCACTTTATGTTTTTGTTTGCTCTGTTGAAGATCATTTAGCTGTAAGTATTTGGGTTTATTTCTGGGTTCTCTATTCTGTTCCATTGGTCTATGTGCCTATTTTTATACCAGTACCATGCTGTTTTGGTGAATATGGCCTTATAGTATAGTTTGAAATCAGGTCGTGTGATGCTTCCAGATTTGTTCTTTTTGCTTAGTCTTGCTTTGGCTATGTGGGCTCTTTTTTGGTTTTACATGAATTTTAGAATTGTTTTTTCTATTTCTGTGAAGAATGATGGTGGTATTTTGATGGGAATTGCATATAGATTGCTTTTGGCAGTATGGTCATTTTTCACAATATTTAATCTACCCATCCATGAGCATAGGGTATATTTCTATTTGTTTGTGTTGTCTGTGATGGTCTATGATGGAGGTGGCAGGGTGGGTGTAATGAACTCTGTGAGGGTTCTTAGCTTTGGTGGTTTAATGCCCTATTTTTGTGCTGTCTGGCCTCCTGCCAGGAGGTAGCAGTTTCTAGATAGCATTAGCTGTTGTAGTATGGAGAGGAACTGGCTGTGGATGTGGCCCTAGAACTCCCAAGATTATATGCCTTTTGTCTTCAGCTACTAGGGTGGATAGGGAAGGCCCATCAGGTGGGGTCAGGGCTAGGCTTTTCCAAGCTCAGACTCTCCTTGGGTGGGTCTTGCTGCATCTGCTGTGGGGGATGACAGTGAGGTTCCCAGGTCATTGGAGTTGTGTACCTAGGATTATGGCAGCCTGTGCTGAGTCATGTAGGATGTCAGGGATGTGGGGGAAAGCCAGAAGTCACAGCCTCACCCAGCTTCCACGTAAACTGAAGGGCTGGTCTCACTCCCACCGTGGCCCCCACAAAAGCCCCAAGTCTGTTTCCAGGTGGTGGGCGAGCCTGGCTACCCATCTCCCAGCTGTGAAAGAAAAGGGCTTTGTTCTTCCCCCACCTGTGGAGTCTGCACACCGGATTCGGATTCACTGCCCTCCCCTGAGTTCTTGCCAGAAGGCTTCTCGCCCGGTTCAAATTGTTACAAAGGTCAGCTAGAGAATTCCTTCTCCCTGAAGTGTTTTACCCTCTGCTCCTCTGGCCACACTACCGATGGATCCCTGTGGTGCCAGGCAGGAATGATTGGGGACCCAGAGAGCTCCCAGGGCCTTTCCTGCTCCTTCCTCTACCCTGTATTTCACTCTGCTCTCTAAATTGACTCAGCTCCAGGTAAGGTCGGAAACTTCTCCGGCAAACAGACCTTCAGTTTCTCCAGTGGGGATGTATGTTTGGGAGAGTAGGATCTTCTTTTCCCACTTCGGTAGTTGGGACAATCACAGTATTTGGGGCGTCTCCCAGGTCCTGCAGGAGCAGTCTATTTCCTTCAGAGGGTCTGTGGGTCCTTTGGGGATTCCTGTTTGTTTTTGCAGTCGATCTGGAGCTAAAATTCACGATGCGAGCCTTTGCACACTGCCCTGTCTGTTTGAGTCAGAGCTGCAATATAGTCCTGCTTCCCATCCGCCATGATCTGAAATCCGTATTTGATTGACTTTAATACTCAGAATTGAAGATACTTGCCTTAGGAGAAAGGGAAATTGCATTTTGTTGCTGGAACCAGATTCCAGACTTAATGCAGAAATCTCAATTTCAGCTCTCTTATCTCGTCAGAGATCCAAAGTTATTCTGGTCGGGCAATTATATGGACAATCCCAGCTTTCACCATCGCTTACCATTAACCACTCCCTCTTCAGGTTTCAGCTGATGAGTTGGTTTTATTTCGACAGAGGAGTGGTGTCTTGGAGATTTCTCCTCATTCCTATAAATTTAACAATGTACTAAAAAGTGTTTTATCTAGAAGTGTTTGCGTTTTTTTAGTGGAGAGCCTGTCGGATGTCTATCAGCCACACTGCAGGATTTCCTTGTTATTTCTTTGGTAATTTTTAAGTGGTTCCTATGAGAGATATGGTTCTGAGGTCCTAGGGAAGCTCCCTCATTTTCTTTGAAGACCCCCATTCTGTGGCTACGGATTAAACCCAATTCCATAGAATCAACAAGAATCCTCTCTAAGACTCAGCATAATAAGATGTTTGGGAAGAATTTTATTTCTTGAGGCACAAAAAAAGCAGTTGTTTGTAATAGGATTTAATCTTTGTATTTTAATTTCTTCCTTGCAATATGAAAATTAGAGAAGATATATTCCAGATTTGGAAATCTCCTGCTGGCATATTATTATTGGACTATCCTAATTTGACTTTTGCTCTTATTTCAGAATCTTAGATAGTTTATGTTGGACAACATGAGTGGATATAATTTGAAATAGGAAACAAGTGAGAGTGTACTGTTGGCTTTAGGGACAGAAAGGCCTTGCAGTTAATTCCTAGTGGAACAGGAAATGATCAATCCTCCATGATAATTAGCTTGTAAATAAGGAGAAAATCCTCAGATACAACTTGTGATGGTCCTGTGCCTTCAGTTTGGAGAGGGCACAGTTTTATACAGTTATGTAAACAACTCCAGGTTTTACAGTTTCACTCATCACATGAAGTATTGGACTGTTAAAAGTATTTTGTACCATAGATAATTTCTTTGGTTTAATTAAAAGAAAAAAAAAAGAGTAGTTGCTTGGCCAAGTAATTCATTAGCTAAAATTCTTCAAGCTGAAATCAGATTCTTGAAACTTGATTTGTACGTTAGGCTATGGGACTTTTAGATAAATCCTCTGAGTTAAGCTTTTACAAATTCTGGAGATAAGTATAAAGATCCATTTCCTCATCATTAAAAGCATTCTGTAAGTAGCCATGTACATTTCATAATTATCAATAACAGTTCTAAACTTCATTTTGGAAAGGCCAGTCATGATTCTCAAAATTTTCTCAAGAAATTTAACTAATTGCTATTCAAAGTCATTTTAAAAACTTCAAGACACAAAGTCTACACTGTCCACCAGTCGTCCCAGGAAGGTACTAAAACAAGGAAAGTCTGGTAAGGGGTAGGGATGGCCTCATGAAAGAGGGAGCAGAATTACCATGATTCTTTCGTAGTTTACATCAAAGGGGACAGGTAAGCCTCTATTTAACCATAGGCTTAATGTTTAAACTCAATGGATTAAGAGAACCAATAGCTGAAAAAGATTATAGGTGGATGCTTCTGCTCCATTCTTTTTTTTTTTTTTTTTGAGACAGAGTCTCACTCTGTCGCCCAGGCTGGAGTGCAGTGGCGCAATCTCGGCCCGCTGCAAGCTCCACCTCCCGGGTTCACGCCATTCTCCTGCCTCAGCCTCTCCGAGTAGCTGGGACTACAGGCGCCCGCCACCACACCCGGCTAATTTTTTTTGTATTTTTAGTAGAGACGGGGTTTCACTGTGGTCTCGATCTCCTGACCTCGTGATCCGCCCGCCTCGGCCTCCCAAAGTGCTGGGATTACAAGCGTGAGCCACCGCGCCCAGCCTCTGCTCCATTCTTGATAGTTCCTTCTATCTAGAGGAAGTTTCAATGGTGTATCCATCCTACCCTCTCTCCTATTCCTCCTTACTCACTTCTCTTAATAAATATAGAATGAACTGAGGAAAAAGAAACGTGTATGCATAGCTTAGCTCCTCTCCCTCTCCCCCTCTAAAAACGTAGTGATTTTTAAAATTCAATGTGAGTCCAAATTCCCTAGAGATGTTCTTAAAACAGATAGCTTGGCCCCTTGCACAGAGATTTTATTTGGCAGGTCTAGAGCAGGCCTATAAATTTGCATCTTTAAAAAATTCTCAGGTGATGCTGATGCTACTGCGACTGGTTTTTCAGTGGCAGCTTCTGAAAGGGGCAATATAAGGCTACCTTTAGCAAGGTTGGTAAGTCCGTGTAATTTCAGTCAGTACAAGGGAGGCCTACTTGCTCACAAATAGAACTTCTCTTCCTGATTTGTGTTTTCTGCCTGCCTTACATCTTACATGTGTTTTAATTGATCAGAATTTGAGAAAAGAGTTGGGGTGCAATTTACCTCATCTTCTTAAAACCTCAAAATGAACATAGATGCTCTCATATTGTCAATTAACATACATGTCAGTTTATCTGCCTGGATTGTAGGACATTTAGAGAAGGATCATATGTTCAATAACACTGTAAAGCCAAGTGCTGTCCTTTGTTTACTTGAGTCCAATTATGATTAAATAAAAAATAGATCATATAAAAATATTGTTTGCTGAGCACAGTTATTCATGCGTGTAATTCTAGCACTTTGGGAGGCTGAGGCAGGTGGATCACTTGAACTCAGGAGTTTGAGATCAGCCTGGCCAAGATGGCGAAACCCTGTCTTTACAAAAAATACCAAAAATTAGCCAGGTGTTGTGGGATGTGCCTATGGTTTCAGCTACTCAGGAGGCTGAGGTGGGAGGATCACTTGAAACCAGGAGGTGGAGGCTGCAGTGAGCTGTGATTGTGCCACTTCACTCAAGCCTGGGTGACAGAGGGACACTCTGTCTCAAAAAATGTGTGTGTGCGTGTGTGTGTGTGTGTGTGTGTGTAATTGGCACCTCCTAGACAATAAGACATTTCATTTTCAGCTAGAATTTAGAATTTTAAAAGTTATTTTGAACAAATAAAACTTCTGATCTCTAAGGTGGACTTCAGCAGTCTGTTTTAAAGGGCTGATGCTGCTGAAATCATTATGGGATTCTCAGGAATGATGTCTAATGTTCAGTGAGTAATCTGTCTTGATATATGCTATCCCAGGAAGTTGATGTTTCAAGTTTGATTAATCATCCACTTTATTCCTTCAAGGTTTTCTATTTCATGCTGGGTGGATTACAGTCCAGTGACTACTACTAGCATCTAGCCAGCTGGTGATAATTGCTGTTAATTTCCTGGTATTTGGCAACCAATTGTTCCTTGACTACTGGAGGGAGATATCATGAAAATGTGACAGAAGGGAATTGCAAAAATAACATTTATTGTTTTTGCTTGATTATAAAATGTGACACATGTTCATTGCTGAAAAATTTAAAAATATAAATTAAAAAATAAGAATTTAAACATAATCTTTCTATTCATAGGAATCATTTGCATAATTTTAGTGAATTTCAGATCTCTCATCTATCTGTCCATAGTCTGTTTCACTATAACAAAATATCTGAGACTTGGCAATTTATAAAAAACAGAAATTGATTTTCTCACAGTTCCGAAGGCTGGAAGTCCAAGGCCAAGGTGCCAGCAGGTTCAGTGTCTGATAAAGGCCTAGTCTGTGTGCTTCCAAGATGATAACCTTGTTGCTGTGAACTCACAAGGCACAATGTTGAAAGGGCAAAAGGGTACCTAGCTAGTTTCCTCCAGCTCTTTTATAAAAACATTAACCCATCGATGAGGGCTCTGCCTTTATGATCTAATCATTTTCCAAAGGCTGTACCTTTTAATACTGTTGGATTGGGAATTAAGTTTCAACATTGATATTGGAGGGGACATAAACCATAGCAATCGCTATATATTCTGATATAACAAACACACAACACCCACCACTGGCACTACTTCCACTGACAAAAAGTTAGCATCATTCTACTTATCCAGCTTTGTATTCTATTTTTTCTTTTAAAAAACTGACAGACCTTTTACAGGAAGTGGATTGCTATTGCTGGCTCTGAGAGACAGCTGAAAAACTATGAGTGCCCAAAGTGTGAAAGTGTGAAAGGGGGATCATCTGCCCCTGAACACACATCCTCACTGGGGAAACTAGAGGTCCAGATCATGGGAGAAGGATTTGACCTTACCTGGAGCTGAGATGAATTTAGAGTGCTGAGTGAAATACATGGATAGAGGAAGCAGTGGAAGAGCCTGGTCGGCACTCTCAGTCCCCAGGGAAGACAGGGGTCCTTGGAAGGGCTGCCAATAGAATTGGGGAAAGATCACAGCAAGAAGGAAACTTTCAGCTGAACTTCATGACAATTTCCGCCAAATGTGAAGTTTCTTGGATAGAATTTGGGGGAAGGGGTGAACCAGGAGTGCAGACACCAGCACAGAAGCCACGACAGGGAGGGAAGCAGGAAACCTGAGAGCCCTGCTTGTTCTCTCAGCAGGGAGGCTTGTAGCCTGGGGCAAATTCTGAGCCCTGCTCACCAGCTGCCTGGAAATAAACTCAGTGCTGGTGGTGGTGGCATGGTGGGAGTGAGATTGGCCTTTCAGCCTGTGTGGGAGCTAGGTGAGGCCTGTTACTGCCGGCTTTCCCCCACTTCCCTGGTGACCTGTATGAAGCAGCAGAGGCAGCCATAATCCCCCTGGGAACATAACTTCATTGGCCTGAGAATCACACTCCCATCCCCCACAGCAGCTGCAGCAAGCCCCACCAAGGAGAGTCTGAGCTCAGACCTGCCTAACCCTGCCCTCTCCTGATGGTCTTTCTCTAAGCACCCTGGTAGCCCAAGACAAAGGACATAATCTCTTGGAAACTTTATGGCCCTGTCCACCACCTGAGAAACTCGAATACTTATCCAGGCAACCTTAGGGCAAGCTTGTGTCCTCCCTATATTACCATGGCTGGCGATCTCTTGAAAGTGCCACCTCCTGGCAGGAGCCATAAGACACAAAATAAGCACAATAAACAAAACTTCAACCAAGACCCTCACAGAGTCCACTTCACTCCCTTGCTACCTCCACCGGAGCAGGTGCTGGCATCCACAGCTGAGAGACCTGAAGATGGGTAACATCACGGGATTCTTTGCAGACTCCCCCCAACCCCACCCCATGTACCAGTCCAGAGCCCAGTAGCTCCACATGGTAGCCAGACCCAGAAGAGAAAAAACAATCACTGCACTTTGGCTCTCAGGGGGCCCCATCCCTATGGGAAGAGGGAAAGCATGACAAAAGGGAGCACCTTGTGGGACAAAATCTGAACAGCAGCACTTGAGCCCCAGATTTTCCCTCTGACATAGTCCACCCCCAAATGAGAAGGAACCAGAAAAGCAATTATGGTAATATGACAAAACAAGGTTCGTTAACACCCTCAAAAGATCACACTAGCCCACCAGCAAGGGATCCAAACCAAGACAAAAATCTTTGAATTGCCAGAAAAGGAATTCAGAAGGTTGATTATTAAGCTAATCAAGGAGGCACCAGAGAAAGATGAAATCCAAATTAAATAAATTAAAAAAAGATACAGGGTATAAATAGAAAAATCTCCAATGAAAAACATAGCATAAATAAAAAACAGTCACAACTTCTGGAAATCAAGAGCACACTTAGAGAAATGCAAAATGCACTGGAAAGTCTCAGCAATAGAATCAAACAAGTAACAGAAAGAACTTCAGAGCTCAAAGACAAGGCTTTCTACTTAACCCAAACCAACAATGAAAAAGAAAAAAGAATCCAACAAAATGAACAGAGCCTCCAAGAATTTTGGGATCATGTTAAATGACCAAACCTAAGAATAATTGGTGTTCCCAAGGAAAAAGAGAAATCTAAAAGTTTGAAAAATGTTTGAGGGAATAATTGAGGAAAACTGCCCTGGCCTTGCTACAGATTTAGACATCCAAATACAGGAAGCACAAAGAACACAAGGGAAATTCATCACAAAAAGATAATCACCTAGGCACATAGTCATCAGGTTATCTAAAGTCAAGATGAAGGCCAGAATATTAAGAGCTCTGAGGCAAAAGCATCAGGTAACCTATAAAGGAAAACCTATCAGATTAACGGCAGATTTTTCAGCAGAAACCTTACAAGCTAGAAAGGAATGAGCTCCATCTTTAATCTCCTGAATTATCAGCCAAGAATTTTGTATGCAGTGAAACTAAGCTTCATAAATGAAGGAAAGATACAGCTTTTTTCAGCCAAACAAATGCTGAGAGAATTCGCCACTACCAAGCCAGCACTACAAGAACTGCTAAAAGGAGCTCTAAATCTTGAAACAAATCCTCAAAATACATGCAAATAGAACCTCCTTAAAGCATAAATCTTGCAGGACCCATAAACCAATAACACAATGAAAAAAAAAAACCCAAGTTATTCAGGCAACAAATAGCATGATGGATAGAATAGTATCTCACATCTTAATACTAATGTTGAATGTAAATGGCCTAAATGCTCCAATTAAAAGATAGAGAATGGAGAAACAGATAAGAATTCACCAACCAAGTATCTGCTGTCTTCAAGAGACTCACCTGAAACGTAAGGACAAACATAAACTTCAGGTAAAGGGGTGGAAAAAGATATTTCATGCAAATCAACACCAGAAGTGAGCAGGAGTAGTTATTCTTATATCAGACAAAACAAACTTTAAAGGAAAAGTAGTTAAAAAACTGGGACATTATATAATGATAAAAGGACTTGTCCAACAGGAAAATATAACTATCCTAAATATACCATATATACGCCTAACAATGGAGCTCCCAGATTTATAAAACAATTACTATTAGACCTAAGAAATCAGCTAGACAGCAACACAATAATAGTGGGGCACTCAGTACTCCACTGAAAGCACTAGACAGGACATCAAGACAGAAGTCAACAAAGAAACAATGGACTTAAACTATACCTTAGAACAAATGCACTTAGCAGATATTTACAGAACATTCTACCCAATAACTGCATAATATACATTCTATTCATCAGCATGTGGAATATTCTCTAGATAGATCATATGATAGGCCACAAAATAAGCCTCAATAAATTCAAGAAAATCAAAATTACATCAACTGCTCTCTCAGAGCACAGCGGAAGAAAATTGGAAATTAACTCTAAAAGGAACCCTCAAAACCATGTGAATACATGGAAATTAAATAACCTGGTCCTGAATGCTCGTTGGGTCAACACTGAAATCAAGACGGAAATTAAAAAATTATTTGAAGTGAACAATAGTAGTGACACAACCTATCAAAACCCCTGGGAAACAGCAAAGGTGGTGCTAAGACGAAAGTTCATAGAATCAAATGCCTACATCAAAAAGTCTGAAAGAGCACAAACTGACAATGTAATGTCACACCTCAATGAGCTAGAGAAACAAGAAGAAACCAAACCCAAACTCAGCAGAAGAAAAGAAATAACCAAGATCAGAGCAGAGCTAAATCAAATGGAAACAAACAAACAATACAAAAGATAAATAAAACAAAAAGCTTAGATTTTTAAAAGATAAAATTGATAGACCATTAGTGAGATTAACCAAGAAAAGAAAGGAGAAGATCCAAGTAAGCTCTATTAGAAATGAAATGAGAGATATTACAACCGATACCACAGAAATACAAAAGATTATTCAAAGCTACTATGAACATCTTTATGCACGTAAACTAGAAAACTTAGAGTCGATGGATAAATTCCTGGAAATATACAACCTTCCTTTATTAAACCAGGAAGATATAGAAACTCTGAACAGACCAATAACAAGCAGTGAGATTCAAATGATAATAAAAAGAATTGCCAACAAAAAAAGTCCAGGACCAGGTGGATTCACAGCTGAATTTTATATCAGACATTCTAAGAATGTCTGGTACAAATCTTACTGACATTATTCCAAAAAAATACACAAAGAGGGAATCCTCCCTGAATCATCCTACAAAGCCAGTATCATCCTAATTCCAAAACCAGGAAAGGACATAACAAAAAAAGAAAACTATAGACCAATATCCCTGATGAACACAGATGGAAAAATCCTCAACAAAATACTAGCAGCTAATTGAATCCAACAGCATATCAAAAAGGTAATCCACCATGATCAGGTGGGTTTCATGCCAGGGATGCAGGGATGGTTTTAACATATGCAAGTCAGTAAATATGATACATCACATAAATGGGATTTTAAAAAATCAGATGGTCATCTCAATAAATGTAGAAAAAGCATTTAACAAAATCCAGCATCGCTTTATGATTCGATCCCTCAGCAAAATCAGAATAGAAGGGACATACCTTAAGGTAATAAAAGCCATCTGTGACAAACCCAGAGCCAACATTATACTGAACAGGGAAAAGTTGAAAACATTTCCTCTGGGAACTGGAATAAGACAAGGATGCCCACTTTCACCACTCCTCTTCAACATATTACTGGAAGTCCTAGCCAGAGCAATCAGACAAGAGAAAAAAAATAAAGGGCATCCAAATCAGTAAAGAGGAAGTCAAACTCTCACTGTTTGCTGTTGATATAATAACTAGAAAACCCTAAATACTCATTCAAAAAGCCCCTAGAACTGATAAATGAATTCAGTAGTTTCAGAATACCAAATTAATGTTCCCAAATCAGTAGCTCTGCTATACACCAAGAGCAATCAAGCTGAGAATCAAATCAAGAACTTAACCCCTTTTACAATAGCTGTAAAAAAAATAAATTAAATACTTAGGAATATACCTAACCAAGAAGGTGAAAGACCTCTACAAGGAAAACTACAAAATGCTGCTGAAAGGGAATCATAGATGACACAAACAAATGGAAACACATCCCATGCTCATGGATAGGTAGAATCCATCTTGTGAAAATGACCATACTACCAAAAGCAATCTACAAATTCAATGCAATTCCCATCAAAATACCACTATCATTCTTCACAGAACTGGAAACAACAATCCTAAAATTTATATGGAACCAAAAAGAGACCACATAGCTAAACCAAGACTAAGCAAAAAGAGCAAACCTGTAAGCATCACATTACCCAACTTCAAACTGTTCTATAAGGCCATAGTCACTAAAACATCATGGTACTGGTATGAAAATAGGCCCATAGACCAATGGAACAAAATAGATAACCCAAAAATAAAGCCAAATATTTACAGTCAACTGATCTTTGACAAAACAAACAAAAACATAAAGTTAGGAAAGGAGACCCTCTTCAACAAGTGGTGCTGGGATAATTGGAAAGCCACATGTAGAAGAATAAACCTGGAACCTCATCTCTCACCTTATACAAAAATCAAATTAAGATGGATCAAAGACTTAAATGTAAGAACTGAAACCATACAAATTCTAGAAGATAAGATCAGAAAAACCTTTCTAGGCATTGGTTTAGGCAAAGACTTCATGACCAAGAACCCAAAAGCAAATGCAACAAAAACAAAGATAAATAGTTGGGACTTACTTAAACTAAATTAAGTCTGGACAGAAAAATAATCAGCAGAGTATGCAGACAACTCACAGCCTGGGAGAAAATCTTGACAACCTATACATGTGACAAAGGACTAATATACAGAATCTACAAGGAACATAAACAAATCAGTGAGAACAAAACAAACAATCCCATCAAAAAGTCGCTAAGGACATGAATAGACAATTCTCAAAAGAAGATATACAAACGGCCAACAAACCTGAAAAAATGCTCAACCTCTCTGATAATCAGGGAAATGCAAATCAAAGCCACAATGCAATACTACCTTACTCCTGCAAGAATAGCCATAATTAAAAAATCAAATAATAATAGATTTTTGCTTTGACATAGTGAAAGGGAACACTTTTACATTGCTGATGTGAATGCAAACTAGTTCAACCACCATGAAAAGAATGTGGAGATTCCTTAAACAACTAGATCCACCATTTGATCCAGCAATCCCACTCCTGGTTATCTATCCAGAGGAATAGAAGTCATTATACAAAAAATACTTGCACGACTATGTTTATAGCAGCACAATTCACAATTGCCAAAATATTGAATCAGCTCAAATGCCCATCAATCAATGAGTAGAAATGTGATATATATATATATCACATATATATACACATATGTATATGTATATATGTCTATGTCCTTTATATATGTATATATATAATATAGATATATGTCTATTCATGTCCTTTATATATGTATATATATAAAGAAAATGTGTTACATATATATATATATATATATATATATATATATATATATATACCATGGAATATATCTACTCAGCCATATAAAGGAATGAAATAATGGCATTCTCAGCAACCCGGATGGATTTAGAGACTGTTATTCTAAGTAAAGTAACTCAGGAATGGAAAAATCAAACATCTTAAGTTCTTACTAACAAGTAGAAACTTAGCTATGAGGACACAAAGGCATAAAGATAATACAATGGACTTTGGGGACTCGGGGGAAGGGGTGGGAGGGGAGAGAGGGATAAGAGACTACACATTAGGTACAGTGTACACTGCTTGGGAGAAATCTCTGTAATCTCCCCTAAAGAACTTATTCATGTGACCAAACACCACCTGTTCCCCCAAAACCTATTGAAATAATAATGAAAAAGTTAATTACCTGAGATTAAATAGCTAATAAAGATTAATAAATAAATAAATCCTCAGCATTTTCTATCATCAAATTGTTTTCAAAAGAATTATTTTGCATGGAATTACAGTATTCTATAATATGGTTGCGGAATATATTTGTTTAAGCATTAAACAGGAGCAAAGAGCCTACCCAACTAGAGGTTTATCCTGAAATTTATTGTAGAATCCAGGAGGAATGATCCTCAAAAGCAGTCAGATGATGTAATGTCATTTGAATACTCTAGCTCAGTGAAGACTTAAGCAGACAAAAATACAGGTCTAGAGTTGTAGGACATATGCTATGTTGTACTATATATATAAATGAGTTAAAAACTCAAAATAGTTTCTGACTGATTAATATATACAATAGAAACAGCATATTTAAAAGGAAATGAACATTTATTTTTTAATAACTGAAGCTAGGTCTAACCCCTTATTTTCCTAAGCTATGGGCACACTTTCTTAGTCATTACTGGAACTTTCTCTTTTCCAAGGTATAGAATGTTTTCATAGTCCAATGAAGTGTCAAGATTCCCTCTTTCTTTAAAGGCTTATTAAGGTACACTGCTTATTGTTCCAGCCTACATGGGCTCCTCTAATTTTTAAAAATTACCTTTAAAGATTAGAAATTGTCAGTAACAGTGGGAGCTCACTAGGTGCCAATTCTTTACGTGTATTATAGAAGCTTTTCTTCAGAGTTTTACCAACCTCCAAGCCTACTACTCTCAGACATGTAGGTATGAAATTCCTCTTCCAGTCTTCAACTTTATTTTAGTCTCTGGGAAATATCTTCTTTTATTTTTATGCTCCTTGACAGCATAATAGTTTTAATAAAATAGGCTATTAATTAAAATACAAAAACCATCGTTTTTAATTGTTTATATTTCAATGAAGAAAAATTTCTAAGACAAAGAAGTATCAAGGTCCCAAATACCTGCTTACACTAGAGTGAAAAGAAAATTATATAGAATTTAATGTATATATTTAAATATATAAATGGATGAATAAATGAATGAATAAGAAGTTACTAAATTATGAGTGTAAAAGATTTCTACATTGTGTTATGGTTCAGAAATTACGTACAATGTCTTATTTTGTCTCACAACAATTCTGAAGTGTAGAAATTATTATTTCATTTTTTTAAGAGAAATTATCAAAACCACTATGACTTGGCCAGGGCCACATTTGTACAAAATATCAGGCCTGTGTAGTTTTGATCCTAAGGTAAATGTTTATTCTGCCAAACATGATGGCTCCAATACAGTGAAGTAACCACTAGAGAAAAAGGAAATCGAATGAGAGTCTAAGGGAATTTAATATATAAAAATCCATTTCAAGCATTCAGAGACTAGAGATGGGTGACTCAGGAATAAAAAGTAGAAAAAACTGTACCTTTCTAATTAATACATACAACGCTTATTGTGTCAGTGGTGACAAGTAAGAGAAAATACTAAGTGAAATAAGGATGAGAAAATACTAAGTGAAACAAGGATGAGAAATATTTGGAAATCAAACCACAATTAACACAGTTACACAGTTTAGAAGAGTGATATGAGCAGAAAGTGGAGCAATAAACTCTTCTACTGGAGCTCTGAAATCAATAAGCATGTCCTATTACAGAAAAGTCAGATTTCTGGGAAAAACAATGACATAGTGTAATAAATCCCCTGAATTCTAATGCTTCCAGGAATCTAGTATGGGTTCTGAAAAGACATGAGGGTTGGTTTTGACTCCCTGCTGAGGATTATAGACCTAATGTGATTCACTGGGAGATGTATTTGTTTGATATGGGATTACAACCTGCTGCTATTCAATTTAATCGGGTGTATGCTATTTGTTGCTGCTAATTTATAAAGACACGTTATACTCCTAGAAGAGGAATTTCTAAAATCTTAGAATACTGTGTCATTTGGTTTTGAACAGAAAATTTAAGTTCTGCAAGGGAACAGTGATGTTTTCAAGTAAGTTCAGGTATCTCAGGTGGCACTGAAAAGGCACATTTGGAATCTAAGTCATATTATCAGCTGCGCAAATATTTGACTAAGAAATAAGCTCACCTCATAAGAATCAAGAAGAATGTGTTTTCTATTTGCCCTAAGACTACATGACTTGTCCAAAGATACACAAAACTGAATACAGAAGAGAGACCCAAATTATAAGATAAAAAAAAATGTTGGCTACTTCAGGAATTCCATAAAGAATAGAAAGACTGGCTATTAAACACAAACTATTTAGAAGAGGCTAAAAAATAAAACTTGTGGTTTCTGATGTCTATTATATACCAATTTTTAGCATATGGATAATAAATAAACTAAACAGATTATTGCATAACATGCAACATTACTGATGTTCTGAAGAGTTGTTGAAGTGGATTCAGAATGGAAATAAGCAATTAGGACTGGTAAAAAAGAAGTTACATCAGGAAGACATATGCAAACATATGTAGGATGCCTGAATTGACGAGGGCTGTTACTAATACACAGATGTGGATATGCTCTCCTTTTAATATGAGTATATATTTCATATCCATTAATCTTCATGGGACTAGGTTTTGTAGCAAATGATCACCACAAAACAAATTAAAATAAAATAAGCCTTGACTTTTTCAGTGCTTAGCTTGTGGATTTGGCTATGAAGGTATTACAGGTCAATTGAGGCAAAGGGAGGCATCAGAGTCCAAATTGTAATGAGGTAGAGGTGGAATGGACTGTTTGACACTGGAAAAAGAATTCTTTGAAAAGAAAAAAAATATTAGCGTCAAAGAAAAGCAGTTGTTTTGACTATAATTGGGAGCTAGAGGAAAAGTGAGTCTGTAACTCAGTTTCTCCCATTTTCCTCAGGGCAGGCAATTTTGACTGGACTACATCTTCTTTTGAATATACTGATGGAATTCACCAGCTAAGAAGTAAATGAATGTCTTCTCTAAGTTAGGGACTTATAAATAAGCCTACAATTTTATGGATTTATAAGACATCTGTCCTAGGGAACAGAAGTTAATTGCATAATCTTTGTAGCTACATGATTGGTAAGAACCCCAAACTAAGTAGCTTTCCTGTAAAATTTGTAATAGACACAGTGCTGGTCTATCAAACTCAAAATGCACTCAAGAATGGAAGTGTATTTTGGATGTTAGTTTCCTATTGGATGAATATTTTGCAAACATTTTCTCCCATTAGATAGTTGTCTATTATTTCTTTTGCTGAGCAGAAGCATTTTAGTTTTATTAAGTCCCATTTGTATATATTTGTTTTTGTTGTCTGTGCTTTTGAGTTCTTAGTCATATATTATTTGTCTAAAGCAATGCACAGGAGAGTTTTCCCTAGATTTTCTTCTAGTATTTTTATGGTTTTAAGTCTTACATGTAAGTCGTTAATGCATTTTGAGTTCATTTGTGCATATGGTAGAGACAGAGGCACAGTATCATTCTTCTGCATATAGCTATCCAATATTTCCAGCACAATTTATTTAAGAGGGTGTCCTTTCCCCCATGTAAGTTTATGATGGCTTTGTCAGAGATCAGATGGCTGTAAATATGTGTCTTTAGTTTTGGGTTCTCTACTCTGTTCCATTGGTCTATGTTTCTGTTTGTATACCAATACATGCTTTGGGTGATGGATACCCTAAATACTCTGACTTGATCACTACTCATGATATACATGTAAAGCATTTCTCATATAACTCACACATTTGCACAAATAATAATAAAAAAAGAGTAGAGTTATTTTAGAAACCTGAATCTGATTGGATCATGGCATCAAATATTTTGATTTGGTGTTGACTGTGGCTCCTTTCTTTCCTCCTTTGTGAGTTGGTAGTAAAGCCTGGTGCAGATTAAGACTTGTTTCATGTGAGCCTGATTGAGAGTTGAACACTTTTGAGGAGGCCAGTAGCTATTACTTGAACTAAACTGATCTGTGCACTCTGGATAGGACAGAGACTACATAGAAGTAATAGTATTATCTCCCTGTATTTTCTATTGCAGTATGACAAATGACCACAAACTTAGTACCTTAAGACAACACCCATTTATTAACTCACAGTTCCATGGGGTCAGAAATGCAGCACATCAAGGCTAAATTATCTCTTCCAGGTTTCACAGGTTGAAATCAGGTTGTCAGCCAGGTTGATTTATTTTCTGGAGGCTCTGGGGAAAAATGCGTTTTCACTCTCATTGTTTAAATTCTTTGTTGTTAAAGGACTGACTTCTCCTTTTCCTTTCCTAGCTCTCAGTCAGGGGTCACTCTCAGCTCCTAGAGGCCACCCAGTTTCCTTGACACATAGCCCCCTCCAGCAACAAAAATTCTCAAGTCCTGAATCTTTGTCTTTTGGAATTTCTTTGACTTTCCCTTCTCCAGTGAGCTGAAGGAAACTTTCTGCTTTTAAAGGATTCATGCAATTAGGCCAGGCCTGCCCAGACCTAATCTGTTTATTTTAAGGTTTGAGTTCTTAATTATTTCAGCAAAATCCCTTCACAGCAGTACCTAAATTACTTCTTGAAGCAGAATATCTTCTGTGGGTTAATGTCAATATCTTCAAGTCTATTTTACTAGTTCACTACTTTACTCAACCAAATCAAATTAAACATTTTAAAATAGACAAAAGGTAAACACTCATTAGTGTGGACAAATAGAATAGGCAGAGATGTAACCAACAACCCAGATTCCCATTTCCCACACTTATTCTTAGGTGGTTGGGAGGCTATCACAAATTTAGGCATACTTCTTCTTTGGAGTATATATAGTACCAAGAACACAATGTAAATGGCTCGTCGGCTCAGCTAATTGAATACCCATTTAATCTATTGCAGGAAGTCAGAGAAATATGGTTTGGTTTCAAGAAGTCCTTTTAGTATGATGGATACAATACAAGATGCAGCTTCCCTATTCCATAGCAAAGACTTAGTCCTTTTTTGCATGTTTCTCTGTTCTTTATCAGTAGAGCAGATTGAGTTTACACCTGTCATATTTCCTGAAGATGTTATATCAGAAGAAATATGGGGAGGGATGTGGCATTGGTGGGAAGTGCCAGATTGTTTCCTAATATCCAGGCAGAGAAAAGTTTTAACTACTCTTATCAAGCAACATATTTGACTTAGAAATAAAAATTTAATAAAACAGAATATTCCCAGTCAGGTGCTAATGAGAGTTTCCTTTTGATTCATGATGTATTTTGAGATGGTGTACATTCAACATTGTGAATACTGGTCATTACTATGGCTTGATTTTTATATTTTCCGCAAAGATAAAGAACTATCTATTTAGGAAAATTCCCCCATGTAGGATGAAATCTGATTCCCTTTTTCTGTTGTAATACTTGAAAGCTAGCAATCATAAGCAAACATTTAAGCCCTTCTGTACTTTCTAATCTTTGTATAATAGCTTTTTGCGGATCCCTGTAAAGGAATAGAATGTAGAGGAGGAGGATACTTCTCTATAGACCAACAGTATTGAATAGAACTCACTGCAACAAACTGTAAGTGTTCCCCTGTGCTGTTCAATGTGATAGCCACTGGCAATAATTGAGTTGAGTAGCTGAAATGTGGTTAGTGCAACTGAGGAAGTGAATTTTGAATTTTAATGTATTTATTTATTTATTTATTTATTTTTATTATACTTTAGGTTTTAGGGTACATGTGCACAATGTGCAGGTTTGTTACATATGTATCCATGTGCCATGTTGATTTCCTGCACCCATTAACTCGTCATTTAGCATTAGGTATATCTCCTAATGCTGTCCCTCCCCCCTCCCCCAACCCCACAACAGTCCCCGGAGTGTGATGTTCCCCTTCCTGTGTCCATGAGTTCTCATTGTTCAATTCCCACCTATGAGTGAGAACATGTGGTGTTTGGTTTTTTGTCCTTGCGATAGTTTACTGAGAATGATGGTTTCCAGTTTCATCCATGTCCCTACAAAGGACAGGAACTCATCATTTCTTATGGCTGCATAGTATTCCATGGTGTATATGTGCCACATTTTCTTAATCCAGTCTATCGTTGTTGGACATTTGGGTTGGTTCCAACTCTTTGCTATTGTGAATAGTGCCGCAAGAAACATACGTGTGCATGTGTCTTTATAGCAGCATGATTTATAGTCCTTTGGGTATATACCCAGTAATGGGATGGCTGGGTCAAATGGTATTTCTAGTTCTAGATCCCTGAGGAATCGCCACACTGACTTCCACAATGGTTGAACTAGTTTACAGTCCCACCAACAGTGTAAAAGTGTTCCTATTTCTCCACATCCTCTCCAGCACCTGTTGTTTCCTGTTTTTTTAATGATGGCCATTCTAACTGGTGTGAGATGGTATCTCACTGTGGTTTTGATTTGCATTTCACTGATGGCCAGTGATGATGAGCATTTTTTCATGTGTTTTTTGGCTGCATAAATGTCTTCTTTTGAGAAGTGTCTGTTCATGTCCTTTGCCCACCTTTTGATGGGGTTGTTTGTTTTTTTCTTGTAAATTTGTTTGAGTTCATTGTAGATTCTGGATATTAGCCCTTTGTCAGATGAGTAGGTTGCAAAAATTTTCTCCCATTCTGTAGGTTGCCTGTTCACTCTGATGGTAGTTTCTTTTGCTGTGCAGAAGCTCTTTAGTTAAATTAGATCCCATTTGTCAATTTTGGCTTTTGTTGCCATTGCTTTTGGTGTTTTAGACATGAAGTCCTTGCCCACGCCTATGTCCTGAATGGTATTGCCTAGGTTTTCTTGTAGGATTTTAATGGTTTTAGGTCTAACATGTAAGTCTTTAATCCATCTTGAATTAATTTTTGTATAAGGTGTAAGGAAGGGATCCAGTTTCAGCTTTCTACATATGGCTAGCCAGTTTTCCCAGCACCATTTATTAAATAGGGAATCCTTTCCCCATTTCTTGTTTTTGTCAGGTTTGTCAAAGATCAGAATGTATTTAAATTTAAATTTAATAGGTATATGTGTCCATTAGGTACTAGATTAGACTACAAACTACTATATACTATGGACTACAATATTAGCTATAGACTTTGCAGAAGTGTTCAAGCTGTGGAAGCCTTGTGTAGTGCTCTGGGAATTGGCCAGCAAATGAGTAGAGTGGCAGAGAGAATCAGGCTGTCTAAATAGAGAGTCAATAGTGGTATTTAAAATTAAAGTCAAAGCATCATGATCAGAAGTAATTAGGACAGATTCCTAAATGTTTTAGAGATAGCTTTGGATTCTCCTAGAAATATCAGGGACAGCAAAGTTAACCCAGAAGAGGGATTGAGGTCCCACAGCCAGACAAGCAGGCTAATAGGCTAGCAAATTCCAGGTCTCTATAATAACATTAAAATGACTTCAAAATCTTCAATAAAAATACCAGTAAACTGAATATAACAGCACAGTTAAAGGATGATTCACCATCATCAAGTGGAATTTATCCCTGGGCTGCAAGGAGAATTCAACATACACAAATGAATAAATGTGTTACATCATTAAAAATGAAAGACAAAAGCCCTATAATCATCTCAATATATGCAGAAAAAGCTTTTGACAAAATTCAACACTCTTCCAAGATAAAAACTCTCAAAGTATTAGATACAGAAGGAATGTAAATTGATATAATAAAGGCCATGTATGACAGTCTCACAGCTAATATCATACTCAATGGTGAAAAGTTGCAGGCTTTTTCTGTTTGATCAGAAACAAAACAAGGATGCCCACTCTTGCCACTCCTATGCAACATATTACTGAAAGTCCTGGTCAGATCAATTAGGCAAGAAAAACAAATAAAAGGCATCCAAGTCAGAAAAAAAGAAATTAAATTGTCGCTGTTTATAGACATTATGTCTACCTACATCTTACTAGAGAAAACCTCAAAGACTCCGTGAAATAACTGTTTGAACTAATAAACAAATTCAGTAACATTGTAGGATACAAAATTAACACACAAATCAGTAGTGTTTCTACGCACCAACAATAAACTATCTGAAAAAGAAATCAAGAAAACAATTCATTTAGAATAGCTACAGAAAAATAAAATGCTTAGAAATAAACTTAACCAAGAAGATGAAATATCTGTACACTAAAAACCATTAAACATTGATTAAAAAAATTGAAAAATGCACAAAGAAATTGATTAGAATAATTAATATTTTTAAAACGTCCAAACTACCCAAAGTAATCAGTAAATTCAGTGCAATACCTATCAAAATTCCAGTGGCATTTTTCATAGGATTAGAAAAAAAAATCCTAAAATTCATATGGAATCATAAAATACCCTGAATAGCCAAAGAAATCTTGAGCAAAAAGACCAAAGCCAGAGGCGTCATAACTACCATATTGCAAAATCAACTACAAAGTTATAGTAATCAAAACAGTATGGTACTGACATAAAAACAGATACATTGGCCAGTGGAAGAGGATAAAGAACCCATAAATAAATCCACATATATAAGATCAATTGATTTTTGACAAAGGGAACAAGAGCACAAAACAGGGAAAAGACAGTCACTTCAATAAACAGTGTTGGGAAAACTGGATATCCACATGCAGAAGAATAAAATTAAACCTGCATCTCACAGCACGTATAAAAATCAACTTAAAATGGAGTAAGGACCGTTTTCGTGTTTAGAAAAACATAGTGCAGCTCACTGCCAATGCTGATTTAATTTTACATAAACACGCTTTTTGAGGCCAAAGCAAATCTGACTAATTTCAATGTGAAAATAAAATATAAAAAACTGTTATTGGAGTTATTTCTAAACAGAACTAACATTAGAATTGTCAGAATCATCAGAATCATCTATTTTTGAAAAATCAGATACATCAAATGAATCTTTGGCCAACAACTGTTTGAGAACAATGTTAACATCATGCATAGAAAAGCTATGTTTTCTAGGATTTGACATTTTCAGCAATTGAGAATTACTATATTATGTAAATGGTATACCACTACTAAAAACAGAATGCTATAAACAGAATGATATTCTTTGTTTCCAAAATCGACATAATAGAGCAATGCAAAAATAATAATAAAAGCGAGATATTTCATGGCAAAGTTATTTCTGGGTAAACACTGCAGCCTCAAGCACTGTCGGTGAGTATTGTCAGGGTATACAGGAAAAGGGTTCAATATAAGACCTGAAACTGTAAAATTTCTATAAGAAAGCAAAGGGGAAAAGCTTGATGACATTGATCTAGGCAATAGACTGGTTTTTGGTCTAGGCATTTTTGAATTTGACCGCAAAAGTACAGCTAAAATAGACACATAGGATTAAATCAAATTAAAAACTTCTGCATAGCAAAGAAAACAGTCACAGGGTGAAGAAGCAGTGCACGAAATGGGAAAATATTTGCAAATAGTGCATCTTGTAAGTGGTTAATATCCAAAATATGTAAGGAACTCAAACAACTCATTAGCAAGAAAACAAATAAAACCTGATGTAAAAATGGGCAAAAGATCTGAATAGACATTTCTCATAAAAAGACATACAAATGGCCAAGAGATATATGAAAATATATGTCTAATATCACTAAACCTCAGGGAAATGCAAATTAAAACCACAGTAAGATATAACTCCACATCTGTTAGAATGTCTGTATTCAAAAATAAAAGATAATAAGGGTTGATGAGGAAGTGAAGAAAAGGTAACCCTTGTATACTTCTGACGGGAATGTAAATTAGTACAGCCATTATGAAAACCAGTATTAAAGTTTTTCAAAAAAATTAAAAATAGCACTGCTATATGATCCAGCAATCCCACTTCTGAGTATGTAGCCAAAGGAAATAAAATCAGCATCTTGAAGAGATACTTGAACTCTGATGTTCAATGCATCATTAAATTCACAATAGCCAATCTATGATATCATCCTAAGTGTCCATCAATGAACAAATAAAGAAAATTTGCTATATATGCATAATGGAACACAATTATAGTATTCACTTTTAAAGAAGGAAATCTTGTCATTTGCGACAACATGGATGGAACTGGAGGACATTATGTTAAGTGAAATAAGCCAGGCATAGAAAGACAAATATCACATGATGACATTTATATGTAGAATCTAAAAAAGTTGAACTCATAAAAGCAGAGAGTAGAATAGTGGTTACCAGAGGCTGCAGGGGTGGTAGGAGTGGGGAGATGTTGGTCAAAGAATATAAAATTTTAGTTAGACAGGAGGAATAATTTCAAGAGACTTGTAGATAATGGTGATTATAGTTAATAACAATGTCTTATATACTTAATAGCTAAGAGAGTAGATTTTTAAAGTGTTCTCATCACACACACAAAATAACTTTTTGAGGGAATGCGTGTGTAAATCATATTGACTTAACCATTCCACAATGTACACATATCAAAACATCATGTTTTATACCCTAAATACATATATATATGTATATATACTTAAAAATGACTTCAAAGGCAACATTTGTGAGAACGTAAAAAGAGAGAGGCACCAAAGTAACATTAGTATCATCTCAGAGCCAACTACATAAATGTTGCTTCTTTATAATTTTTAAATTTGAAGGTGTTAGACTAACAGATGGAGGGAATGGATGATGTGTTCCTGACACAAACTACAGAACTGGCACAGAGGCAAAATGAGAGACTTTCTGGACATCTGCTGGAAGTCTCGGTTGGCTAAAATCAGAGTTTCTGACAAGTTCTGGACTTGCCTTGCTGATGACTTCATCTCCCAGGAGACAGGGAGAACAAATACAGAAACTGCTATTCTAATTTTGACCCTTTCCTGAAAAGAATTAGCATAACAGAAGAGATGGAAAGCCTCGAGGAAGAGAAATAATGCCATTTTGGAAGTCAGAGAAGAGAAAAGAGGATGGCTGGACTGTGCTGATACATAATTTAGATATTCTGAAGGCCAACTTAATAAAAGTAAGAGTAAAGACAGGCTCACTTCCATGAGATGGGCTCTACAAGGGAGGAGAATTGTGAGTGGTATTAATTTTCTATTTCTGCTATAACAAATTACCACATAATCAGTGGTTTCAACAATGCCCATTTATTATCTCAGTTTTGTGGTTCAGAAGCCTGGACACAGTGTGGCTAAGCTGAATTATCTGTTCAAGGCCTAACAAGGCCAAAATTAATGTTTTTTCCGGACTAAGATATTATTTAGATCTCATTTAGGTTGTTGACCAAATTCATTTCCTTGAGTTTGTAAGACTAATTTCCCCATTTCTTTCTTAGCCATCAGCCAGGAGAGGGTTGTCCTTTGCTCCTAAGAGTTTGCCTATCATCATTCTAATGCTTTCCGTGTCGCTTTCTCCAGCAACAGCAGATTGAGTCCCTCTCATAATGTGAACTCTCTCTGACTTCTTTTTTTTTTTTTGCTGCGTTTCTATCTAGGAAAACACCCTTTGCTTTTAAATGCTCCTGTGATTAGATTGGGTACACATAGATCATCCAAGGTAATTGCCCTATTATGAGATATGTAACTTTAATTATGTCTGCAAAGTCCCTTTTGCAATGTAAAAGGGCATGAACGTCTTTATGGGGGTCATTTTACGTATCACACTGAGAATTTTCTTGATAAGACTTGAACTATACAAAGGATCCAAGTAAGGCATAAATGGACAGATGAAATTTCTCTTTATGTAAACTTTTAGTCTATATAAAGTTTTAAGAACAAATTTTAAGAATAGTGTCAGGAAGAATAACAACTTAAATGAGCTGATGCTTCCAAAAATGTTCAGAAAAATTAGGAAGACCATTATATTTAGATGTGCATTAAGAAGATAAAGAGAATTTTAGGCCTAGGGCTGGCCAAGGGAAGAGTATTAATGAATATCTAAGAGATAAAGAAACTTTTTTTCTTTGAGATAACTGATTTTCAAACTGAAAAAAAATCCATTTACCAAATGTGAGAAGTAATTAGTTTAGCTGCTCAAATGAGTTGTGTCTTGGCCTTCTCTAGCTGAATATCATGTTAGGGCAGTGAGGTGATTTAAGAAGGAAGGCACCAAATATAATCCCTGAGGAATCATGTTGAATAGGAAAGATTCAGAAAATATAAGGCATAAAAGCACTGACTCCGTCTTGTTCTGTTTAGTGATTTTAGGCAATGAATTTGACAGGAATATAGAAGAGATTGCCAGAAGTATCTTGTTCTTTAATTATAAAATAAATTAACACATATTACAACTTCCTAGAATTCTGATTTGAATGTTTATTATTGCCTACTAAATAGGAGTATTCATTCAGATGTTATGAATTTGATGTTGACACAAATTTTGGCCAGATAATGTTCTTAAAACTATGAAGAATTGATAGTACCTGAAGACTCTTTTGTGTGTGTGTGAGACAAAAATACAAAGAAGATATAAAACAATTTCTCATATCAAGCTCCAGTATATCCACATTAAGGGACAGAAAACTCTTAACCAGCATGGTAAAAAAAAATTTATTTGGTCTTATTTGTAGTTTTTCTAAAAAAATTCAGAATCTGATAATTACTTTTAAATTGTGATGCACTCTTTTCATTCTAAAATTTGTGCTGCAATAACCATATTTTAATTTAAAGTCATATATAAAAATGATGTATTAGTTTTCTAACAATTTTGAGCACCCATTATGAATCAGAGCTGACTCTAGGCAGAGATAGTGTCTTTTTTGCATATCTGCCTATTTCTGGAATCAATTTTCTTCTTCTTGAAATGCATTCCTAAAAATAATATTTTTCAGTGAGTGTCTGATGAAGGTAAACTTCCACAATTCTCATGTGTCTGAAAATGTCTCTATTTCATTCCTATTTTTTGATAATCATTTTGCTAGCTATAAAATTCTAGGTTAATAATTATTTTATTTCAGCCACTAGAAGGTACAATTTGTCTTTTGAATTCTCTTGCTGCTGTATTCTGTCATCTATATAATTGTTATCAATTTTTTTCTTGTAATTTTTCTTTTCTTTTTGGTTACTTCTTATCTTTAGCATTCTTCAGTTTCATTATGATATGTCAAAGTATAAATTTGATTTGTTTCATTTTCCCTGAAAATGAAACAAAATACAATAAATTGTATTTATACTTTGTGATCTGAAATTTGATATTCTTCATTAGTTCTATATATTTGTTAGCTATTTTTTTCTTAAAGATTTGCCTCTCCCTTACTCATTTCATGCTTTTCACTTGATATCTTTACACTATCTTTTAGAGTTCTTAATGCCTATTCACAAAACATTTATTTCCTCCTTCCACATTCCAGATAATTTTTTCATTGCTAACTTCCATTTTACCAATTATCTCTTTAACAGTGTCTAGTCTAGTATTTAATCAACCCATTGAAGTTTATTTTTTATGTCAATTATTGCATTTTCAATTTCTACAAGATCTTTGGATTCTTTCCAAAGTTGTCTGGTGTTGTTTTCTATAGATTTCCTTCTGACAGTATTATTATGTGTATAATTATTTAAAATACATATTTAATAATTTTCAACTAATAATTTTAGTATCCGAAGTTTTCAGGAATATAATTAACATAGCTATAGCTTCCACCGACTCCCACTCACAATGTTTTATTTTCCTCATATATTATGTAAATTTGCATAATATGCTTATTTTCATCAGAGATTTACCTGTGGAAACCCTATGAAGCCTCACTTGAATATATTTGCTTATTTCATGCACCTATGAGATTTTAAAAAATACCATACCAAGAAGAATGTGGAAATCCATGCCCTAAACTTATATGATGGCAGGACTTGCAGAGTTTTTAGGGGGAGATTTTTATAGTTGTTTTTATCAAAATTCTAGTCTAGACACCTTTTAATTTTTTTAAGGAATCTTGAAATCTTTTTGTGGTGAATGTAAAAGTATAGGCTAACTTATACAGGACAGTGGGTTTTAGTGACAGGATGCAGTATTTCAGTGAAAACAAGAAACATGCGTTATAGAAACATCATAGAATCAAATATTGTCAGATATTTACCATCTAGCCCACATCTCTCATTCTCTCTGTCCCTCTTCCATTACAAATTACTGGAAAACAGTATTTTTGGATCAATTTATATTACCTAGGGGCTAGTTCACATCAAATAAAATGGATTCTAAAATACCTGCTCTTTAGATAAGTCAAAAATTAAGAGAGAGTTAATTATAAGTGTTAAAGATTTGAAAATAATTTTAGGTGCCATCTAAGCTGAATAACAGCTCTCAGTTCTCAAACAATTGATGATTGGTGTAGACAGCAAGTAAACAGACCTACCCAATTAACATGAATGTTAGAAGGCAGAAACATATTTTAAATTATAAAGCATGAAACCTAAGAGAAGAACAGAGAATCTGTAATCATAAAAGTCATTGTAAATGCCAGATACTATAAATAAATAGTGTTTAATCCTAAAAGTTGTTATGGGGAAGTGGTATCAATGTTTTCTAGATCTACAAAATTGATTGGATGTCAGCAAGATGACTGATAGAGATGCCTGGCATTCATTTTCCCCACAAGAAAAGGGCTAAGGCAATAAATGAACAGCTGAGATTTGACTGGAGTGTCAAAGGGAGAGTGCTGGAGTGCAGTGGGAAAGGAGATGCACCTGTGGTAACTGGAAGTCCAGGAGGGAAGCATGGAGGCATGCAGCCTCTGCAGCCCTATCACCCCAATTGGATGGGATCTACCTGAAGGTAGGAGGGACTTCCTATTGAGGGGAAAAAGTTAAGTAGGAGATCCCCACCAGCCCTCATTGCCATTAAAAGCACCTTCACTTCTTACACAGAATTACACAGTCCTCACGAATCCTAAGTTCAGTTTGCTGCCCACCTGAGGCAGCCCATGGCATGGCCAGATGAACTGCCAGGAGTTCACACAGATGCATTGCCCTAAATTAGGAGCACGAGATATGCACTCCCCATCCCCACCTCATCCTCTGTGAGCCAAGCTGCTTCAGCGTGATGCTATCCTGAGATAAGAACCACCTCTGGAGCTCACCCTGCTCTGGGGGCCAATAGCCCCTGCACCTCTCCAGCACTGGGGCTCCATCTTCATTACACCAAGCCCACATGGGTGACTGAATGCCATAACCCAACCTTTGTGGTACCTGGGCCCAGGACTCACTGTGACTCGGTCCTGCATATCAGGGAAACCAACCCAGCACCTATAGCCAGAGGACTAATCTGCCAGTCTTACACAAGGTGAACCTGCCCTTGGTTGGCCAAACTGCTGAAAGCCCTTTCCCAAGTAGGAGAGGCCCATGAGCTTCCAAGAAGCTATTACACCCCTTTGCCAGCAAAGTGGTTGCACACTCACACTTGGGACCTGAGAAAGAACCCTGCAACATCCCAGACCCCACTGCCCTGTACCCCCAATAAGGCCAACAGTCCTGGTTTCTGGCCCTCACAACATCCCTATGCCCCCCCCCCCTCCCAGTAAGGGCCTGAGAAACTGCTCCATGGGCTGTCTCAGGTGGGCATGCCCCCAGGTCAGATGAGTAACCATGCACCTGTGCTCCTGGCCATAGTAACAACACTGTGGACCCAATCCCAGTGAGCCAGACCCCAAATTATCTGACCCACCATATGCACACATGTTCCCCCAACCTGAGAAACTGCCTGGAAAATTCATTTGAGATTTAAACTGAACTTTAGACCAAATGGACCCAACAAAAATTTACAGAACATTCTATTCAACAATTCCAGAAAACACATTCTTCTCATCAGCACATGGGACATTCTCCAGGATAGACCATATGTGAAGTCACAAAATAAGTCTCAACAAATTTTTAAAAATCAAAGTCATCCAGTATCCTCTCAGACCACAAATGAAATAAAACTAGAAATCAATACTAAGAAAAACTTTGGAAACTGCATAAATACATGGTAATTAAACAACATACCCCTGAATGACCACTGGGTCAATGAAAAAATTCAGAACAAAATTTAAAAATTTCTTGAAACAAATAAAAATGGAAATACAACATACCAAAACCTACAGGATACAGTGAAGATAGTACTAAGAGAAAAGTTTATAGTAATAAAAGCCTACATTAAAAAAGTAGAATGACTTCAAATAAACAACCTAATGATGCATCTCAAGGAATTAGAAAAGCAAGAACAAATCAACCCCCAAATTAGTAGAAGAAAAGAAACAATAAAGATCAAAGCAAAAACCAATAAAATAGAGACAAAAAATAAAAAGATAAAACCAAATGTTTTTTGAAAAGAGGCAAAATTGACAAACCTTTAGCTAGACTAAGGAAAAAAAGGGAATATCCTAATAAAATCAGAGATGATAAAGGAGACATTACAGTTGATAATACAGTAATTCAAAGGATCACTAGAGACTACTATGAACAACTATATGCCAATAAATTTGAAAACCTAGAGGAAATGGATACATTCCTGGACACATGCAACCTACCTAGATTGAACTAAGAGGAAATAGAAAACTTGAATAGACTAATAAGTAATGAAATTGAATCAGTAATAAAAAAGCTTCTAACAAAGAAAAGTCCAGGACTGGGTAGATTTATTGCTGAATTCTATCAAATCTGTAAAGAAAAATTAATATCAATTCTTCTGAAACTATTCAAAAACATTGAGGCAAAGGGAATTTTTCCTAACTCATTTTAAAAGGCCATCATAATCCTGATACCCAAACCAGACAAAGACCCAATATAAAAGGAAAGCTACGGGTCAATGTCTGTGATAAACATGACACAAATGCCCTCAACAAAATACTAACAAGCCAAATCCAACAATACATCAAAAAGATAATACACCATGATCAGGTCAGATTCATAATGAGAACACAATGATGGTTCAACATACACAAATCAATATGCGTCGAATATCAAGTCAATAGAATGAAGGACAAAAACCGTATGATAATCTCAACAGTTGCAGGAATTTTTTGATACAATTTAATATCTCTTTATGATAAAAAACTCTTAGTAAATCAGGTATAAAGGGAAAGTGTCTTAACATAATAAAGGCACATTATTTGACAAACCTATAGCTAACATCTTACTGTTCATTGCAAAGTTATTCACAGTAACCAAAATATGGAATCAGCTTAAGTGTCCATCAACTGGTAAATGGATAAAGAAAATGTAGTATATACACACAATGAAATACTATTCAGCCATAACAACAAATGAAATCCTGTCATTCACAGCAATATTGATAAAACTGGAGGACATTATGTAAAGTGAAATAATCCAGGAACAGATAATTAAAAACTGATGTTCTCATTCATATATGGGAGCTTAAAAGAGCTTATCTCAGGAAAGTGAAAAGTAGAACAGAGGATACCAGAGCATGGGAAGGATAAGGGGAACAGAGAAATAGGGAGATATTTGTTAAAAGTTACAAAATTACAGCTAGATAGGAGAAATATGTTCTAGTGTTCTGTATCACTATAGGATGATTACAGTTAACAATATATAGTTTCAAATAGCTAGAAGGAAGATATTGAATATTCCCAACACAAAGAAATTATAAATGTTTGAAATGATGAATATGGTTCTGACCTTGATCTGATCAATGTACATTATATGTATGGAAATATCAATATGTACCCCATGAATATGTATAATTGTTATTTGTCAATTAAAAATATAAAGTTAAATAAATAAATAAATACTTTGAAGTTCAGATTGACCAAATGTCATACAGTTAATAATAAGTAGAACTGACATGAATCCAGGTCTGACTTCAAAGATTATGCTTTCTCTAAGAACACACTCTGTTTTATTGTAAGTTTATACAATGAGAGCAACATGCAATTACAGGAGCCAGATGTGCTTAAATAAGCCACGTTCTTTCAGTTTTCAGGTGTTTTTGTTTTGTTTTGTTTTTTTAATTTAAGACAGGGTCTTGCTCAGCCACCCAGGCTGGAGTGCAGTGGTGTAATCATAGCTCACTACAGCTTCCAACTGCTGGGCTCAGGGAATCTTCTCACCTCAGCCTCCCAAATAACTAGGACTACAGGCATGTACCACCACTCTTGACTAGTTTAGTGTAAATTTTTTTTTGTCGAGACAGGGTCTAGCTATTTTGCCCAGGCTAGTCTCAAACTCCTGATCTCAAGGGATCCTTCCACCTCCACCTCCCAAAGTGCTGGGGTTACAGGTGTGAGACACCCCACCCGGCCCTACTGGTTGAATTTTTATTATCTCATATAATCCTTTCTCCTGAATTCATGTTCAGGTAAAACTTTAATTTATATGATTTTCTTCCCTGTCCCCACCAAACTTATTTCATGTTCTCAGACTGGTAACTCAATCAAGAACCCAGGCTCTAGAGTCAAAATACCTGATGTGAATCCTGGCTTCATTGTTTAATAGCTGTGTGACTTCAGGAAAGTTTAAAAATTACTTTATGACTTAGCTTTTTATCTAAAGAAGAAAGGAAATAACAATAGTAAATATCTCACCATATTTTTGTGTGACGCACAGTAAGCACCTCAAAAATGTTAACTTTGGCCAGGGGTGGTGGCTCAAGCCTGTAATCTCAGCACATTGAGAGGCCAAAGCAGGCAGATTTTTGAGTTCAGGAGTGTGAGACCAGCCTGGGCAACATAGTGGAACCCCTTCTGTACCAAAAATACAAAAAAATTAGCCGCGCATGTTGGCAGGCACCTGTGCTCCCAGCTACTCAGGAGGCTTAAGTGAGCAGACCCCTTGAGATGGGGAAGGGCAGGTTGCAGTGGAAAAAAAAAAAAAAAAGTAACTTCAGCAATATCCTTGACTGGAGGAGGGACAATACACGTGTTCAGCGTGATATGCAAAATATCTGTATGTTTGGCTTGCATGTAAACCAGTTAGGAAAGACACTGGCCCTAGCACTGCAGCAGAATGCTGGAAACATTTGTGTTTTTTTTTTTTTAACTGACGTGTAACTGGGGAGGTTCCAGGGGTCCTGAGAAGGGAAAAAAATAGCTTGAGCAGTGAGAAGGCACTAAGAACTTGGTACTAGGCTATTTGCCATTTAATGCAGTGAGGTTCTAATCGATTAACAAATGGCACAGCCCTGCTAGTACATCCTAATTTGATATAGCTCTGGACATATCCAAAGAAAAAGAAGGTAATGAGAGAACTAGACTTTAATTACGAAACTAACCAGGGAAGCTCTGCTCAGCTGGTGTTAGACCTCTGTAGAAGGGGAATACCTGGAAGATGTTCAGACCATCAGGGAATCATGGACTGTGAATACTTGGATAGTCTACAGCCCAAAGGGTAAGAAAGCCGTACCTATTACTCCCATCACATGAAAGAAGCAGGTCCAGGTTTATATTCAAATCACTGAGTGAATGTGGTGAGGCTAATGTTGGAAGTAAAAAAATAAGCTCCAGGTGATAGCCATCAACTTGCTGCTGTGGAAGCAATGCTGATGAAACTGAATAAAAAGTGGTGCAAGGTCCTTCTCCCTTCCGCACACTTTTCAACTTCTTTTCACTGCCCCTCGTAGCAGAACCTAACAGGAATCCAGCTGACAAAGGCATCTGGGAAATGTAATTTGTATAGTCTCAGCCCTAGCATCCCAAGTGGATGGGAAGCTATGATTACACCACTATCCCATGGGGAGCTATGATTACATCACTGCACTCCATTCTATATGTCATATAGAATGGTGCATTCGGAGTATAAAGGTGTGGGGGTTATATAGTATAAGGTATAGTGTAGGTATGTATAGTATACAGTGGAAAGCTAGAAATTGTGTAGTTTATTTACCTTCACAGAGATTAAGTGAAAAGCACCACACCTGGGAGCCAGGTTGCTCCCCGTTGGATTGTGAGTTGACAGAAAAGCAAGGGGAAGTGGCCAGGATATTCCATGTGGGAATGGGTTACAATTGGAGATACCAATGTGAACTCATGTTTAGTGAGATGAGTTTAATTAGATGACAATATAGCTGCATATGGTCACATATAAAAACATGTATAGATATGTATATATACATGGTTTAGTATATACACATATATTTCCTCACTGTGTCAGCTAGAGAGCCTGAAATCAATGGTACCCAGTAGCAAGAAGCACACCTGGCATTCAGATCTTGGTTTCTAATGCCATTCTCCAATACCAGGAATTAAGCTCCTTGGATAAATGGCTAATTCAAGGGCTGGAGCAAGGAAGAGATAAGATGAGCATGAAGCATCTTATAGTGCTTAGAAAGTCAGAAAGTGCTAAACAAACAAAACCATGTTAATATAGGTATGTCAAAGAGGTACAAAAGTCAACTGAAAGAGCAACGAATAGCCAAAGCCAGAAAAAATTGAGCAACAAACTAAAGTAGTAATAGGTTATAACACAAAGTATAAAATAAATATACAAAAGCTCATACTGATATAAATAAATAATTAAATAAACCCGTAATGGAGGGAGAAGAGATTAATATTCCATGCAAAAGAATTCCAAGTAATTTTTTTCAAAACACTGCCATTAAGCAGTAGAGCATAATTCCATACTCCTTAACTATGGGCTGTGCATAGTGACTGCATTAAAAAGAGTATAATATAGAAAGTAGTTGGGAGATAGCACCTTTACAGTGGAGAAGCGTTATAAACAATATTTTTAATCAGGTTATCAAGGTCAATGTCAACAGTGACAAATCATGTTGATAGCAGATGCCTTTGTTATAATGTGATGAAAATGACACTTTAACCCCATGGTTTTCTATCCATAACCACAGTCTAATTATGAGAAAACAATATGAACAAATTCCATTGGAGGGTAATCCTCAAACCCATCAATGCCATCAAAAGAAGGAAAGTCTGACAAAATCAAGGTCATTAAAAACAGGAATGTCTGAGATACCATCACAAACAAGAGGAGCCTATGGAGACATGATGACTGCCTTGGTTTGGGCTAGGTGGCTTATAAATAACATAGACCACAATAGACTGGGTAGCTGATAGATAACATAAATGTATTTCTTATAGTTCTGGAGGCTGGGTATCCAAGCTCGGTGTGCCAGAATTGTCAGGTTCATGTGAGGTTGCAGACTGCCTACCTCTCCTTGTGTCTTCATAAGGTGGAGAAAGGGCAAGAAAATTATCTGCGGTCTCTTTTATAAAGGTACTAATCTCATTCATGAGAGATCCACCGTCATGACCCATTTACCTCCCAAAGGCCCCACTTCCTAATACCATCACATTGTGGGTTGGATTTTAACATATGGGTTTGGGGAAGACACATTCAGTCCACAGCACCCTGCCCCTGGCTCTTTCCAAATTAATGTCCTACTTGGATGTAAAATACATTCATTCTACTCTAACTCCCAAAGTCTTAATTATTCCAGTATTAACCCTAAGTTTCATAGTCTCATCTAAGTGTCCCTTCTCCGTTTCATCCTCCTTATCACTTGCCACTTGCTAAAATACTGTCTTAAAATACGAAATGTTTAACTTACATGATTTCTCTGATTTCCACCCTCCATTCCCCCACCCTGACTTGAAATAAAAGCTCCATGGGAGGAAGGAATGTATCTATTTTGTTCACTGTTCTATCTTTGGCACCTAAAACAGTGCTTGGCATATATTCAGTACTCAAGAAATACTTGTTGAGTGAATGAATGACATTTTCTGTGTAGTTTCTTTAAAACTGTAGCTTTATTTCAGTCTTCTGACTGGCCACCAAAACCTCTATAAAAACAAAGTCCACAGTTATTTGGAAAATAGTTCCCTGAAGAAAGTGACATGGAACCAAAAGTGATTTGCAGCAAGAACATCTACCCCAACATTCTGTGTCCCCACCCAAATCTCATGTCAAATTGTAATCCCCATGTGTCAGAGGAGAGACTTGGTCGGAGGTGATTGGATCATGGGAGTGGTTCCCCCTGTTGTGCTCATGATACCATGTAAGTTCTCAGGAGGTCTGATGGTTTAAAAGTGTGGTACTTCCTTCTTAACTTGATCTCTGTCTCTCCTGATGCCATGTAAGACGTGCCTTACTTCCCCTTCACCTTCCGCCATGATTGTAACTTCCCTGAGGCTTTCCCAGTCATGTGAAACTGTGAATCATTTAAACTTCTGTTCTTTATAGATTACCCAGTCTCAGATAGTCCTTTATAGCAGAATGAAAATGGACTAATACACAAAATTGGTACCAGTAGAGTGGGGTACTGCTGAAAAGATACCTGAAAATGTGGAAACATTAGAACTGGGTAATGGGCAAGATTGGAACAGTTTGGAGGGCTCAGAAGAACACAGGAAGGTGTGAGAAAGTTTGGAACTTCCTAGACTTGTTGAATGGTTTTGGCCAAAATGCTGATCATGATATGGACAATGAAGTCCAGGATAAGGCGGTCTCAGATTGAGATGAGGAACTTGTTGGGAACTGGAGTAAAGGTCATTCTTGCTATGTAAAGAGACTGGTAGCATTTTGCCCCTGCCCCAGGGATCTGTGGAACTTTGAACTTGAGAGAGATGATTTAGGGTATCTGGCAGAAGAAATTTCTTAGTGGCAAAGCCTTCAAGAGGAAGCAGAGTATAAAAGTTTGGAAAATTTGATGATGCAACAGAAAAGAAAAACCCATTTTCTAAGAAGAAATTCAAGCCCACTGTAGAAATTCCCATAAGAAACAAGGAACCAAATGTTAATCACCAAGGCAGTGGGGAAAATGTCTGCAGGGCACATCAGAGATGTTCACGGCAGTCCCTCCCATCACAGGCCAAGCCTAGGAGGAAGTAAATTGTTTTGTGGGCTGGGCCCAGGGCTCCCCCTGCTCTGTGCAGCCTCAGGACATGGTGCCCTGCATCCCAGCTGCTTCAGCTCCAGCTGTGGCTAAAAGGGGTCAAGGTAGAGCTCAGGCCATTGCCTCAGAGGGTGCAAACCCCAAGCCTTCATGGCTTCCACGTGGTGTTGATCCTGTGGGTGCACAGAAGTCAAGAATTGAGGCTTGGAAATCTCTGCTTAGATTTCAGAGGATGTATGGGAATGCCTGGATGTCCAGAGAGAAGTTCGCTGCAGGGGCAGAGCCCTCATGGAGGACCTCTGCTAGGGCAGTGCAGAGGGGAACTGTGGGGTTGGAATCCCCACACATAGTCCCCGCTGGGGCACTCCCTAGTGGAGCTGTGAGAAGAGGAGTACCATCCTCCAGACCCCAGAATGGTAGATCCACTGATAGCTTGCACTGTGCATCTGCCAATGTCACAGACACTCAATGCCAGCCCATGAAAGCAGTCATGGGGGCTGTGCTCTGCAGAGCCATAGGGACGGAACTGCCCAAGGCCATGGGAGCCCACCTCTTGCATCAGTGTGAGCTGGATTTGATACGTGGAGTCAAAGGAGATTATTTTGGAACTTTAAAGTTTAATGACTGTCCTATTGGATTTCAGACTTGCATGGGGCCTGTTGCCTCTTGGTTTGTGTCAATTTCTCCTGTTTTGGGTATATTTACCCTGTTCCTGTTCCCCCATTGTATCTAGAAAGTAACTAACTTGCTTTTGATTTTACAGGCTCATAGGCAGAAGGGACTTGCATCCTCTCAGATGAGACTATGTATTTAAATCTTTGGGTTAATGCTGGAATGAGTTAAGAGCTTGAGGGACTGTTGGAAAGGCATGATTGTGTTTTGAAATGTGAGGACATGAGATTCCCGAGGGGGAATGATATAGTTCAGTTGTGTCCCCACCCAAAATCTCATCTTGAATTATAATCTGAGTTATAATCCCCATGTATTGGCAGAGGGACCTTGTGGGAAGTGATTAGATCATTAGGGTGGTTCCCCCATGCCGTTCTCATGATAGCGAGTGAGTTATCATGAGATCTGATGGGTTTTTATGGGGCTTTTCCCCACTTTACTCTGCACTTCTCTCTCCTGCTGCCAGGTGAAGAAGGACATGTTTGCTTCCCCTTCCACCATGATTGTAAGTTTCCTTAGGCTTCTCCAGCTATGCATAACTGTGAGTCAATTAAACCTCTTTCCATTACAAATTACCTAGTCTTAGGCAGGTCTTTATAGCAGTGTGAGAACAAACTAATACAATCATTTAATTTCAAGTCAGATATGCTAGGATTTGGAGTCATACATTGTGATATATACCATTGCCTTTTTTTATATCTTACCTTAGATACCTTAAAACTCCTCAAATTTAAACTGTCCAATACTAAACTTGTGGTCTCCACCTGAAATCTGCTCCTCTTTTGGTGTTCATATCTCAATGAGTGATATCACAATCCAACCAAATATACAAACTATACATCTGGGAATTTCCCTATTACCTTTCTTTCATCCCCATCTGCTATGGAGTCCATTAACAAATCTTACTCAAATGTATCTTAGTTCCATTCTTTTCTCTCTATGTCATAACTACTCCAATCTGAGCATCAATCGTCTATTATCTCAGTTACTCCCAATAACTCCCAATAGCCTTTTAATCATGTTCCCTGAATGCATTCTTTCTTGTGTACAATCTGTTTTACAATCTGAAAACAGAATCTCTTAGATCTTAAAAACACAAATTTGATCATGACACTTCCAGTAGATTCGTATTGCTCTTAGGATATATGTTAACTATTTAACATGGTCCTCAAGTCCTTGTCTGCCCTGGCCACTGCCCAGCTGCCAAAATCACTCTCTCGCTCTCATTTCTTGCCTTTCATGCACGCTGGCCTTTCCACACTCCTGTATTTACAGCATTGCATATATGGTTCTCATTTTTTCTCTTCTTTGCTGGATAAATTCTCATTTACCTTTCAACTCTCAGGTCAAACATGATTCAGAGACCTATACTCCAGCAGATACCAGAAAATTCTAATGCTTCTATTGTTTTCCTTCTTTTCATATATCACAATATTGTAATCTACTTTGTGGGGAGCATTTGTCTCTACCCAGACCATATCTGTAATGTACAGAACTCTGGAAAATGTTTTAGTTTCTAAGTCCTGAACCTATGTAAACAATTTGGTTAAAATATATATTACGAAATTCTTGGGCCTTTTTGTGATGCAGGGATTTATCAGTAAAAATTTAAAATAATGGGTAGAAAAAAAGTGCTTATTCATTATTGTCAAACCTTAGTACAAGTGGGTATTCTTTGTAGTGACTAGCACCATCTTTTCTTGTTCTTAATTTTTGCTGTGAGAATAAGATAGCAACACTGCCATTACTCATAATGCAATGGCTGGTCAGAATCACCTTGCTTCTGCAATTTCCTAATACCATTTATTTAATGTGAAGTAGATCATCACTGAATATTTTGCGTATATCATCCATTGTGGTGTTATGAATACTTGCTTCCAATGACCCTTTTAGAAGTTGTTACTGTGCTCTGCTAGTGATATTCACAAATGGCAGTCTTACATAGAGTATGATGAGAAGTGTGAATGATAATTTGTTTTCTGATAATATTAAATTAGGAGTCTTAGAGCATAAGAGTAAGACAACACATTTTCTAACCATGTCTTCTCTTAAACTCTTTAAGTTTAATTTAAGTCTGGTATATAATAGCTTTCAGTGTTGAGCATGCTCTTGCCTTTCCCATATTGCCAACAGCAGGAAGAATAGGAGAGGAGCCATGGGCAAAATGAGAAGAGCAGTACCACTTGAGCAAAGAGTTTCTGTCCCTTGGTCCACATGGTTAAGACTGACCTGGAAGAGCATGACATTATTCATCACCATATTTATGAGAGGCAAACGAGGGCATTGATCAGAAGGGCCCTGTGGTTTCTTTGGTGCAACAATCTCAAAAGCTTTTGGATGAGATGGGTACAACTACCCTAGAACACTCCTTCTCATGTGGCATCGAGCCTACATGGGGTGCTAGTAATAGGGAGCTCACAGAGGAAAGTTTGTTCCTCATCACCCTCAGATACTACAGACCAGAGGCAGCACTGTGGTCAGAACACAGATATATGAGATCTGACATGTGATTTCAACATGAGGCTCAACACCTGAGCCCAAGCTAGATGGTAGGCAGTGCGCTAATGGTAGCCTAGAGCCCTGAACTCGCCCTGCACCTGAACTGAGTGAGCATCGCATACAACTAAGTTGCCAGGTTATTCTGAAAGACTAATTGTATGTAATTGTGAACAAAATAATACGTTGGCTTGAAGGGAGCAATTCTCTCTCCAGATCACCCTCTAGGAAGCAAGGCCCAGCCTCAGAGTCCTGGGATTACCTCATAGGCATGAATCCTGGAGGTCTGTGGAGCCTTTATTTAACTCCATGCACATGACTCAAATTTGGAAAGTGCCTGAAAGAAAGACATAGGGGCCACAGGAATCCCAGTCTGAGTCCAAGACTCTCTTCTTGGACAGTACTGCTGGTCTCAGTTATTCCAGGCACAGGAAAGAGATTGACAATTTTGAAGAAGGCCTTTCAATAACTAGGGCACTGTGAAGAGCTGAGACTGACTGGATCTAAGGGAGTTACTGGTCCACTATGAACTCCAAGAGGACAGGAATGAGTCTGTATTACCACTACCAAATACTGAATAAATACTGGAAACATGAGTGGATTGGAACTTGACTGCCACTAACATGATAAATTAGTCAATTATAACAGAAATTTAACTTCTGGGTGTTCCTCTTCCTCAAATTTAAAGCATACAGATGATCGACAATCTACTATAGTTCCACGTACAATTTTTGGACTTTTTAATGGTGTGACAGTGATACACATTCAAGAGAAACCGTACTTCAAATTTTGAATTTTGATCTTGCAATCAAAAGATCAAAATTTTGGGCCAGCAGTATGCCATACAATACTCTTTTGCAATGCTGGGTAGCATCAGCAAGCTGCAGCCAGCCACACAATCTCGAGTGCCCAACCAATACTCAACAATGTACTGTGCTGCCAGATGATTTTGCCCAACTGTAGGTTAATGTAAGTGTTCTGAGCATGTTTAAGATAGGCTCGGCTAAGCCATGATGTTCTATAGGTTAGGTGTGTATTAAATGCATTTTCAACTTAAAACATCTTCAACTAATTACTAATTTTGATGTTTTCCTCATACATTGAGTAGCATCTGTATATCACAATTTTCTCATAAGATTTTTTAAAGTGTTAATGTGATAAATAAGTGCTTAGATGAGTGTCTGACTCAGAGGTGCTCTTAACATATATTTGTTGAGAAAATGAATGAATGAATGAATGAATCCCTGAATAAAAAATATGCTTTGTTTTTGTTTTTTTCTGCTGGCAGACCTTTAGTTTATTATTTAATTTTATGGTTTATGACTCTGTCATGATTTAAAAAGATAATTTTAGAAATGGTAGATTCTGGCTCTGTCTGGTTGGTCTGCTGGATAATATATCGAATTCATCTCCTATACTTTTTTCTGTTTTTCTTTCTTCCCTGCAAAATGGCACCTCTAGATTTCTAGGCACTAGTATCTAGCTTAGTGTCTATATGCAATAGCTACTTATTAAATTTGTGAAGAACTTGATTGATTTTACCGAGATAGTCCAACTTACTGGTTTTATTGGTAGTACCCTAATCTTAGAGCTTGCCAAGTTCTGAATAGGAGTTCCTAGGATTTTTAATCTTCCCTAAGTGTGCGAGACCTTGAATTCTGACAAACATCTCGGTTTGAATTTGGCGTGAGTTAATTTCTTTGTGGTTGTTTCCATTTCTTTCATCTACTTCTTAAAAAAGCACTCTCAGGCTCAAAGATTAGAGAAAGCATAACTTAAGTATTTTGAAACATGTAAAAAATGATCTTTTTTTTCTGAAGTTATGTGTATTCTATAACAAGCAGTAAAATGCTGTATGTTTAATTTATCTGTAAGATTCTAATTCATATTAATAAAAATATACTGAGACTCCTTTTCATATCATAGCTTACCTTGGAAAACCTTTGAGGGTAAGATTTTTTATTATACATATATAAAACCCTCAGTCTCTGAAATATTTTGTTTTAAAATAACAACCACTGTTTGAAAAAATGTATGATTCCTTGGTAGCCAAAAGCTAGAAATATTTCTGCAGAGGTTTAGCATATTTCAGAAGAGAATAAAAGAAAATATATAATCTTATTTGAACTTGAGGTGAAAATGACCAAAATGTGTACTCTTTTTAATTTGTTTTTTGTAAATGCCATTGGTATGTGAAGGCACAGTACTGAATCAAAACTCCAGCCACATGTTTCTCACCTTGCATATGACTGGATTAGGATGGCAGCTGTCAGCATGATCTTCTGAAATAAATTTAGGAGTCTGATAATCTCCACTGTATTTCCAGGTACCCATAAAGATAGTGTCAACTTCAATAATAAGTGTGAAACTTGCTTCTTCTAGCTGAATGTCCTCTCCAGAGGATGTCATGATTTTCTTCAATGTATCGCCATGATTCAACCTGAAAATGAACATCAGGCTAATTGGCATAGTATGGTGGATATTAGAGTGTCTACTTTGTTTCCTTTTCTAAGGAAAAATGGAATGTAAACAGATGTGAGATGAAAGTTTCATTATGAAGTATACATAGTTGAACAACAGTTACAATTTCCTTCATTAGTGATGACAAATAAGTAGCAATTCCTGATCTACTAATTTAAAACCACCATCTAAACAATGAAGTTTTTTTTTTTTTAAAGAAATCTCCTAAAGTATACATTACTTAGAAATCCTGAAGCAGTGGTAACCGCCCTTATGCTTTGGATTGTTATAATGTTCATCTGTTTCAGATTTTGTTAGTCCTGAATGGAGAATACTTGGTGAATAGGATTTGTTTCTGCAGGGTCTCACTGTCAAACTTGTGGAAAAAAATCAAAATATCATGCACTGAATGATCTGGTAAAGGCAGACCATACTCAAAGGGTGAGGGAGGGTTGGCTTTAACTCTTTTTTGCCTACTTTTCTTGTTTTAATTGAATTCTGATAGAAAGTCTCCACATTTAAAATGTTTGCAATTGTCAATTGCTCTGTGCTCTATGCTTTTGTTATATCTTGAAATTGTAACTGGTTGTAATCTCATTAACTGACTTTTAGTTCATTTGTGTTCATTTCAGCTATTTTCATGCTATGTGCATGTCATTTACATTATCAATGAAGAATGCAAAGCAATGATCTCATAAGAAGATCTCGCTTTTTGAGTTCCATTGCTTTTAAATGCAGTAGGTTTGTGTGTGGCAGTCAAATCAGTAAAGAAAACTGTTATTGTTGATGCCATTCTTCTGGAATAATTTCATCAATTCAACCCAATTCATGTTACCCACATCTAGACATAACTATTATTAAAGATATATAGGCATTTACAAAAAAAATTAAATATCAGTGAATAGCAGAAAAATTAATGTCTATTTAAAGCAGACTACTAGATGACAAGAAAGTTCTAAGCAGGTGTTGGAACCCTACACGACCTACAGATTTCTGGACTATATTATTTTTAGGAAATGTTCTCCATTATTTTGAGGCATTTGTCATAGAAATAAGCAAAATTATACACAAAATTCAGCTGCTGTGACCTAGTTTAGGCCTAACATATATTGAGGTTTAATTTATAAGGATTTAAAAAGTAAGATGGCCTTTTTTGCATCTGATATTGGCATGTGTGAGAATTAGGTGACTCTCTACTTTGATGCCTGTTCAGTTATATCTGTACATGTTTAACATACCCCCGATATTCTGTTGCCTTCCTCAAGCTCCAGTCCTCTCCTTAGCAGAAGATATTTAAGAATCTTTAGAGCAGCAACTTAACATCTATCTGGTTTTATTATTAGTCATGCTTTGATCCTTGCCCCAGATCCAATAATTGAGATCTTCCCAGGAATCTATCTCCATTGTGTGGGGCCCTGTCTCAGCTCTTGCCCCAGTTCCTTTTATACCAAATTTAACATAACTCTTATATAAAATCTTCTGGTCTTGTGGTTCCTCACCTTTTGGTCCTTGTATTAGTTAGCTAGGGCTGCCATAACAAAGTATCCAGTTTAAGACTGGATAGCTTAAACACAGAAATTTATTTTATCACAATGCTAAAGGCTAGAGGTCTGAGACCAAAGTGATGGCAGGATTAGTTTCTTCTGAGGCCTCCTTCCTTGGCTTGCATATGGCCATCTTTTCTCTGTGTCTTCACATGGTCTTCCCTCTGTACACATCTGTGTTTTAATATTTTCTTCTTATAGGACACCAGTCATATTGGATTAGGGTCCAACCTAATGACCTTATTTTAACTTTACCTCTTTAAAGACCCGTCTCCAAATATAGTCACACCTGAGGTACTGAGGGTTAGGAGTTCAAAACATGAATTTTGGGTGGACTAATTTCAACTCATAATACTTTCCATCTCTTCCTCCTGTTACAACAGCAAGAACAATTTTTATTACTTTCATAGCTAACATTTATTGGTTGCTTATTATATGCCAGACACTGTTCTAGTTGCTTCACATCTATTGTGCCATAAAGAAGAGACCTCTGACCCCATATCTCAAATCCCTAAACTTGTGACATGAGTCCTGCTTTCTACAGCCAGATTCTCTGCTGTCATCTGACTTTGCAGACACAGAATTTCTCTTGGTTTGTTCCTGCTGCTGTAACAAAATATCTGAGACTGCATATTTTATAAGGAACAGAAATTTATTTCTCACAGTTCTAGAGGATGGAAGTTCAAGATCAAGGCATTGGCAGGTTTTTTGTCTCATGAGGGCTCTATCTCTTCTTCCAAGGTGGTGCCTTGTTGCTGCATTCTCACATGACAGAAGGGGTGAATGACATTCCCTCACATAGTGGAAAGTAGAAGAGTGAAAAAGGGGCCTAGCTAGTTCTCTTCAGCCCTTTTATATAAAGGTCTCTAATACTTTTCATGAGGATGAACCCTCATGACCTCACCACCTTCCAAAGGCCACACCTCTTAATAGTGTTACATTGAAGATTACATTTCAACATGAGTTTTGGAGAGGACATAAACCTTCAAACTATCGCAGGGTTACCTAGTTGTTATAAGGCTAGGCTTCAGAGTTAGGCAGTATGGACTTTTACTCTAACTCTGCCTTGTATTGTGGTTGTTTGATCTTGGGCAAATTACTAATCTCATTGTACTTCAGTTTTTTCATCAGTACAAATTAGAATAACAATACTACTTGTAGAGTTATTGGTGATGATTCAATAAGGTACTATACTAGGCAAAACACTTAGAGGTTTTCTGGATGTGTGGTCAGCACAGTGAAACACTGAGATAATGTACCTTGCAATAATGCAAATTTAGACAGAATGTGATTAACAATTTTGTTCCCATCTTCTGTAGCAGCCTTATCCCAGTCATGTTGTTAATTTACTGTATTATAACTTCATATACTATAGGTTTTTGAATCTCATGTAGAGAAATATGGTGAAGTTTCACTATACTTGCTGTATTTAAACTCCTGTTACTATTTCATTTTTCCTGCCACCGGGTTTCCTGCTTTTGTTTCTTTTCTTGCCTTTTAGGACGTCTGTTCTTACCTCTTATGTAGGCATCACTTCCCTGAATTGCCACTTATCTGTTACTATTTGAATACTCTACCAGCGTGACTGTGCTTCTGACTACTGCTTGTAATGGGCTTGCCCTGCTCCACTGAATATGTCTAATTCCTTTTCTGGTTTGGCATCTAAGTGCCTACATTCCATACCTGGAATAAGGCATGAGTCCTTAAGATTCACCATCTGCTTCAAAGAATTTAAAATCACCATGTTCACTGGAGTGCTGACATTAGTTTACTCTATCACTCAGCAATGTATGTGTTCAAAGTCTGTACTGTCTTTCCATGTGTCATCCAATAGTTTAGGTTTAATAAAAACTCTTTTTTTTTTGCCATGCACAAGAAGTTACAGGCATGGTAGATATGGAAGGTGTGATAGTATGTGAGTTAAGTCTACTGCCTCCAGAGTCATATTGATGGTTCTGAATAACAACGCCGTAATTTTTACTAGCTCTATGATTTTGGCCTCAGTTTTCTCATCTGTAAAACTAGGATAAGTAGTCTTATGAGGATGATTCAGTGAAATAATTTACTGAAAAGTGGTATCTGCCAAATGCTCTACAAACAGTATCTTATTTGATGCCTACAGCTACTGTCTTTACTGGGTATTATTATCACCTTATAGAGATGTGAAATTCAATAAGTGTAGCCCTGTTATTTTTTTCTATGCTTGCCTGCCATTTTCCTTTAAAATATTTTCTATTATTTGGATGTTTAGATCTTGTTTATAAGCTCCCTTGACTCAGTGAGTGTGTTAGGCTTATGCTCAGGCTTAAAACCAGGTCTTACTCCTGGTAATCTAATAATAAATGTAAATTAATACATTTCCCAAGGGTGATTTTATGATAATCCTATATCACATAGAAACCTGTCATGGAAATTAGAAATAATTATATTTTCTCAACTTGTCTAATAGAACACTCAAATTTAGGAAAGTATCCTAAGAATCCGATAAATGAGAAGGATGATAGCAAAAGACATTATTGACTGTCAAAGATCATTGTTTTCAATAGGCCATCTTGGGCTTTCTTTTCTAGAAAGAAACTTGCATAGTTTTTTGTTTTGTTTTGTTTTGGAAAGGTCATTAGTTGGTTGGCACATCTTATATTGAATTTTGTCTTATTTTAAAAAATGGCTTAATAGAAATCCTTATAAAAAGCCACAACCATAATTGAAATACCACACATTAGAAAAAGGCTATAATATAATTGGCATCAGAACCACAGGCTGTCGGGCTAAGAGGAAACTTGTGCAATCATTCAATCAAAACTCCCCAAGCTATAGGTGAGGGAATTGAGCTCCGGCTACATCACATGACTTGCTCAAAACACAGAATAGCAGAGTTAGGATTAGAACCTTCATCCTATGTCCTTAAAATATATGTAAAATATTGGTGGATGATGAATAAATGACTCTTAAGACTTGGTATATTTTGTGTAAAAATATTCTGGTGCAACAAAAATGTCAGACTTGCCCCTTAGGTCAGTTCTACACTGGAGGTGCTTCCTTGAAGCACTCTCATTTATGCTCTGGGTAGCCTTTCAGTTTGCTATTGGTTGCATTCATTGAATATACGAATGAATAATGTTATATAAAGATAGTTTCACTTTGAATTTGTTTCTAATAAAACTTAATCCCAAGGGAATCTGCCATGACAAATGGAACCTGGAACTCCTGTCCAAGTTATTCTGAAAAGGAACTATTTCTCTTTGAGGATGGTGGTACTGTATCCAATTCTTGGTGGAAAGAGTAAATTGCAAGGAAGACCCTATGTCTTGTAACCACTCCTTTTCTTTTTCTTCTCAATATCATCGTAGGATACCATTTCAGTGTATCAGACTCCCCTGAAAATGTGGGGAAATAATGGGATTAATATTATACCAATAAAAATAGCTTAGAATTAAATATTAAATGCTCCATGTTTTAAAGCATTCTCTTTTGCCACTGGACCACAAGAAAATTATCCTCTGGTTACCTTGTTGAGATGTTCTCTGTGTGTGTGTGTGTGTGTGTGTGTGTGTGTGTGTGTGTGTGTGTCTCTGTCTCTCTTCCTGTCCCTCCCTTCTTCCCTCCTCCTCCAGCCTCTTCCTCTCCTTCTTCCCTTCTTCTTCTTCCCTTTTCTTCTCCACTCTTCCACCATGAAATTCTCATTGATTTGTTATGCAGTACAGTTTAGCTATGCCTTTTGTCTACTTCATTATTGTATAACTGGGATTCAGCTTCCTCCTTAATAAGGTTCTATCCCTCTAGCAAATTTGGAAACAAGGAGTTTTGCCTCACATCTGCTGCCGAATCAGTTTCACACTGCAGCTGCTAATTTTACTGCCTAGCCCTCTTCTTCCAAGTGATGTATCAGGTAGGCATTATCCTACACAGAAATGCTACCTTATTTACAAGCATTTAGACTAAATGTGTTGAACTATTTTTTTTTATCTCGATAGATGTCTTTTATAATCTTGTTCTATTTTCTCTTCACATGTGTCACTATTTGACTTTGGTGTTATCCAATCCAGTGCTTGCTTCTTTATTTACTGAATCAGGATGCATCTGACTCTTATTCTATTTTCATACCACCATAGCGGGTAGCATTTAATATGTGTTTATATATCTTGTTAAGGAAAAGCACAGATTTATTATATGCTCCTGGTATCTTTGTTTTACCTCCTAACCTTTGGCTTTGTCAAATAGCATCAGGATTTAGCAATTATAAAAAAAAAATGTTTAACCACACAAAGAAAATAGGTTCTTTGCTAATAATTTCTAAATGCTACGTCTAATTTTATATTTTTATTTCTATTTTAGAATTACATGACATCTTTAACATCTTTTGACATGGAAAGACCCTAAGGACTGAAACAAATTCATGGTATTAATCTGGAGACTTCTCAAATTCATATCCAGAACCAATTCATCTTTTCCAATCACAGGTTGTTTTCCTCCTTGGTTTCTGTGATATAACCATACATGACCAGTCATAACGCATAGGAAGCACCATTGCTTTTGCTCTTTCTTGCATTTTCTAAATCCCAATCTTTGCCAATGTCTGTCTATGCTAACTGTAACCATTAAATATCCCTTGAGTCACTTCTTTTCAGTCTACCTAGCCTGTCAGCAACTTGCAACAGCCTCTTAAACAGTTTCCTTGTTTCTAATATTGATTCTGCTGACTCTATTCTTCACACTGCAGAAAGAATATTTCTAACACAGAAATTTTAGTGTGTTATTCCTTTGCTTAATTCCATGGCTCCTCGTTGCTTTTGTGATACAATCTAAGGTTACATGGCAAATACAGCAGTCCAGTTACCGTGCATTTATTTTTCCTTTTCCCATTGCCAAGAGTCCCTGGTTTCTATTAGCTCCCCATGGTTTCAGGAAAGCTGATTCCATCTGGGCTCAGAGATTGAGCAGGAGACCTGGGCTAGGCCATTCCCATACCTGCCTTTCATGTGGTTTTTAAGTCATTCGAAATAAATCACAGGCTTTTTGCTGTAAGTAGGAATCATCTTCCTTTTTCTTTTTTTTTTTTTTTTCTATGCTGGGTGAGAAAGAGAAGGAAATAAGACTGAAAGCTGCTGACAGTCACTTTCAGACCATTATTGTGGAGGCTGGGATACCAAGAATACAGTGGCTAGAAATTGGATCTGAGAAAAGGAAAGAGTAAACTAGGCCTTGGTCTGAGTGTTTGCACAATGAGCTCAGCTCAGGATTTAGAGGTGATTTTCCGTTATGTGGTGCTGAAAATATCTCCTGATAACATCTCAACTTATACCCCTCCTCCATCATTTTTAACTCTAAAATAGAATTGCATAGAATTTCTTTCAGGCCATTCTTGCTCTCATTCCTGGGCCTTTGCACATACAGTTCTCCTTATGTTGAGTTTTCATTCCTTTATGGCCTCCCTCTCAAAAACTTGGCTAATCTCCAGACGTCTTTCAGGTCTGAGTTTCGATTTCAGAAAGCTTTCTTTGATTTCCAGAATTAGCTACTGCTGCTTTGCTCTCTCTCACAGTATTTGTGACATTGGTCTTTTCTGCTTGCTTGCCTGTACCTTCAGTTAACTATAGACTCTGTCACATAGGGACCAGGTCTATATTGTTCATTACTGCATCTTCAGCACCTAGTTCATGGCACATGATAACCATTCATTTATTCACTCAGTAAATATTATAAAACACCTAGTATGGACCTGGGGCTGTTCTAAGATCCAGCTATAAAACAGTGTATATTATAGAGTCCTGTCATGGAGTCCATATTCTACTGGGGGGATACAGACAACACACCAATAAAACAAAAAATATATAACAGGTTAAGGGGTGGTAATTGTTATGAAGATAAATAAATCAAGATAAAAGCAGAGTAAATGAAAGAATTAACTTCAAAAATGTTTTTTTTTTTTTAGTTTCATACTATGACAAATTTTGAGAAACTTAATTGTTCTGGCCACTTAAACTCTTTGTAGCAATTATGTTCTAAAGATAATGCTTTAATTTTTTAAATAAATGTTTAGCAGTTGGAAAGACTTAGTTTAACCATTACCTACCAATGTTTTTATTAAACCTCCCTTCACTCCCTCCACTATTTTTAATACAATAAGGTCACAAAGTAATATTTAAAAAAATCAGTTAACCACCCTCTTAGCTTTCTATTCATTGTGTTTGATAGCTCAGATTATTATTAAAGTATAGGTTACTATAACATAGAATAATAAAGCATAGTGAACATTTATGAATATTTAAGTTCCTCAATCATATCTTAGAACAATTTATCAGCTTAAAATTGCCTTTAAAATGATTTCTCAAAGTCACTTTCTCATTTTCTTGCCAGAATCATGAATTATAAATTATAGTATAGAAGTACCTATGAGACAAGACTGAAAAAGAGGTAATTCATGACATATTTGAAGTGGTTTTAAATTACCCTAATTTCAGTTTTTGAGTCCTAATATAATTTTCATTGAAACTACATACATATACTATAATAAACGCAAGAGGATTTTGTTGTTATGAATACTTATTGACCTTTTGAAAAGATGCAAAAATACTCTCATTTTTTTCTTCAAATTACAGTCATTTGGAAATCCAACTTTCCAGTCTAGCAGAAACATTTTACTTCCCTTATATGTACTTAAGATTTTGGACATTCATGGATTTTTAGTTTTCTCTAATGCCTACTGACCCTTGCAATATTTGCACAAGTATCTAACATATCACAGGCATTTTGCATAAAGAGTGGTAAAAATAGTGTACTTAATCAATAAATATTTACAATACCCATTATATACCAATCACTGTGTCCATTACTGTCAATTATTTGAAACCAAATACAAATATAATATTATTCAGAAATGTGAGCAAGAGAGTTACATCAAATTATGTCATTGGAATGAAAATTCCACAAGTTGATTTGTAAATCTCGCTGTACACCTGCAATGAATTCTGTAGCTCAGAGCCTTCGAAGGTAGGGAGGGAAAGGATGTTTCTTTTAGAGGATAAATATGACTAAACTGGAGAACCCCCAAAGTATTTAGACTTAAGCAGACATGAGACAGTACAAGAAGTTTGCTTAAATATTTCAGACCACTAGGTGCCCTCTTGGAGGTAGGCTATCAAACAGGCACTGCCAGTATACATCTTGTGAAACTAAACCCTCCTTAACCCGGTGACCCAGGCAATGTGTGCTGAGTAAGAAGAAAATTCTGGAAGTGTAGATTTTATGCTAAGCCAAGATTATAGGGCAAAACAGTAGCAGGTATTTGAAACATCACTGTTTTAAGGTGGAAGGAGTGGAATACCACAAAATGCCAGTATTGCCCCAGTCTTTTCACACATTACCAATTAAATAAATATTTAAGCAAAACTGTATTTGTATCGTGTCCATTTAGGTCTAGATACACTTGGGGGTTCCCCAGCTTAGTCATATTTACACCTTGTGTAGTGCCCTCCCACATTGTGCCAGGGGATGGTCTGTGTGATCAAATGGCACAAGTGTGATCAAATGGCAGAAGTGTGAGAAAATGGCAGAAGTGGCCTTCTTGTGTCACTCCCAGAATAGGTTCTATGAGACTGAAGCTTCCATCTTGATATCTGGCTCTCTTGAATCACTTGTTCTAGTGAAAGTCATCATGTTGTCTGGGTGGCTCTGTGGAGAGGCCCGTGGAGGGTAGAACTTCAGTGAACTTGGACGTGGATTCTCAGCCCCTTTAGACTTCTGCAACCATGGCTGGCTTGACTGCAGCTCATGTGAAATTCTGAGCCAGAACGAGTCAGCTAAACCCTGTTTGATATCTGACCCTCATCAACTGTCTTATGAGATAATAAATGTTTGTTAATTTAAACTGCTAAGTTTGAGGGTCTTTTGCTATACAAGAGTAGATAACTAAAATGCCTGCAAAGTATTCAATTTTGTCCTTTGGTTTTACAAACTAGGCCAAGGGTTTGGTACAATAAATTTTCTGTAAGTAAAATCTATTCTTAAGGCAAACGCAGGAAAACTTGCACAGACTTTCCATTTTTCCTTGAAGTAGAAAATACTTGTCATCTTATTTTTTCAGCCTTCCTTTCTCTTAAATGGGAAGAAGAGAGGAGATGAAAGAGGAATTGTTAGGAAGCATATTGGGTGCTTGCTATATTCTAGGCCTTGTGCTAGGCACTTTACATATGGCAACCAATTTAATCTTGTCAACAATGTCAACAAATCTTCGCAAATTCCTTTTTACTTAGAGAAGTTAGTTGATATTATGGAACTAAAACATTTTACAACCAGAATGCAAATGTGGGTCTGTTTGATTCCAGTGACTGTGATTTTATGTTATACAAAGCTGCTAAATAAATCTATCAAAGACTTAAGTCCATAACGTAGAGATACTGATCTTCTCCAGTTTAATTGGAGCCTCTGTTAAAACGTTTGGGGAATTGATCATAAATTTATATATGTGTGTGTGTGTGTGTGTGTGTGTATAGATAGATTTGATGTGAGGATAAAATGAGAAAGCAAGGGCAAACAAAGCTTTCACAACTGTAAAGCACCATGTAGATATAAGACTTGGTCTAATTTTTATAGATCTTGCAGTGGATGCTAAATATGTATTTGCTCAAGAATAAAGCTGCTGAATGGTAGTGGATTTTATCCTTCTGTATGCAAAAAGAGTCTTAATGCATATTTTTTTAATAGTGTGTGTATTTTTATAAGATAGCATGGATTTAAAAATGTTTCTACACCATAGATCTGATTATTGTGGACTGCATGTTTGTGTCCATCAAAATTCGTATTTTGAAACCCTAACCTTCAGTGGGATGACGTTAGGTGGTGGGGCTTTAGGGAGATAATTAGATTATTAATGTGGAGCCCCCGTGATGACATTAGTGACCCACATGCAAGGAGGAAGAAAGGTAATTCTTGGTCTCCTCTCTTCCATGTTAGTATACAAGGAGAATACAGCCATCTGTAAACCAGGAATTTGGCCTTCATCAGACATTGTATCTGCTGACACCTTGATCTTGGGCTTTCCATCCTCCAGAACTTTCAGAAGTAAACGTTTTTGTTTAAGTTATCCAGGCTATGGTATATTTGTTATAGCAGCACAAACTAAGACACTTATATATACTTATTTTTTGCATTGAGAATCTAATTTTGATTTCTATATAAGCTTTGTGAGAAAAAAATTCTTCAAGTCATAATGTGTTACCACCGTGCATCATCTTAAGTACAAGAATGTGGATGAAATAGTTATTTTAAATTGCTGAAAACATATGTTAATGTCAATTTTGGTTGCTTTGTCTTATGCGTAAATTTGTTTTAAATGTATATATTATTTTATTAATGCTTAACATTAGCGGAGGCATTACAATGTGCATTTCTGTGAATGGTTTGCTTCAAGTAATATCAAAATTATTTTGCTTCAGTTGATATCAGAGTAGAATTGCAATTTTTCCTCTTAACTGACTATCTTCTTGGTGTTATTTGTCCCACTGCTTTCCTAATGTCAGCTCTAAAAGCAGCTATATTTACTGACAAAGTTTGGTAACTGATGTTTATAGTTATGTGAGTAAACCACTGAATAATTCTACTTGCAACCTTTGGGTTTCTTATAGAGAAATTTAGATTCAAGTAAAAAGCCTAAGAATGGAGGTTTAGAGACTGGCCCTCACTACTCACTTGTATAATTTTAATAAGCCACAGATTAAATCTCAGTATCTTTATAGGTCATAGAAATATTTACAAAACAAGAATAATTCTTTTTGAAATTATTTTGACTTACATGATACAGAATATCAATAATTTACTTTTTATTATTTTCTGCACGTAATGAGTTAAGACTAGAGCCTAATCAGCTTACTGATAAAGTTTCTAAGACAGGATGAAGGGCAAGGTTCATACTTCATTCAAATAATAGGTCATTTCTTTCTTTCAAAAGAAAATTACACTAGAGAGAGAATTATGTTGGCCCCATATTTACTAAATCCCTTATACATGTATAATGAATAAATAATATTTAAATTAATAAATGAATTAATGAAGCTAAAGTGGAAATCAATGTGCCCATTATCCAGGTTACTTTATTACAACAGATTTGGGAGCTACTGAAAGATTTTAAAGAGGATATTAATTGATGAGTATTGGATTATAGAAAGATCATCTGATGGCAAATTCGTTAAAATTGGAGGTAATAAAGCTGATCAGATGGCTAATCTAGATAAGAGATGCTAGTTTGTTAACAAGAATGGTTAGAATGGATAGAATTCTGAAGACTTGCCATATATTTTTAGCAAGACTTTTGGCTGCAAGTAGTAGAAAGCCCAACTTGCAGTGGTACATTATTAGAGTTTTTTTTTTCACATAACAAATGTTCTATAACTAGATGGTGGCTGAAGTTGGTGCTATAAGTTGTAAGGACAAGTGTCTTTGTAGTTCTTTGGGAAATCTTTTGCTATATTGAATAAAATAAATTGACAAAAAATAATGGCAGAAGGATAATGGTCCTTAGGGACACATGTCCCTTTTCACTGGGATAAAAAAAGATTTCCCAGAAGCCCCTTCAGCAGACTCCCCCTTAAGTCTTTTTGACCAGAGCCAGTGGCCATAGACACCCCAACTTCAAGGGAGACCGGGATATCAAGGAAAGGCATGGCCATGATCCATTATCATGATCCATCACTAGGATGTCACATTATTTCCCTAATTTAAATTATGATTCTCTTAGCAAAGAACACAAGTAGAGTAGATATTGGAAGGTAATTAACAGTATTGTCTACAGTTGTCCATTTCAGTCCAAGTGGTACAGTGTAATAGGTTGCTCTAACTGTCTGTACTTAGGTATAAACATGCTGCTTCATTGGCTGACTGATGTCCATGATTGTTTATGATAACCTTAATTAGTGAATATGTAACCTAAAGGGATGTGAAAATTAAATTTCTTTCTTTATTTTATATATATATATTTTTTTTATTATACTTTAAGTTCTAGGGTACATATGCACAACGTGCAGGATTGTTGCACATATATACATGTGCCATGTTGGTGTGCTGCACCCATTAACTCATCACTGACATTAGGTAAATCTCCTAATGCTATCCCTCCCCCCTACCCCCACTCCACAAAAGGCCCTGGTGTGTGATGTTCCCCTTCCTGTGTCCAAGTGTTCTCATTGTTCAATTCCCACCTATGAGTGAGAACATGTGGTGTTTGTTTTTTGTGTCCTTGTGATAGTTTGCTGAAAATGATGGTTTCCAGCTTCATCCATGTCCCTACAAAGGTCATGAACTCATCATTTTTTATGGCTGCATAGTATTCCATGGTGTATATGTGCCACATTTTCTTAATCCAGTCTATCATTGTTGGACATTTGGGTTGGTTCCAAGTCTTTGCTATTGTGAATAGTGCCGCAATAAACATACATGTGCATGTGTCTTTATAGCAGCATGATTTGTAATCCTTTGAGTATATACTCAGTAATGGGATGGCTGGGTCAAATGGTATTTCTAGTTCTAGATCCCCGAGGAATCGCCACACAGTCTTCCACAATGGTTGAACTCGTTTACAGTCCCACTAATAGTGTAAAACTGTTCCTATTTCTCCACATCCTCTCCAGCACCTGTTGTTTCCTGACTTTTTAATGATGGCCATTCTAACTGGTGTGAGATGGTATCTCATTGTGGTTTTGATTTGCATTTCTCTGATGGCCAGTGATGATGAGCATTTTTTCATGTGTCTTTTGGCTGCATAAATGTCTTCTTTTGAGAAGTGTCTCTTCATATCCTTCACCCACTTGTTGATAGGGTTGTTCGTTTTTTTCTTGTAAATTTGTTTGAGTTCTTTGTAGATTCTTGGTATTAGCCCTTTGTTGGATGAGTAGATTGCAAAAATTTTCTCCCATTCTGTAGGTTGCCTGTTCACTCTGATGGTAGTTTCTTTTTTGCTGTGTAGAAGCTCTTTAGTTTAATTAGATCCCATTTGTCAATTTTGGCTTTTGTTGTCATTGCTTTTGGTGTTTCAGTCATGAAGTCCTTGCCCATGCCTATGTCCTGAATGGTATTGCCTAGGTTTTCTTCTAGGGTTTTTATGGTTTTAGGTCTAACATGTAAGTCTTTAATCCATCTTGAATTAAATTTTGTATAAGGCGTAAGGAAGGGATCCAGTTTCAGCTTTCTACATATGGCTAGCCAGTTTTCCCAGCACCATTTATTAAATAGGGAATCCTTTCCCCATTTCTTGTTTTTGTCAGGTTTGTCAAAGATCAGATAGTTGTAGATGTGTGGTGTTATCTCTGAGGGCTCTGTTCTGTTCCATTGGTCTAAATCTCTGTTTTGGTATCAGTACCATGCTGTTTTGGTTACTGTAGCCTTGTAGTATAGTTTGAAGTCAGGTAGCGTGATGCCTCCAACTTTGTTCTTTTGGCTTAGGATTGACATGGCGATGTGGGCTCTTTTTTGGTTCCATATGAACTTTAAAGTCGTTTTTTCCAATTCTGTGAAGAAAGTCATTGGTAGCTTGATGGGGATGGCATTGAATCTATAAATTCCCTTGGGCAGTATGGCCATTTTCACAATATTGATTCTTCCTATCCATGAGCATGGAATGTTATTTCATTTGTTTGTATCCTCTTTTATTTCGTTGAGCAGTGGTTTGTAGTTCTCCTTGAAGAGGTCCTTCACATCCCTTGTAAGTTGGATTCCTAGGTATTTTATTCTCTTTGAGCAATTGTGAATGGGAGTTCAC